>NW_024529044.1:3352113-3833787 GCF_017590135.1 Pyrgilauda ruficollis | reverse complement strand
CTGGGGCCGGCGGGTGCCCGGCTCGCCGCGGGGAGAGGACGGAGCTGGTTCTCCGCGAACCGTAAGTGCATTTTGTATTCTTCTGCCTCGGAAAAGGCCTTAAACGTGCGCGTCCTACCGGTGCTGGCGCCATCCCCGCGGCTTCGCGGCGGTCCGGACCGGCTGTGCCCGGCCCTGCCTTGGCGGAGAGAGCGCTCGGCTTCGCTCCCGCAGGACCATGTGCATCCTTCCCTCCGCTTTCACTTTCTAAAAACACATCTGTTTTCCTTTTTTCTTTCCCTTCCCTTTTTTTTTTTTTTTTTTTTTTCTTTTTTTTTTCCTCTTTTTTTTTTTTTTTTTTTTTTTTTTTTTTAGTAAATCTAGTCACATCCATACGGAGCAGGCGGGCTACCGGAAATTCTCTTACTCACCTAAGCGTTTTTACCACCCAGCATTCCGGAGTTCCTTGTTATTTGTCGGATTTCGATTCGGCATACTGCACGTCTGCAGACATTGGTTTGTGCTCCTTCTTTGGGCACGGGTGTATATACAACTCCGGGTGTGTATATTACTCTTGGCTTGTATAGCGTCATATTTATAACTTCTGTGCCCTTCTGTGTTATGTTACATTGCATTTTAAGTTCTTAGAACTATTTTGAGGGTCCTCATAATTTTTTGATTTATGTAGAGATGTTTTTACTTCTCTCTAGTAAAAAGTCAATGATATTGACCTCCAGTAAAGAAAAAGGCCAAGTGGCAACAGTATTCTCATGGCTAAGGTCTGTAAAAGCAACTGGAAGATTAAAATCTTCCTGTGTGTTTTTTGAGCCACTTAGAATTTCATTTTCTCTCTGATGTAGCATTGTAGGAGTCTACATTCTGTATGTGTGTACACAGACTCACACAACTTTTATGCTCTGTTCCCATGAAATTTTTACGAACAAACTCGGTTTTCAGCACAATTTTTTGTAGCCATTGCCCATTAAAAATAAGTGCTACTTCTTTTGCAGTTAGGAGAAATTTACAATGCTGTTACAGACCTCTGCATATTTTTTTTCTCCTTCAGCCCTTTATATCCAAACACTTGCGTGCAGCACACTAATGTGTATTAATAGCTATTGCTCTGACACATGTCAGGACATACAGACCTTGACAGATCAGAATTATCTCCTATGTCTGGTCCCTCAGGTGCTTTTGATCTGGGGGACAGTGGATGCAGTCAGGTCTTACTTGGGCCTGTTCTCTTCATGCACCTATTCTGGTTGGGAGCTTTCTTTGAAACCAAAATTTCAAGGAAAACTTTTTGCACATTTCTTTTCCCTATATGCCTGTTTTTCCAAAGAACCCAGTCTAGTGGCCACAAAAAGGAAAACTACCTGAACGTAAGGAGTAAATGCAAAGATACTGTTACCCGTTTAGGAGAGAACCCCTCGGAGCCCACTCTGCTGGCCCGTTTGCAGCCATCTTCCCCCTGCAGATCTGTAGCCCTTAACGAAATGAATCTGCAGTGAAATCACAGAAATCTGATTCTAATCATCCGCCCTGGAACAAGTCGGCGCTACAAGAAGACGAGCATAGTGTAAAAATACTTCAGGCACGCGGAGCCGTATCATTAACATTAAAACCTGATGGTGTGAAAGGGGGACGAGGAGCAGATTCCTGTGCCTCCTCAGCCCACTCCTTCCAACTTGTGCAACTTGTTAGGCATCTCTGGCAAGCAGCGACTTTTGTGGAGGTTGCTTGTGTTGCTAGTCGGGCTCCTGGACACGCTGGTGGGCTAAAGTGAAGTTTTCCCTTTCACACCCGAGTTTCTTAACTGTGCTGTTCTTTGTTAAGCTGGGTAAACAGCCGAGTTTAGCTTTTGTCAGGTTTAACATAATCTGGATTCTTTTTTTCCCAGCAACAATTATTTTTTTCCTGCCTTTAAGTAGTTCTGGCAAGTTTTGTCCCTCTGAAACCTATTTTGGAGCACTATACAGCATAATTTCAGTTACTACCTTTTCATTTAAGTGTACCAGTCAAGATTCAGTGGAAGCCTGGCTTCTGTAGAAAGTGAGTGCTCAGCATTTTACAGTCACCAAGGCTTGTTAAATGTGTATCTTTGAGCTTCCAACTCCCTAGTCACTTTTAGAGTTTTTTTTTTTAATGGCATTTGCCAAGGTGAAAGGACACATTTTTTAAGCAATATTCATCTGTTTGCACTAGTGTGGATATAGTTGTCTATAGCTGCAAGAACTCTGTTGACAGACTGGCTGGTACTAGGAATGTGGCTTTCTCTCCATTCATCTACATTATTAGGATTATTTAGATCATAGCCACACACACTGCATTGACAGGCACTTTCCAACTTCTGTCTGTGCCCCAAAGAACATACAGTACAATGCAGATGTACTTCTCAGCATCTGGTTTACACTGTGGAGTTTAAACATTCTCTCTGAATTAATGTTCAGGCTGGAAGGGAACATTCCCTCATGCCCCAAGTGACTTTTTGTGGGTCAAATTACCAAGTAAAAATATTTTATTTTTAAATAATATTGCTCTGAAGGCTGGGTTGGGGGTAGACCATGGTTTAGCACTTTCCAAATGCTAGAGAAGATGGTTCAAGCTTCTGCTGCAAGTTGTGGACAAGCTCTTAAATTATTGTTTTAGCTCTGAGGCTTTCATAATGTTCTGTGCTCTCTGGGATGCAGATTCAATTATTCCCCCCTCCCCGGTTAATAATGGGGCTTTGTTTTATTTTCACTTATAAACTTTATGCCTCTCTTGCTAATCTTTCTGTGTGTACAAATATGCTTCCTTTGTCAGTCAGACTTGGCAATACTTAGGTCACACTAAACTAGTTCTGGGCAGTACAGCAAGGCTTTCTATTTATCAGGGCCTTTCCGGGGAAGTTTATTACACTGTAGGGGTGACATTTTCAGCCTTCTGAAAGAGTTAGTAGAGATTTGGCAGGTTTTACTCCTTCAGGAAAAAAAAAAAAAAAAAAGAAAAAAAAAGGCCATATTTTATCTGTGATAAGGCCTGAAAGAAAACTATCTAGGCGTTAAGGTTTGAGTTGTCAGGCAGAAGGGTGGGGTTCGTGCAGGATATTCTTTGAATTGCCCTGAGTGAAGTCAAATGTTTGCCTGCAATTTAAGAACCACTGTTCCTCTATGTTTGCAAATAGAGACCTTCGAGCCAGGGCTGTATTTTAAGTTGCAGGAGGGCACAGAGCAGAGCGAGCCTGTGATGTCTGGGTTACAGATATGCATAATCAGGGACAGGTTGGAGTCGGATCGTGCCTGGGATCCGCTCTGCTGTTTAGTACAGACCTTTCACAGAATGCTGGACACACTTGTGTTAGAGCCTTGCACCCGTGGAGAGGGCTGAGCCCCCCAGGAGTGGAGCAGTGAGTGCGTGCCCAGCTTGCAGGCACTTTTCCCTCCGCTCTTGGCTCCATCTGCAGATGGCAAATGCCGAGCTCGGGCTGTGCTCCATGCCAGCTCCTGTTCCAGGCCAGCTCTTCAGCACTCAGAGGCAAACCAGACGGGGAGGGGAATGTGCTTCTCCTTCCCACTGCTGGCCTACTTGAGAAAATCTTTCCAGCTCCTGCTGATTTCATCACTTCCCTTCCTGAGGACCCAAAAGTGCCAGGTCCCAGAGGGGAGGGGAAGAGGGGAGGAGAGCCTGGAAGAGGCTGCAGGATGGCTGGTGCTGGACCACAGCAGGGGCTCACCTCTGAAGCTTTGGCTCCTTGCCACAGTCCGAGTGACAAGCCTGTCAAAGGTAAATTGGTGGCACCTGCATGACTTTCCCAAAGCACTTTGCTGTCTCCTTCTGCCAGTGTGATTCTTGCTTAGTAGAGGGGTTTCTCTTGGGCTTGATTGCTCTGGGGGAGCAAGTGAGAAGGAGGGTTACAACTGCTCAGATCCCAAAGAGGGTAGTGTCTGATGGCTGAGGTAGGGAAACCCTTCCTTGCTGAAGGCAGAATACCTCTGTCAGGTCCCATTGCCAGCCTGGGTGTTTGTGTGAACCTTGGTGTGAGCCAGCAGCAGTGTGGAAAAGAAATCATGTGGCTGTAGACTGAAGAAAATGAGCCAGGATGATGGTCTGGGGACAGCTTCCCCTTCCCAATTCATGGGCTTTGGATTCATGGCATATTTCTTTAGCACTGAAGAATCAAAATATTTCCAAGACATTGCTCAGTAGATTTGATTTTGGATAAACTTCCTGAATTTTATTTGGCTCTTGCTGGCCTGTCAGTTTATGAGGCTTAGGCTGTTGGGTTTTCCCTTCTATGGCAGCAGGCAATAGGCCTTTGTGTCCTTTGGGAGAAAATCCTTCATGGTGTCCCTGATGTCCATGTGGGTGGATGTTGTGCCCACATTTGCAGGATTTCAGTATTTTCCCAATACAGATTTGTTAGTGACACCATTTATAGGTCCAGGGCTGGAGTTGTGACTCCTAGATCATGCCTGATAGAGCTGCAATTCATTATTACTATTTTAAATGCAAAGCATCCATCCTGACCAAGGCTTTGGGGTCCTGCTCAGGCATTTACTGTGCAGAACTTGGCCAGTGGTGGGCAGATGTCAGCCCATGGAGTAATGCCCACTGCTCCAGGTGGGATTCTGAGGAGCAAACATCACCTGAACTGTCCAGTCCAGTCTGCTGAAAGGTTCTGGATGGCTGGGGGCTGGGCAGGATCTTTTCCCATCCTTTTGCTGGTGAAATCCAATGAAAGAAAATAGTGGCATTCTAGTTCTCGCAACTGGTTTGAATCTCTATAAATGCACTTCACTTTTTTTTTCTTTTCCCATTCCAAGTATGGAATTTCCTCAAACTATAAAATTTGAAAGCAGATTTGATTCAACAAAATCTCTCTGCATGATAACTTTTGAAGTATGGTGAGGAACTCAATTTAAAATACTTTAATTCAATCAGCAGGCTGTAGGAACTAATTTACAGTGGCCCAAAGGCCTGCTAAAATTAGTCATGGTTTTATGTTTTTGGAAAAAAACTCTTTAGGGGTGGCTCTGTTGTTACAAAGAACAGGACTTTTGAGTATATGACTGTTGGTAGGGTTAAATTCAAATATGCAAGTGCAGTAGTTTGAGGAATAAATTCCAGAAGCTCAGCTGCATTACAGAGCAACGATCAGGTTGGGTTAGGCAGAACTGCTGTGGACTGAAACATCTGGAATAATATCACATTTCCCCAAAGTGGAATTTTCTTTAAGAGCAGCAGCAATTGCTGATATTTGAGAGGGTGGAGCCAGCAGTAACCTACAAATGGCTGGAAAATGAATTAAGAATTTATAGAGTGAAATATTGAGACTTTGTCAGGAATCATGATTTTGATTATGATCTCTTGTTTAAAGCATCAGCTAATTCTGAGAACTGGGGCTTTCCAGGCTGTGGGGATTGGTTGGGCAGTTTCTGCCGCAGCCAGAACTCAGCTCCTTGGCACTTGGCTTTTTAGTCTTTTGATGAATTCCAGTGAAACAAGTTGTGGCAAACTGATTTGGAGCTTTGGAGCCAGAATATGCATGAAAAATCTTGTATGAAGTGAGAGATTGTTTTGTAAAGAATTTGAATGTAGTTCAGTTAAAATATGCTTGATTTAAAACTGTAAATGCTATTTTGATTTTTTAAAGAAAGATAAAGGTTTCCTCAATTCCTGCATTATGGGTGTCTTTTACTCTTGAAGGATACTATAAAAGACTTGAAGTCTCAGTTGCATATTAAAGTACTTTTTATTAAAAAATCTGCTTTTGACTGCAGAGATATTTTGTATAATTGTGACTTCATCTGTTAATTTGGAATGAAATATTTCTGGAGAAGAAAAACATTTCCATGCGAATAACAGTTGTACAGAACAAGAAACAGAAAGGTGCTTAATCACAAGTGAGCTCACCCATTTTAATTTACCTTGGACCATAACGCCAAAAAAAAAATAATGTCATTTGGAAGAAAACCCCTAATCAGATATTTACAGTATCCATTTTTCCCATCTTGTGGATTATTCAGTGCTGCAGTTAATGGTTTACATCAAGCTTTCAGTACATTAAGAATGTGTCCTCCTGTACACACCCCAAAACCAGCCTGAATCCACATTTTAGAAACAACTTAAATGAAGGGGGGTTTTAAACAATTTCACTGAACAATAAAATTCAACTGAGTAACGTAAGCCGAATTTCTTAAATCTGAGTCAGTAAAGAGCTCCCAAAATGTCATGCACAATAGATTGTAACAAAGGAGCAGAACTTCCCCGAATCTTTGCACAGTGTTTGTTACTGCAACTCAAAGTGCTACTTTGAGAGTAGAATTACTTTACTCCAAGTCCCAGCCTAAATTTAGCTCCAGGATTCACATACTGCACTCGCTTCATTGGAAGAGTTTGGTTTTCTTGCAGCATATTTGAGCTAGTTTTGCATCTCCTTGGGGAATAAATTACAGCCTGAATGAGAACATTCACACGTATTTATGGCATTAATGCTCTGTGCAGTCGGAGGGGCTGTGTGCAGTCAGCCTTTAAAACTAATGCTACCTCTAGCCCCCTTCCAGGGCTTCATTCAATTTTTTTGTATCAATGGCCATCAAGGGCAGTGAGAAACAATGAAACATTTTTTTTTTTCTGACAGTGTTTCTTTGCAAACATAGCAATAAGTTTCTCACTTTAGAATTTCTATCAGTGAGCTCTTTCCCCCACCCCGCAGCCCAGCCCCATGTAACTGCACTTGTATAGCGAGCTGTTTCACATGCCCCAAATAAAAATGCAATAAATCCAGAGTAAGAAAAATGCTTATGAGCAGTTTAAGGTGTTATGTAATGCTAGTTACATAAAGTTTTGGATGTCTTTATACTTTTATGGTATTATTGCCTTCAAAAAGAACACAAACTGTAATTTAATTTCAAAACATTTGATAGTAGTTTTGTCTTAAAGTACATAAATTTGGCTTGTAGATGTAGCTACATCACGGAATGAATTTACAGCTCTCCAAAGAAACAGCAGGTGTGCCCAGTGCTAAATAAAACATCTCCTGTAAGCCAGCAGAGATCTCCTGATCTGCACCAGCCCAGGATTTATCCCGTGCTCTAATTTTGGTGACGGGTAATGTTTTCAGACAAACAGTCACGAGCACGCTATCATTTTATAGCACTATGCTCAGAACTGCTGGGAAATTCTGATACTTTCAAACCTTCTATAACTTTGAAGTGTGTTTTCCAAACAGAACTATTTTATAACTGGTCAGCTATCAGTATTACATCAATGCCAAATTACAGTCAGTTGTTTGCAGGCAGCAATCAGGGTTTCAGTGCTTAAAAATACATCTAAAGAGGCTGTTGCAAAGTACAGTATGAGCTGTACTGTAGGGTGGTGTGGATGGGATTATAATCCCTGAAGCTCTGAGCTGGTGGGCTGCAAACATAAGGGTTTTTTTTAAAGCTGTGGTCAGGATCTTGTGTTACGTGTGCCTCTCTTACCTGTGGCCTGTGCAGTGCACAGGAGATGTGTGGAATCAGTCACCAGGCTGAGCTCTTCCTCTCCTGTCTCCTGTCCCACTTGAGTAAATTCACACCCTGAAGGAAACACTTGAGTGAAAGAAATGTAGTACATCCCAATACAGCTTCCAGAAATAGTCTCCCACCTGAATGATTTCCACAGCAACCAAAGCTTTTACTTTTAATGAAATTTGCTATTACTTCACTATTCCAGGCACAGCTTTGAATGCAAGCAGCGCTGCTGAGCTATTACCTGACAACCAGAAGCCTCTTGTTCATTAAAAGTATTTTTAAAGGGATAGAATTTCCCCTTTTGCCAAGCATTTCTTGTGCCCCCTGCAGTACTGAAGGGCAGTCATGAACCTGGACACTCACAGAGCATTAACTGGTAACATCTCATTCTCACTGAAGTATCTCATTAGAAGTGTCTGGCAAAATGATTCCTCATTCACCCAATATGGAGTTCAGTTAACTTCATCAGTCTAAACAGTGGGTCCTTGGTCTGGAATTCCCCTCAAGGCAGAGGAAAGGGGGAGATGGCTCCAGGGTCAGGGTGTCTCACTGAGTGAGGCTGGGAGACAGCTCTTACCTCACAAATCAGGAAGTTTGTACAATCAGTTTTGAGTCACAGATGTGAAGGCTCCCCAGTCACTGATGCAAATGGAAAGGTTTTTAACCACATATTTCATTTAACTCTTAGATTTGCTTGATATCTTTGGTATGAGAGATCTAAAACTTGTAGATGAGAAGCTCCTCCTGTAACAGGGGACTGGTGGTTGGGCACTGAACACCCGCACGCACCAGCACCAGGGTGTACCTGCAGCACCCAGCTGTTCTGAATGTTGCTGTGACTTTCTTTCAATCTCCATGGCAAGTGAATTTGGTTTCTTTAACCTATTGTTATGGCTCTGAACTAATAGCAATTTTAAGGACACCTAGCTCAGCTTCATGTTGCCAAATCCTGTCTAGTTTAATGACATTCAGCAAATGAGGGGGGGTTGTCCTGTGACTTGCTGCTGTAAGGAACTTATAGATATGTAGAGTTGGACCCCAAAACCAGTGGGCATTCTCCACAGTAACCACTGTAACCAGTGTAACCACAGTAACCAGTGCCACTGTACCTGGCAATCTGCTTCCTTTGAAAAAAAAACATTTCAGAGTTACCCATAAGAAGTAATGCTGAAATGAGAGGGAAACGTCATGTAAATTCTCCCACACATGCAGCACTAAGTCTGGGATCCCTAATAATGTAAACTTCATTTTCTTTGCAAGATTTTACTGCATTTAGTACCAAAAAAAAAAAAAAAAAAAAAAGCTTAAGCTTACAACAAAAACATCTTAAGCAAAAAGCAATATAGTTTAAAAGCTCAAGCTCAAGATCAATGTGCTTCAAGAAGAGTGAGTGCACCTGGGCTCGGCCAGCTGTCTCTCTGGGAACTGTGGGGTTTTTTCTCTTCTCTGTTGTGCCCCAGTATCCAAAATAGACACTTTTCATGAATGCGCTGGCAAAGAACAGCATGTGATGGGATTAGTGATGAGGCGAAGCCAAAACACTTATCAATTATTGTATCTGTTTACTTCCTCAAAGAAGGCTCCCTTCAGAGGCACGTGCCTCCTCGCTTGTAACCAAACCCTCTGTGCTCTCCCTCGCTTGTTGAAAATTGATTTGCACATGCTTTGCTCCAGTGGAAGTCTCTTGGCTTGTCCCTGTGAAATGTCACTGCTGGTGGGTGTAGCTGGGCGTGGGTGTTCCCTGCCCTTGGGATGCTGGCACTGCACATGGGTCACACGCCTGCCTTGAGGAGTGGCTCTGTCCCATCCATCAAGGCTCCCCGAGCGCCACAAAAAGGGCACTTGTGTCTTTAAAAAAAAAAAAAAAAGTGGAGCTTTCAGGTCCCAGTCTTCTCTACTTGCTCCTCCCCAGGGAATGGACACAATTTGACCTTCCTATATTATTTTGAAGTAGGAATAAGCCTTTGCTGGAAAGGTAGTAAAGTGCAGTGAAAAAAATTCCCAGGATCGTGTAAGCTGTGGCTAATGAAATGTGGATTTACGTGACCACCCATAGCTGTTGCACATTTTATGCTTGACTTCTTCCGTGCGATGAGTCCACTGCTAGCAGGGGCAATAGTTTCAATTATATGCTCCGTACTTTTTTTAGGACTTTGTACACTGCCCAGACATAATGGAACTAATCCACAAAGTGTGCAAATGAAATTAATCTAAGTTCTTACCTGAAGCAGTATCCAGGCAAAGTAAAAAGCTAAACCAAATGCTTTTTAAAAGCTTGAAAATTACAATAATTAGCTCATGTTTTAATGTTAATACATTCTGACCATATACATAGTATTGTAATGTTCATAATCAGTATTGGTGCAAAAATGGGGAGAATAAGTCCAAATTTGTAATTTTTAAAAAAGTCAGAAACTGGACTTTGTGTGAATTCTTTGGAGCATATGAGCACAGGAGTATTCTTACATTCTTTCCACTTATTTGACCTCAAAAAACTGGTAAGTGGAGAGCACTAGAACACCTGATAGATCTACTTAAAGCTCCAGGTCAGTAGCATGCTTAAGCACATGCTTAACTTAAAACATACAATTAATCACATCCCTTGTCCACAGAGTAATTAAACTTGTGCTTATGTACTTTGTACAGCACAGTACCTGCCTGCAGGCGTTCTCTGAATAATACTGTGCCTGAGAAAGTGGTGAATCAGAAAGTGATTTTTGGCTGGAGTTTGAAAATGAGCTTAAAAGAGTGAGTTAGGCACTCAGAACTTGTTAGATTTGAATAGCTACAGAAAAGCTAGTCTTGTCAGCAAAGCTGAGTAAGTAGCAAGGTGTGGCCATTTTCTTTATGGTAATGCCTCAGATTTGTTTAAAGTGAAATTATTTTAAAAACCCTTTTGCTTGGTAATTCCCTGCTGCTCTCCTATAACTCTTTGCTTCCCGCAGTGCTGGGCAGACCAGCAGAGCCCAGGCGGGGCAGCCTCTCTCTTAACTCACTGGTCAGGGTTTAGGTGGGTTGAGCACTGGGGCCAGCACTGGCAGGTCGAGGCCAGCAGCGTGGCTGCTTCTCCTGCCATTGATCAGTCTGGGCAGGGCTCTGTGGGAACGCACTCCTCTGGAGCCAGCAGCCATACAGGCACTGCTGGTCATTATCCATACCCCCCAGCCCTCTCCAGCTGCTCCAGCACTGCTGGGGCCAGAGCCTTGGTTACAGCTGCACTACTGAACCCACCAGCCAATGGTACTGAGTGTTGTCCTGGGCAGAACTGTGACTGGGACTCCTCCAGCCAGTCCTGGACATTGTCTGAAACTCAGCATGAGTGATGGACCATTATCAAGAGGCTATTTGGATGTGTCTCCTTTTCCCCCCTTCTTTTGGAGACTTTAACAAGACAGCAGTGGCCAGACTGGGCTAGTTGGCCATGCCCTGATTAATTTGCTAGGAATCATGGAGCCTCTTCCAGCCACAGCTCCTCCCCTGGCATTTTTCTCCTACTGCTCTACTGTTCTCCCTTCCTGTCCCTGTCCTGGTGCCAGCCAGTTTGACGTGTCAGCCATCACACCAGTGAGCTCCCACCTGAGCTGCTCTGGGTGGGTGATTTCACCAGGCAGCACTGCCATCTTCTTTGCCAGCCTCAGCCAGGTCATGGTCTCTTGCCCCTTGAGTGTAATGTGGCAGCCTCTAGTAGCTTGTTGATGACTAATTGTTTTATTTTATATACTTAAAGTCAGCTGCTTTAATCTGTTTGTTCTCCAAGGTTCTGTGTATAAATGCTAGTGAGGTCACCATGCTGAGGCAAACCAGGGCAGCATCAAAAGCTCCTCTTTGAAATATTGGCGCCTGGGTATCTGAATGGTGGGAGGCTCGTTTGCAAAGTGGCCTCTATGGAAAGTCTGTGTAATGTGTTTGATTATCCAACCTTGCCATTTTCAAAGGGACCCAGTCAAGATGAACAGAGCCTAGATGTACCATCTCCTAAAAATAACTTTGGCTTTCCAGCTCTTCTGCTGATGTTGCGAGTGGGAGGAAAAAAAAATGATGCTCCAAAATGAGGATTGTAAAGAGAGAGGAGATGTCAAATGCACGTGGTCAAACCCACCTCTTGTCAGCCCTGGATGGGCACCCTGGAGGATGGGTGCTCTTCCAGTAGTGCTCCAGTGTTCTTGCTCTTTCGGGTCCCAGGCAGCTTCCCCCAGCACTGGCTGTCCTGGCCAGCAGCTCAGCTGGGCAGCTCTGCTGGAGACAGTGGCAATGGGGACATGGTCTGTTCCTTGGCAAAGTGAGATACTTCCTGAATTCTCCTAATATGTGTATTTTTAATTTTTTGTGGGTGAGGGACAGGGGCAGAACTGGCCAGGATGGATCACAGTTGTCACTGTCCATCCTTTTTTTGCTGTACAGTTCATACTTTCTTGGGGACTGTTCCTGTAATTTTCAAGATGATGATCAGCCTGATCTTGGTTTTGAGAGAAGAATCAGAGCCACCCCTTGTTCCAAAAGCAAACCCCACAAGTAATGGTTTCTGGAAGTTTTGCCAGCATTTCTCCAAAGCAGCTCATTAATTTCAGGGCCTTGCTGATATGGGTTGCTCTCTTGGTGTCTTGTCCACTGGCTCATGCACCTCGAGTCAGCTCCAGGTTTGGGAAGTGTACAGTCCCAGAGTCCTCAGAGCCTTGCTGTACTTTCAGCTGCTCTGAAGGCAGCCCTTCATCTTTTCCCAGCTACGTAGATCCAGCACTGCTGCCATCTAAACCCGGAGGCTGAAGCTCTTGTCAGGGCACAGCAGGATGGGCAGCTGCTGGTTAAAAGGCTCAGAATCTCTCCTGTGAGTGGGTGTTACTCACTTGGTAATACCAGTCCATTCCAGCTGAGGATCTGTCCCTTTGTTTTGTGTATGGGACAATTTGTTTTCAATTTTTGTTTCTGAAAGGAAACTGTCAAGACAAAATTCACACTTAAAAAAATTAAGGGAAACAGCCTTTTGTCCGTTTCTAACAATCCCCTTCCATGACTAAAGCTGGAAGAATTCTAGAAACTGCAATAATTTTCTACCTTCACTTTGGTTTTGTTCTGCTCTTGCATTTTCTAAGTTTCAGATAGAGCAGGACAAAAATAATTTGAGTTAACATCACTGTAACCTAGAGATGTGTGCTTTGATCATCAGAATCTGATTGTGCTTTATCTGGAAGTGGGACGGGGGCAGCAGGGAGCCAAGAGCAGCTTAGGCAATATTCACTCTTCTTGTAGTGCACAGCCTGGTGCTGGCTTTGCAATCCAAGAGGGAACATGCAAAACCTCTGTGGAGGGTGTTCCCCTTCAGCACATATCCATCCTCACTCAATTCTGCCAATGACCCAATGACAGTAAAATAAAATTGGGGGTGAGACAGCCTGCCCAGGCTGCAACAACTCCAGTTACTGCATTTTTGTGCCCTGGGTCTGCTCTGCCTGCTCGTGGTGGGGGGCTGCTGGGGAGGTTGTGCTCTCCCTGGGGCAGGGGCTCATCAAATTTTCTTCCATAGTGGTACAGCAGCCAGTGCTGCAGGGACCTGATCCTGCCTGGGGCTCCCCTCAGCTACAAAGAGTTGTTTATTGTCAATCCAAGGAGTAGAAAATAAAAACAAAAAACTTTTGAAAATAATAACAACATGCATCTCGTTTTCATTTTAGTCCTAAAAACTACTTGATGCTCATTCCAAAAGAATTGATTCCTTAAATGAATGAAGCAGCCAGGAGTGCTGCTTTCAGTGTGGGACTGCTGATGCTCTGACTCATGCTCTGCTTCTCGCGGGCTCTGGCTTTTATGCTTCATTTAGGACACCAACGTCATTAGGATTTAGAGGGCTGCTGCCTTTTTTTATTATTGTTACACAGCTCTTGTAACTTTCTCAAAGATGCAAATAATTTTGGATCCAAATAATGGCTCATGCTTTATTACCAAATCGGGGCATAGGGCTTGCTTTCAGTTGACTTACAGAAGAACTAGTAAATGAAAATAAGGTGTGGCTCTGTGCAGTTCTGAGAGGGTCTCCAGGGTTTTTGGATGCCAGGTTGTCTGTTACCATGGAATGTCATCCCATGTGGGATGGGTGAGGATATTTGTCTTGTGTTGCACAGGGCTGGGACCTTTGTGACTCCCCAAGCATCCCTGGTCACACCAGCTGCGTGTGTGTCCCTGGAGGTGGCTTGTGTGAATGGCAACACCTGCAAACATGATGCTGGCAAACGGTCCCTTACTGAGGCACCAATGTGATGCTTTTTCTACAAGGGGAAGGAAAATAAGAAAAGCCCTGAGAGTGCTGAGGGGTTCCCTGCTTTGACACAAACTCTCCTGGAAGTCCTTGAGCATGTCACAAAGTCCTTCTCAAGGGCAACAGCTTGCAGGGATGCTTGCAAGCCCATTATAGGATGGGGCCCACCCCAGCTCCCTGCAGGCAGAATTCATGGGGAAACAACAGAGCAGAATTGTGGGAATCTGCCTGTAGCTGCTGTTGAGTCCGTTGCCATCAAAATACTGATCAACTGAAATGAAAGTGTTACTCCTTGCCCTAAGAACGTGCAGGGCTGGGCTGGGATTTCCAGGAGGACTTGTTGAAAATTCCCAGCCAAATACTTAGCCCCTTTTAGTTGAAAATGTATAGATCTTCTTCAGATATTACTTTATCTGAAAGTTGTTAAGAAATCAGAAGTAATTCCCTAAAATTCTCCACTTTTTTTATAAATTAAAGGCAACTGCTGCTGCAGATGGATGTGAACTTTCCTGCTGTGACCTGAGTGCTGCGAGTCCCCAGGGGAGCTCCAAGTGCCCCTGGGGTTGCAGGGTATGACCCAGTGTGGGATGTGTGTAGGGCCGGTCAGCCCTGGGGTCTCCACTTCCCCTGGCCAAAGACCACTGCTCACGTGGGTGTCAGAACAAGGAGTACCCACAGGACAAGGTAATCCTGCCTTTTGCCCCTCTGGCTGGGGTGTTCCAGGGCTGCCTGCAGTGAGCTGTGCCAGCTCCGTTTGGTGGCATCCTTGCGAGTGACAGACGAGCCATCTGGCATTCCGCTGAAACTCAGCATGGCGTTCACTTAGGAGGAGCCCACAGGAATGGCAAGGCAGCTGCACACCTTCCCTTGCCATGTGGGCTGGGTGCTGGGGCTGGGGCACTTCTGGGCACATCAGCAGAGCTGTGTGTGCCACGCTGGAGAGAATGCACCCTGTCAGACCCTGCCCTCCTGGGGACCGACTGAACGGCAGCAAGAAAAATGAGGGACTTTCAGGGGCAGCTGTGTTTTACTAACCCAGTCATAATGCCCCTAAAAATCCTTATTGTTCTTGCAATAGTCAACTGTGGCACGGGGAGGCCTGGAAGGAGAGCTCGGGGGCCGACAGCCCTGGGGAAGGAGGGCTGGCAGGTCGGAGCAGGGTGTCAGGCTGGGGACGGTGTTTCTGTTGGAGCGGAACTACAAGGACGTGGAGTTGTGACCTGTGGTGTGGAGCATGTGCTTCTCATGATGCTCAGGGCACAAGAACTGGAGCACAAAGATGGAGAAATTAAACAAGCCGAGTGCTTTCCCTCCCTGTTGTGTCTGGCATTTCCCCCCACCAGAAATAAATGCAACTAGAGAGATGCACCCCAAGCCCACAGAAAGAGCCTTTACCCAAACCATTCCTTCCCTCCCAAATTTGTTTTACTCTTCTTTCAGCAAACTCATTGGAGGTCTCTGGTCATCCACAGCATCTTTCTCTGAGCTTTATTCCTGCTCTCATGTCTCAGATCATGATGAAGTAATTGCGTGCAAAGAAGCAATTTGTTAAACAGAATCATAATATTCATTTATTTGCCATCTTTATGCATTCTAATACTTAACTTGCATTTCTGAGACCTTCTGTATGCTGAGTAAAAGTTTTTATTTTCATTGAACTCTGCAGCAATGTTCAAAGCTTTTATCCTTTAATAACTCTAGGGGTAAGGATACACAAATTAATGGCTCCCTGGCCCCACAGCAGCAGCAGTCCTTTCACATTGTCTGTTTGGATTACTTATTTATTACCTTTCTGAAAAGGCTTTGTTTATGGCTTTTAGCATTTTTATCAATTAATTGATATGATTATCAATTAATTCTGCTTTATATGCCCATGCTGCCCATGCCAATAGATTAGGAGTGCATGCTTTTTTTTTTTTTTTTTTCTTTAAACTGGGTTTTATGGCTCTGGAGCAAGATTTACTCATTTGTTATTTGTCATTCTCAGGAGTATTTCAACTGCTTTTCTTAAAGCTGAATTCTTTATAAAGGAGGAGTGACTAGAAACCCTGAGCTGAGTCCCAGGTCTGGCTTAACTTTGTAAGGGACATTGACACACTGAGGCTGCTCCACTTAAGGTATGGTATGAACCAGGAGCTGATCCCGTGGCTGTGGAATGAGTGTTCACATGGAGACATCCTGCTGTAGCTATTGCAGCTGCTGTGTAAGCAAGTCCTAAAGGACAATCCTTGTCCCAGTGACAGTGTGACAGATAAGACAGACAATGGGCACAAGGAAGACACCGCTATCAATGAAGGATGGATTCTGTTCAACCCGCAGGGAACAAAGAAACCTGGGCTGCTCAAGGCCCCACAGAACTAGCCAGGAGGGTCCTTTGTGCCAGCTGATTCCAGGAATGTGACACTTTTGGAACTGTTTGTGTCAGGACTTTCTGCTTTGACACCAGTGATTTCTGAGACTGCCTCATCATAGGAAACCCCAGATCTGCTGCTCCTTTCCACAAGGATTCTGTATCCAGCAACTCTTCTGTCTTCTTTGGATACTGAAACGAGATGAAAGGGCTTGAATGTTTCCTTGGCAAGATGGGTGGATGGAATTAGTTTAATCTGTTCTGATTCTGACACCTACAAGTCAAGTGACCCAATCATCTCTTCTGCTAACAGGCTGCAAAGCAACACTCTACTACTGTGGAATATTCTTTGTGATGAAAACAGGAGGATCGGGAATGGGGGTTTGTAACTTTTTTGGATGAGTTTCTGTTACAATTTTTATCTTTAGTATCAACACTTTAAATCAGGATATTTATATGGTAAAATAAATACATTTTTGCTCTGAAATACTGGAATATGCCTCCCCAGCCTCTTCCTACCTCAGCTCTGCCACTGTGAAGAGAAGCCACGCATGGATTTTAAGGTCAAGTCAGAACTTCTAACAGAGGATGCACACAGCACAACTCCTGCAGTTCATCCTGCAGCCCAGACCCTGATGAATGGATGTTTTTCTTATGTGCTGTGGGAACTCTGCCTATAGAAATGTCTGAGAAGCTATTCCAGGGCTTTTATAATGTATCTTGTTCCTTCTTGGCAAGCTGCAAGTTGCCTGCTTATCCTGGCCTCTGTGGACAAAACCCTCCATGTGTGTGACTGCACGTGGGAAATAGGAGAGCACCATGATTTGGTGCTGTTTTGGTCAGATCTGTTCCCAAAGCAGCTCCCCCAGGTGCCACACTGCCTGTCAGAGGAGGGTTGGTGCAGCAGAGGTCTGTAGGATCACTTGGTACATGGCCAGGGGCTCACATGCAGGATCCCTTGTGCACATCCTGCAGTGGGATCCAGCCCTGCTGGTCCCTCTTTAGCACTTGAGGACACAGTCAGCAGACCAAAGTGCATTTCTTAGTGCCCACACTAAGCCACTAAGACTTCAAGAACAAATCTGACTAGGTTGAATTTTCTTTTTAAAGTTCAGTGCCACTTAACACCTCCACTTTAGCTTGGAAAAAAAGCAGAAATACCTAAAATGAAGGTGTTTTGAAAAGTACATGCAGGCAATTATGGGTTTTTTTCAGATTCAGTCTCAGGTGATACCCTCAGCTTCTACTGCTGTTAAGCACTGCCCCAGACTTCCTTCAAGTTGCCACCCCTAGTCTGTGCTAGCATCATGAACATGAAAATAGATCCTGTTGAAATGAAACACCCTGGTCCTCCCATGCACACAACTTTTTCTCTGAGAAACAGGTAATAGCAGATGAACTGAGGCTGAGCCAGCACTGATGCTGCTTTGCCCATCCTTGGAAGGTGCAGATTGGTGCATCTGGATTGGTGACTGCCCACAAAGAACTGACCCGAGGCAGCACAGAGCAAAGGGTGCAGGGTGAGATCCCAACAGGGAAAAGGGGAAAAAAAATTTCTCTTCAAGTACAAGTAATTCTGTTAATGCCTGCAAGGAATCTCTCACTGCAGGGGACGCTTGCTGAAATGCCTTGCACTGTTATCAGCTGCTCAGTGCACAGCTCCTGTCCAGAACAGTTTAGTATGGTATGTTCAGTCAAACAGAAATTGTATGTCAGACACATACATGGAATAAAATCAGAGCAGGAAATACATTTTGCAGGCAAATTTATTGATTTCTTTTACTGAAGCCCTGTGGTGCTTTGCTATAGTTTCTGATGAATAAATAGCTGCTTCACAGAGGAAATACAGTTATTTAGGCAAACTTTTGTCATAGTTTAAACATTTGATTTTCAGCAAGACTGAATAAATCCAAGCTTTCAAGGAACCTTTAGCTTTAGCAGGTAGTTATTGGGCTTTGTCTTTTTAATTGGACCAGAATTGGCCACGTTTCACCAAGAGAACATTTGTTGGAATTGATGGGAAAGAAATGACAACTTCTCAAGTGGGATGGCTGGGCCAACCTTCACATGAGCTGGACCCTGTTCTGGTGCCCAGTTTGTATTGCCTGGGGTTCAAAGGCTGATACTTAGTACTTTTTAAACAGAAAAACTAAAACAATACCCCAGAAAAGTGAGCTGACATCCCTGGGTCCCAAGTTCAGCACACAAACTTATCAGCTGATCTAGAACAGCATGACTGTGCCTTTCTCTGCAATATCAAGTTTGAAAAATTTGTTATGTCATTGGAGCAGGGTTTGTCTTCTTAACCTGGAAGCCCAACAGACAGAAAGTCCTGTTGTTACTGAGCTTGATGCTGCTTTACATGCAGCTTTAAAAAAAAAAAACAAACAAACAACAAAAAAAAAGTATGTGCTGTTTCTTTAATACTAAAGATACAAGAAAAAGAGTTGCGGTGTCCCAGGTAAATAATGTTGTTGAGTCTAATGATTTAAATCCCACATTATAATTGTGAGGAGTCCTCTTGGCTATTTGTTCTGGTGTCATGGGCCCCTGACCTGACTCAGTGTGACAAACACTGAAGGGGTCTCTGATGATTAGTGTACCTTCAAAATGTTCCTTATATTTTTAAGCTGGTATTCCTGTAAACTTCACTTTTTCTTTATGTCTGTAAACTCAGACTGGTTCTTTAAGCTCAATAGCAACAGCCTCATAGACAAGAAATGCAGAGAAATTCAGAGCTGTAGGAACCCAGTTTGTAAATTAGGGCACCATTAAGCCCATGGAGCTGGGCATGATGCATTTAGTCTGCACTCAAAAGAAGGCACCCCCAGACTCCTCAGGCTGCTCATCTGCCCCACGAGAGAAGCTGAGCAGTACAAGGACTCTCTGCTGCGCTTCTGAACCTGTGGAAGAAGAATTTGTTTTCTCCTTAAACTTCCTGAGACTTTTGCTCAGCGTTTTTAAAGGAAAAATTAAAGACTTATTGGTTTCTACAGCCCACCCTTTACAAATATACTCCCAGTTCATCCACTTCTGATGATTCATTCACTTCTCTGACAACAGACTGACATGCTGATTAGTGCCTGCATATGTAAGAGGTTTTCAATCATTACAGAATAAAGAACAGGGAAGGACTGATGATCCAGTAGGAGCCAGTGACATTTCCAGGTGCCATTGCACAGGACAGGTTGGTACCACACTCAGACCACAGCCCCATTACATGATACTACATGCTGTTTATGTCTGGTGCCACGGATCATATGCTACATGTAGCACCAAGTGGTTTTTGCTCCATGACAGGTGAGAAGCAAACTGTGGATCCCAGTGTGTGGATTTCCAAGTAGTTACAGCTTGCACTTAATTGGGGGAAAGGAAGCCAAAGGAAATAATGTGCATTGGAATCAAATACCATTTTTAGGAGTATGTATTTCAACAGTGATTAAAATAGCCAGGAATCAAGACAGACTCATGATTAATGGTCTCTGTGAGCTGAGGGCATGTCCCACAGCCTCAGGCCCTCCTGAGAGACACCCATGAGGAGCAGGAACTGCTTGGTTAGGCTTTATCTTCCTTCATTGTGTGGATCAGCTGTATCATGTGGCTTGCATTACTCTCTCTTGTTTCTGGAGCCTGTGCTGTGTGTGAGCAGCTCCAGCCAGCCTGAAGCAGAGGCACATCTCTGCATCCTGTTCCCATGGGGCCAGCATGGAAGGCACTTCCTGAGCTCTGCCTGGCACGCTGAGCTGGTGCTACACTTGGAACAAGACCAACCAAATGATTATTTTAAAGCCACTCATTTTTTTCTGACTCTGTTCTCATTCACATTTTGTGACTTTGCTACTTCCTGAACCCCTGCATGTCCCTCTGGCCAGTTGTAGCTAAACCACTGAGCAGTGATTTCCCCAGCAGGTATAGACAATTTCATGAGGGACAAACCTGTGAGACACATGCAGGTGAGCTTGGAGGCCCTCACTGTACCCTGTCCCTGTTACAGGACACAGCTGGGTACCTCAGGACTGCTCAGCCCCGCTCAGTGAGGCTTCCTGGCCAGTCTCAGTGGGATATGGCAGCAGGGCTGGCATTCTCCACTTCTCTGATTATTTGATGCCAGATGAGAAGCTCCTCAAGACCCTCAGATCTCCTGGAGCAGCTGTGAGTCTCCCTGAGGGTGCTGGGGAGGGCTGAAACCCACAGAGAAGATGAGCTGGGGGCTGCTCCATGCTCCACCCTCACTCCTTGTGTGGCAAAAAGCACAGGCTTAACCTCTGCATGCCTCCCACCCTGGCTGAACCAGAGACAGGGAACTCTCCCTGTCTCAGTGGGTTTCTGCAGCACTTAATTGATTTGTGCTGCTAAACAGCCCTGCAGTAAATGAGTACAAGGTGTTAAAGAAGGATGCGTTAGTGGGAAAGATCCAGCTGAAACAAAGCTTAGATAGAAACCATGTGTGTGCTGTGAGAGCACTCTCACCCCGTTACCAGTGCCCAGCCCTGCACGGGGTGATTAATGCTCCACAGAAACCCTGGCTTGTTTTCAGGCCTCTGGCTTGTCCTGGAGCATCCCTACAGCCAACTGTCCAGTGGGCATTGCTGCTTCAGAGCCCAGCCTAGCAGCCAAGTGGCACCAAGGAATGCAGCTGCCCTGTTCCAGCAGCATGCAGACACCACTGCTTTGCCCATTAAGGATGTCTTTTCCTGCATAGAGACAACAATACAAGGCAGTGCTGTAAGAAAACTTGAAAAAGACACAAGTGAGGAACTTCTGGGAATTCCTCAGGCTTTTTTACCAGCTGCAAAGGAGTGTGAAAACTTTTGGCTACAAAAGTATTATAGTTTATGCTGTTAAACAAATCATCATTTGTCAACAGGTAGCTGAATTGTGTCCAACTCTGCTGGCAGAGCCAGAACTGATTTTGTTCCCAACGCTATTGTATAGTTAACAGCTGGCAGCAAACTGGCAGTGAAGGCTGTGCTGGGCTGATAAATAACCCAACCAGCCTCACAACAGAAGCGTCTCATGGAGCGACTGCAGCGCTGGCTGGAATGTGTGGAGTAAACGCTTGTTAACAATCTGTGCACAGGCGGAGAACTGCCTGATGAAAAGGTACTAGAAAAATGTTATTTAAATATGACACAGATTTCCTAGGGTTATCAAAAGAACAAAACAGGTTTTAGGTCTAAGAATACCAAACCACAGCAGCAAACCAGCAAATGTGACTGAAACCAAGTCTGGTAATAATGAGTGAAATGTCCCAACCAGTTCTAAGATACGAAAGGCAAGCCAGAAAACCAACAGAGAGAAATATTTCAGTGTTTGTTTCACAGCCCCCAAATTCTGCTGGAGAATTTTCCGCTCTTCCAGATGTTTTCTGAAGGAAGTACAGAAAGAGAGATGTTCTAATTTCAAATGCTGTGTTGCTTCTAAGCCAATGAGACCACTCTGTACCACCTGGGAGAAGGCAAGGTGACAAGTGACAATGCCCCATGAGGCTCATACAGTGATGTATCACTGCCCAGTGTGCTGTTCTTAACACTGCTCTGATTTTGTCTTTGCTTTGCAGGCATTTTATTTTTATCATGGATAAGACCAGGAATGTGTGTCTCTGAGAGAGAATGAGCATGGGGCTGCAAGCTTCATCTCAGTGCAAATAATATTTTGGCAGGAAATCTACAGGAGATTAAATTAGGGGCCTAATGACTGAATATTAAACATTTCAAATTTTGAGTTCCTTTAAATAAGCAGCTACAGAAAAAGGAAAAGTCTGACAAAATTAGCAGGTCCAAAAGCACTAGAGAAATCCATTAAGGGTGACTTGGTTTTTTGGTGCAAATTTAAAAAGACTTTTTATTATTATTTTTATTAGTAGCTGTATATGTCAACATGCTATTTCCACAATGTGTTTTGAGTCCAGATTAGCCAAAGTTTTAGGTATTGGCAGACTTGCTACAATGGAAGGGAAATACCAATGGAATAACTTTAAACATGATCCAATCCCTGATGATTCATTGGATGTGTTAAAATTTCCTTTGAGACCATGTAAGTAATGCAGGGACTGGAGTGCAGAGTGCCTGTGACTCAGCTCTCTGAGGCAGCGGGAGGATGTCAGAATTACTCACTGGGACAGGAGGAATCTCATTTATCTATTTATAGGCAAGGCTGAGATGAGCTTGAACCATTAAAGAGCTGAGTTTGCCAGTTCCCATAGGGGAGGAGGAGGAAAGGACTTCACTTTAGCTGTTGAAATCAAAGCTTCCTTTTTCCCCTATTTCCAAAGCTGGTGACTGGCCAGTTATGCTTTCTCCTGCTTACACAGGCAGCACAGGGCTCCTCCTCCTTGTTAGAGGCCAGTGCCCACTTTGCCAAAATCCTGTCTGCTGCACATTTCTAGGAACACAGGGCTCGGCATTACTGAGCCAGTCTCCCACTATCACAATCAATTACATCATATCACACTTTTTGGCAGGCTATTCCAACACTTCATTTTAAATTTCCAGCCCTAATATCATTTGTTCTTGTGCCAGCATCATAATTTAGTTTAAACAATTCTCTTTTTTTCTCTGATCTTTACCTATCAGATGTATTTACCAAAAACAATCCTATCTGCTCTAGTCTTTGTTTTGAGAAACTAAACAAATGAAGCTCTTCTAGTCTCCTCTTGTTCTAAACCCTCTGATGATCCTTAATGCCCTTCTCTGTACCTGCTAATCTTCCTTGAACATGAGTGAACCTGTATCTTCCAGGACTGTGTTTGCCTTTCCATATCAGATTGGTGGCTCACAGTTATCCCTCAGAGCAAGTAATTCTCTCTATGTGTTTTTTTTTAACCACCCTGCTTTTGTCCTTCTCAAGTGAGTAATGTGATATTCTAATGATTAATTTTTAACTGCCTGTCTTTATACTTTGTCTATTCTATCTCAAATTCTGTCATTAAGTTATTGCTGATTGATGTTCTGATCCTTCTCTGTATTAGCAAAGCCCGTGTCCTCAGCAAATTTCTTTATGACAGTGCTACAGCTGTGCCAGGTCATTAACAAAATAAATAAGACTGGCTCAAGACTGACCCTTGAGGAGTTCCACTCTCTGTCCAGCATTTCTCCTTCCCACAGAGCTCCCTGTCCTTGGCTTTAGCAGTTCTGCGTTTGCCATCCACACTAATCCCCATCTTCTCAACTTCAGCCACTAATTTCCCATGTGGTGTAATATCAGATTCTTGACTCATGTCTGGATAGAATATATCACCTGTATTTCATTTGTCTTGGAAAAAAAAAATCAGTCATCAAAGAGAAATATGAGGTTACGCTGAGCTCCTTTAATGTGCCAGTTCTTTCCAAATCCTGAGGTGGAAATCTGCCAGGGCACCTTGATCTGAGCACATGGAATTCTTTAAGCTTTTCCTTCCGTCTTACATGTGATAATTTTCATTCCCTTAAGTATGTTCCCACTAGAAATCTCATCTTTGCCCCATTGTCCAATATGATAATCTCTACTGAAAACGTAGGTAAAGCGGTTTTAATTGATTTTGGACCATATGTAGACTAGTCTAATCTCAATCCCATTCTCACTATATAATGACCATGTTTTTCCTCTTTTCCTCTTCTGTATTTATCTGAAACCTTCTACCATCTGTTTAATTTCCTTTTCAAAATCTGATTCACAACTTTACTTTTGACATTTCTCATTCTACCCTTTTATTTTCTGACCTCAGCAAATTAAAATGGGAAGACTGAGGCAAATAGTTCCTCTAGTCTTGCCCCAACACTCTTCTCTGATGCCACACTCCTGGCAAAGATGACAGAGTAGCTCATAAAGCAGGTCCAGAACTGCTGGACTGAACGTGCCCTTGGCACAGGGGCTCAGCCCTGTGCAAGGTGATGGGCTCCAAAGGCAGGTGGTCATTCCCTGCAGGGGTTCCCCTACAGACCTCTGATTTCAGTCCCTGGCTGCACCTGAACCCATTGCTGCTCAGACCTGCTGCCCATCCCTTGTCTGCTCTCACCAAACTCCTGCATGTGTTTGGGGCTGGTTTTGGAGTTTCCCTTGAGGGTTTGTCCTCCTGCATGTTCCAGCTAGTTCTGGAATCCAGTTCCCATCACATTCAATTCCCCAGGTCTTCAGTGCAGTTGATTCCACTCCTTTGTTCCCTTAATTTCTCAAAGTTTGTCCTTTGAGAGATGAATACTTTGGTGTGTGACTACAGACAGTGCTGGAGATTCAGCCCTAATGAGGTACCCTTAAGAACTCTTCACCAAAGTCTTTGCAGGCTCTGGATGACTCAGAGCTCAGCACTTTAGAGACAGTGAAAGAACTTCACTTGCCTTTCTTGTGTGTGTGAGACACTGTAATGCTTCTCAGGATGAACTAGCATTTTCATTTTATAGACAACTGAGACATAAAGATCACACTTCAGAACATACTGCACTCTATGAGGAATTAGTTAAGTGCCTGAGGTGAAGTACAAAGCCTGCTAACCCCACTGAGATTGCTGCAGCAGCCAGACCTTGCTCACCTGAAAACGAGGTGCCTGTGCCAAGCTATTCACTTTGAATTCTGTCTGGTTCTTGAAGAAAGCAAAGCTCACCCAGACCGTGGATTGACCTGTCCCAGACCTGCAGCCAGGACAAGCAGCAGAGGCTCACCTTAAACTGGCTGTACAGGGCCACTTCTAGAAAAGAGGAAACCAACACTCAAAACACATCATAAAAATGTACTGGTCATGCAAACCCCTTTAAAAATCACTGTCATGTGGGGTATCTGTACTCAAAGTGGGACTTGAATCTCAGCAGGAGGTCACCCACCCACTCACTGACTTTCCCCACTGCCATGAGAATCACTCCAGGATCCTGCCTGTGACATATCCTTGCTTTCCCTGTTTTCTGAGTTGCAGAATGGCAGCAGCACAGCCCTCACTTCCCAAAACAGCATGAGACACCTACCACAGCACTAAGGCCATGCTGTTGTCCCAGAAAGATGGAAGATGGATGGAAGCTCTTCCATTGGCAAATGGAAGAGCCAATGCATGTTCCATCTGATGCATGTTCCATCCCCAGAGGAGAGATGAAATGGCAGAGCAAATTTCTCTCCTCTCCATTAATATACTGTAAATACTCTGGAGGGGGAGAAAAGCTGTGCCCCACTCCCAGAGCATGTCTGCACAGTGCTCTGCTGGGCACCTACTGACCTTGGCAGTGTCACAGGACTAGTGTTTGTCTAAAAAAGTAACCTCCTTGTGAACAGGCTCTTTGCTTTGGGAAGCACAAAGCAGTCTTGTCTTCCAAGTGTCCAAGCCTTTTCATGTCTGTGTAGTCCTTCAGTAGCATTTATTTTTGGCCTTGAGAGAAAAACACAACTCCACATTAAAGGGATGGTGTCCAGTTAAACCCACAGGCTGCACCACCCTTTGCTCCCCCCTTGCAGGGGAAGGCAGTGGAGGAGACCAACAAAAAACAAGGGGAAAGCCTATTGCCTGTTGGGCACAAAACTGCTTTTGCTTTCTAGTGAAAAGGAGCAGAACATCCTCAGCAGCACAGAGCAACTGGCCAAACAGGCCAGAGCCTGGATGCCTGAGGCTTTTGAGTAACAGTAATAACCAGTCCAGAGGCTACATTTCCATTTGTCTTCAATTCCAAAAGCCTTTCCAGCTGAGGTAGCTCAGAGCAGGGAGACACCAACGTTCCACATTGTTGTCTTGTGTTTGTGGTAGGTCTAAATCTGGCAATGCCAGACTTCCAGCACATGACCTATAAATGATACCAAATCAGAAACACACCCTTTCTTGCTGCCCCTCAGTGCCCTCAGCCCTTCCAGCCCCTCAGGACAAGGCTGCTCATGCTGTGTGAGGAGCTGAGGAGGGGCTGCAGGTCACCACTGCCTCCTGAGCCAGCTGCAGGCTCATGTCCACCCTGTTCCAGGTAAGTGCTAAGCCAAAGTGCTCAGGCTTCCAGTGGATTATGATCACCTGTTTAACTCCATACAGGAGAGCTATTCCCAGACCCAGTGCCAGCTTTGTCACCTCCAGCAGAGTCTCATGACTGTGTGTGGCCTGAGGCAGCTGCAGAAGGGATATCTAAGGGCTCACAAAGTTGAAGCCTGAGGCACAAAGTTCAAGGCAGGGGTTCTGTATGGACAGTGTGTGTGGTCAGGACCTGCATTCCTTGGGGGAGAGGCAGAGAGGAGAGCAGTACTGACTCAGGAGCTCTTCTGATGGGATCTGCAAGAGGAAATAAGCTCATTTTGGCCACAAACTATGTTTTGGGCCACCCATCAGCATTCAGCATCCCAGGTCAGGGAGCTGTGCTCCCTGCCTATAGCACAGTGACTGAGCTGGGCCCCTAGGACAGTCACTAAAGCACTGTGCTCTCAAGCTCTGCAGGACAGCGACCACAGCCCTGCTACCTGAAATCAAGGGGACTCTGGTCCTGATTCATCTTCCTCCTACATCAATACCTTATCTTTTAGGTCCACTGACTTCAGTGACTGGAGCTGTCAGGCCATGGATGTCCATGAGGGCATGGCTGGGCCCAAAGAAATGGAGGACAGAAGCTGCAATCCGTGTCTGCCTCACCCTTAGCGAGTTAGGGGAATATTAACAACGCATCACTCCGAGTAAGTGCTCCTGGCTGACCTTGGCAAGGGGCACTTTGAGAAGGATAAAACTGCATTTTCATTCCTGAGACTCCTCCTCCAGTAATAAGATGTCCCCCCTGGGATGCTGGTAGCACATTGGTATTGTCTTCAGAGTAGCTGGGGGCTCGGGGCTGACATTGCTAAACCATCCACACAAACCATCACCGAATGTCACCAGTCCAGACCCAAGATTTACAAACACACAGACAGTCACAGGTAGGCTGTCCTCCAATTAGTCTGGGAATCTAAAAAAAAGAAAACAAACGCAACCCAAACCCCTCAGTAATTTTGGATTCTTTCCTTTGCATATAAAACATCATTAAAATAATTAGAAAAAAAGATGCATTGTATCAGTAACTGACAAATTAAGAATTCAGTCATGGTTGTTCAGAAACCCACTGCCTCCTTGCAGTACCAATAATGATTATTTATAGCCTGCTCTGCAAGGAAAGCAATCCAGAAAAACAGAATGATTATGATATAATGCACTCATCCCCAGGGAGAAGTCTGGTGCAAGTTGCAGCCGACATCTCACACCATTTTCTTGTCTTGAATTTTAAACTTTATTGTAAGTACTGTTTGTGTATTTTGCAGAGAATGTCTCAGTTCCTCTATAACAAGTACCCATTTTATTCCTGCTGAATTTCATTGAACTTATTCCTGTTATAAGAGGCAGATCCATATTACTGCTTTATAGAGCAATCTCTTAGCTGCCTATTCACAAGAATGTGCAGCCTGGCAAAAGAATGAGCTGAGGGAATGAGCTGGGTGGCAGATGAGCTATTACTCTCGATATCACCATAGCATCTGGAGCAGTTACACGCAGCACTAACACAGACTATGAGAAATTCTCTGCTCTCAAAAAGAGCTAACAAAGAAAATACACAGAAGGTGGGAGGAATGGAAGGGCCATAGAAAAGAGAAGGAGCTGTACAATGTCACATTGCCAGCAACTGAGAAAGACAGGAGTGAAGTCCCTGTCTCAGCCCCCTCCAGCTTCATGCTGCCTTTGCTCATTTTTGGTTCTGCATTTGGATATGATGCATCTTTAACTGGAAGTTCAATTCAGAAAGAGAAAGTAATTTTTTTCTTATTTGCTAAGAAAACTGCCTTTCTGCTGGTTGTGCAAACAAATTCTTTCCCATGATTAATACCTGTCTCCTGTGCTGAAGACATCAGTCTCTGCATGGATCAAATCTTAATGAAGCAAAGCTCTCTTCTCAGAAAAGAACATTTCTCATTTTTTTTCTGCAAGCATTCCTCCTCACAATTTCTCTTGTTTAGCCCTATGATAATTTTATGATGCACTCCCAACATAACTCACAGTACTTCTCATTATTGTCTGCCACGAGTGTTTACAGAGCCATTTTTGTGGCAGATACCAGCCTTTAGACATTCCACATTTCCTGTTTCGCTGGAGCCAATCACTCACTGTTCACTACTGAGATGCAAGTCCCTAATTAATTTATACACAACAAAGCACTTCAGTCATTGCAATGAAAGCGTAATGGAGAGCAGACCATTAGCAAAAATTGGCTATCAAGCATGGAGAAATTATTTCCTTTTCATGTTTCCATCAATATTAAGATTGATTAATCATCTTGCAAAAAACCCCTCCCCCAATACCAAACTGCCTTTACACTTTTCCACCAATGCTGGATGTGATACCTGTGCCAGTTTTGTTTTCTCTCACATCAAGGAAACCTCTCTGATGTGCTGGGAAGAACTGGGGACTTCACAGGGGACTTCACAACTGGTTCAACCTAACTCATATTCTCTTTATAGAATCAGAATATAATAGACTGATTTTAACAAAAAAAAAAAAAAATCAAGATTAAATTCAATATATTCTGAAGGAGTGAAAATTCTTAGCAACAGCTCAAAGAGAAGTGGAATCTATAAATGCCTCTTTCATCTTTATCAAATTACTATTCAGTGCAGTTACATTTATTAATAATAACATCCCTTAAACCACATTGTGAAAATCCATTAGCAAGAAATGCTTTAAAATGCTCAACAGGCTGTAACAGATGATTTACCAAACAATTAAATACTATGAGCAGAGTGGGCATTTTCATGGGCCATGGAGCTTGGCAGGGGGACATTATGGTATGATCAGAAATGGACAGTTTGCAAAGCATAACTTTTTAATTCTATCATCTCCATTAGGAAGGGGATAGGCAAGCTGAGAGTGTTTTCTGACTTTTCCTTCATCTCACTTCCATATGTACTCACCACTAAAATTGCTGATGGGCATTTCAAAGTCATCACCTGTGACATTTGCTAAACACTGAGGTAGCAGACTGCTCTGAATCAGGTTTGGAGAGGAACCTATGAGAGCAGATCACTGCTCCCAGAGGAAACATCCTCTGACTGTCCCAAACCCTGACAATAAGAACCCTCTAAGAAGTTTAATTGTCCCCATGAGGGTCTGACCAGGGGGGCAATCACTGCATTGTCTTCTCCTTCAGCACACCCTGCACTGGCCCTGGAAACTCTCATACTCCCTTCCTGTATTTCTTTACTTGTCCTTTTAAACACAGTTGAAACGTCAATCACTGCTGATCAATCACTGTGAAACAACTGGATATTGACTTTAAATTCAGGTGGAGGATTCTGTCCTTATTTCCCTGCAAAAAAAATTGCCGTTCCTGGCTGTGGTGCACATCCCACAACACAGAAGGTTCGCTCAGGTCCCAGGGGATGATTCCAGAGGGACAGACTGAGAGTCCTTCTCTCGCTGCTTCCAGCTTGGAGCAGAGAACAATAATGGCACAGAGAGCTCCGCTCATTCCCAGCCGTGACTGCGGCTATCGCAGCCTCCCGCTGCACCAGCCAAAGGAGGGCTGGGATGACATTTTCTTTGTTGCTGCAGAAGGCAAAGCCTGAGTCAGGGATTACAGGGAAAGGTGAGGGGGAAGGGGCAGGAGATGCAACCACAGTTGTGGAGGAGTGAAACAGCAGCTCTGGGGTCTCCATGCACTTTCTGGGCTGCACAGGGTGTTCCTGTGGGCTGCATTAGGTTTTGGCAGACCTGCTGATAGATCAGGTTCCCCTTCCAGATTTTATCACTCCCTAAATCCATAGAGATGCCTGAGGCAGGTCAGATTGTTTCTGAGGCAGATACACACAGTGCAGCCCAGTTCCCTCCAGAGTGAAAAGCTCTTTGCACGTCTAAGCTGTAGGTTTAATTCACCCCAGCCGACAGACAGACCTGAGTCACACACCAGCCACCCTCGTGTTCATCTGTTCCCCTGGGGCCTTCCACTGAGGAGCACAAAGCAGTGGCAGAACAAATTTGTGGCAGAATGTATCTTCTGTAATCGCACACGAGCCAACTTGTTAGATCATTTTCTGTCCCAGCTGAAATTGCAGCTCCGTGATTGCTTGTGATTGAGCAGAACTAAAAAACACATAATTACACAGGCCAAGGCACAGACATGGGCAGCTACAGACGCTGGTGCTTAGCTGGAAAAGTGCAGCACATGGTGGGGAAAAGAAAGGTTGGAAATGATGTGTACATTCCACCTCGTTCCACTGCAGAGCTTTTGGCCTTCAACTTGTGCAGAGCAAAAGGCTGGAATTTCTCAGGTGTGGCACAATTTCTCTTTGTGTGGCACAAAATATCAAAAACTGTGTCAGTGCTTGAGCTGGTGGGTTCAGCTGGCCCAGCCAGATGAAAGCAGTCTGGACTAACAGTGGGGAGACAATACTTGGCATCTCACAGGCACATCATTCTTGGCTGTAACATCCCCCTCCTGGTTCATGTTCTGTTTTCTCTGTTGTTGACCTCCAGTGATGGAAGAAAGGGGTTGGACAGGGAGATGAAAAGGAGAAGGCAGTGGATGGCACTGGGAACAGAAGAGAGGCCTGAAGGAATGGGAAAGAGAAGGAACAGCTGTGGGGCTGGGAGGGAAATGGAGAAAGGAATGAAACAGATATGCTTCCCCTTTGGGATGGTGGGCTGAGCCAGTGTGAACAAATCAGGGCTAATATGAAAGGGAGGAAACCAGAGAAGAGAAGAAAGATGGAACAAGGGAGATCACAGAGAACATCAGGAAACAGCACTAAGAGGACAGAGATGAAGGCTGGGACATGTTGGGGAAAAGCAAACTGAAAAAAAAACTTCTGGAATATTATGCAAAAGACAGAGAGAATTAGAAAAATGACTTATGAAAATGCCAGCAACCCAGCTGCTGAAACTCCTGTACACTTACGTCAACATCACACCACAGATCAGCACCAGGGGAGGAGTTTTGGGGTTGATTTTTAATTTCATGGAAAGGTTTTCAGTGATGCCACATGAACTTCAGCTCCCACTGAAGTCAGAGTGGTTCAGAGGTGCTTACAGCCACAAGAAGACAAGACCCAACCTGATAAAGCCCATGAGATGAGAAGCTACATGACAACCTTGAGGACAACCAGCCTCTACCTTGTCCAACCCCCACCTCAAGACCCAGGGTGATAAGGACCAGCACATGCAGGGGGGAGCCCAGGGCAGGGACACTGCCCAGCCCTGCCCTGCACCACAGCAGCCATTTGCCTCCTTGTCCCTAATGAGCAGTGAGGTCCTTCATTTACATGTCTAAGCTTGAGTAGGGGTAAGAGGCATCCTCTTTGCTGCTTGAAGTGAAATGTTTGGCTTATTGGCACAGCTTGTTTAATTTGGCTGTTAGTGCTCGGTCAGTGTTATTAGAGAAAGCAATAAAAACACATTAAATACAAGGAACTACATTAAAACAACATGGAGTCTGCAATGCAAACCAAAAAAAGCAGGAGGGCTGAGTATGGAGACAACCATTCCCTCCTTCAATCATCCTCTTCTTCTCCCTAAATATGGAGAGTGTTATGGTGGAGGGGCGGAGGGCCCAGGGGTCACCATTCATCTGGGAAATGTCAGATCTGTATCCATGTCTGGCTCCTTCCCCCAGTGCCAGGGTAGCTGTTGAGGTCACAAGTGGGGGCAGATATTTCACTCTGATGCAAGATGAGAATTCAATAGCACTGAGCTCCCAAAACTGTAACTTCTGCCAGAGTTTTGCTTCAGTGCAATCTCCCCAGAGGCAACTGGTGTCCATCCTCAGCCACATCTCTCCAATCTGTATAAACCATCATTAAAGTGCACCTAAAGTGCTCTTCGTCTCCACACATCACAGCTGAGCTGCTTCCAGACTCAGTTTTTACACTTGCCATGTTTTTCCATTGTTTTCTTGTGACCGTATAATAAGGGGCAGGTCCCTCCACCACAGAAAGGGACTGAGAGACATCAGAGTGACACACATCACCTGTCCTGGCTGGTGCTCACTGCTTGAGCCCAGCTTTTGCAGCTCCATTAGATTTCTTGGGTTCTGCTCCAGCTTTGAGATTTTAAATTGCATTTTATTAACTGATCTGAGCCACAGCTGTGTCCCCACATTTGTGCTGCACCATGAAAACCACAACTGCATGTTACATATGGGACAATGGTGAAGTGATTGTTGTTAAGCCTGGGATTCCTAAGGAAACAGAGCATTACATGTATTGACTCTGTGTGTGTGTGTGTGTGAGTGTGATTAGTTCTAGAACAGCATCAGACAATTTCAACACAACAGAGGAGAGGATCTCTCAAAGCTCTGAAGCTCCTAGAGGTGACTGGAGAGGACAGCTGGAGGATACAGACACCATTAGTATTCCCCGAGGAAAAGGCAGTGGTGAGTGCTCCCTTCACAGCAGACAGGAGACAGCACACAGGTGAAAGCTGCTCATTAGACCTGCTGATCAGGAAATTATTCCTTAAAAACCTCAGTGTGCCTGAACACCTTCTCTTGCCACTCCTATGAGAGCCGGACCCTGCATAGTTGATACATTCACCACCTTTCATCCTGAGGCCCAAATTCCAGGGGAAGGGGGTCCCTGAGTGCTACTGCAAAATAGCAACAGAGGCAGCAGTGAGAGGATCCAGGTGCAAAATGTTGGAACTGCAGTCCTGCCCCTCAGCACATCCAATGTTCCTGCCCAGGGGCAGCTCTGGGAACGTGGTGGAAGTTACAGGAATTGGATCACTGGCTTGAGCATTGTCCCTTCGAGGGCACTCACTCCCCTACGCCATGAAATGACAAGTTATTATTTAACAGCAGACCTCACAGGAAGGAATGTTTTTCTGTATTCATGGCTTCTAACAAGCATAGCAATCGTTTACTGTACTCTGAGCAACCCAACAGTAGCTATAATGTAATAATTACAGAGGATCTTTCCTAAAAATGTATTTCCAATACAGCAGCATAAATACAGCTGGCATTGAACGCACGAGTTCAGCCCAGCTTCAGAATCAGATCGTACACTACATTTTGTGCAGCTGTGCAAGGACTCTGGTGTGGAGCTCTGGAGCCAATGCCTTGCAGTGATGGAGGGAAGGACAAGAAGCAGCATAGAAGCAGACAGAAGAGCCACAGGTTCTGTTCTCTGTGGTCAATGACAACAGAAAATACCATCAATGACAACAGAAAATATCCAGGTTGATAATTTTCAACCTGGATAAACTGAGGGTTTGGAAATCATAACATTTTTTAATCTGGGTGCTGACTTGTTGGTCTCTGGTTTTAGAGGTTCAGTCTGAGTCCAGGCTGCACCAGCATTTTTCATGGAGATGATTCATTACTATTATTTTATTTCATCCCCACACACTAGAATAGTATCTAGAGGACCCTGCAAGCTCCTTGGAGGATCCTTTCTTCTGCTCAATATTAGTGATCTCCATCTCATGCTACTGTGTCTCAACTTCCTCACCTGCAAATAAGGCCAAGACAGAAACCCCTCAACCTAGGGGTCTGTTCACGTTTTGAAAACAATTCTAGCACCTTGAAAGAAGGTTTCCCTAGAAGCCCAGTCTGCAATTTATTGCTTCAATTAAAAAGTGTGTGTTTTACAATCCACAATCTGTTTACACCTCTTACAGCTATCTCTCTAAAAAGAGCTGGGCTCTGGTAGCTCACGGATTTGGCACAGCTTGTTGAACAAGCAGGCTCAACAGCCTTCCACAACACACAGCACTTCTGTGTAACTTTGCAGGCTGTGTTTGACTTGTCTGAACTTGAACAGTCACCACTGATTGATTGGCTTCTAAAAATACCCGCCCGCCATGTTTCGAAGCCTGGAGAGCTGTTGTTGATTTAGATGGAGACTTCCTTGCTGGTCAGAGGCTAAGACAGACATCTGACACCCAGGCTCTGCTCCTGCCTCCTGCCCTGGGAGGGACCAGCAGAGAGACCCAGGCCTGCTCCACACACTGACAGCTCAGTTCTGGGGCAGGATGAAAGCAGCCCTACACATCTCTCCTGTTCCTGCATCCCCTTTTCCAGGCAGCTATTGGTACTCAATGGGATGATCTGCAGCCACCAGGAGCTGGAAGTGTCCCCACAGTGAGGGGAGAGCTTCCAGAGGCAGCCATTGCCAGCAGAAGGCATGGCAACACATCCTGGAGAGATGCAGACCTGGTCACTGTCACAACAGCCACCAGGAGAAAAGCCAGGCTGCCACCTCCAGTGGAGGCAATGGATGTCCTGTTGGTCTGTAACCTGTCACTGACGGCACTTTTGTCCCAGCTCCCAGCTCTAAGAAACAACTGCATCAGAGGATAAAAGCTGCTTTGGGCTCCTTGGAAAACCACAGCTAGACAGTTGCTTCTGGAGTATCAGCCTGATAGAAGAAATTAATGTTATTCTGGGAGCATGTGGGCTTGGAGAGGATCACTGCAGCCAGACCCACTTTCACAGCTCCACATTCAATCCCTTTTGTGTACAGGTTACAAAATGGGACCTGGCTCTGCTGCCCCAATCCAAGGTCTTGCAGAACCCATTGTTCCAAGACCCAGAGCCCTCCCTGTTTTCATTTTAAGTGTATTGCATGACAGTTTATAATTATTCTGCCAGCCAAAGATTTCCTTTCTTTTATGTAATATTCTTCCTCTGCAGCAGCTACAGAAAGCAGTGACCTCACTCCAGCGCTCCTACACTGAACGACCCACACTCCTTTGGCTTTTCCTTGCAAGCACCACTCATTGTACCAGTCACCTTCTAAATTCCACTCTGGATTTATTCTTCCCAAAGATGGATGATGAGAACTGTCCATGGCTTTTCAGATGAAAGTTCAGCTGTTCCTTGTACAGTGGCAGGAGCAGTTCCTCATCTTTTCTGGAAACAGCTTGCCCGATAAACCCTATGATCTCATTTGGCTTTTGTGTTCAGTTTTAAAAGGGGTATAAAGCAGGCTCTCCACTATTTCACTTCATTTTATTTTAGTGTTTGTTATCTGGAAAGAAGAGGGTAGTTAAACTGCCTTTTTAATTAAATTCCTTTAAATCTTTGAAAACAATAAAGAAAGAAAGATAGCAAACAAAGTAAGACAGAAGAATTACCATGTGTATGACCAGTGGTATTTTTTCCCGTAACACATTTATATATAAATCTCTTTTCCAAAAACTTGCAACATTTCTCAGTTGCTCAGTCTGTCTCCTGGGTAACTTGACACCTCACAAGAGGAGCCTTGTGCCTCTGCTCTTTAGTGGGACATGGGTCTTAGGAACTCTGTTGAAATTCTCCTCTAAATAAAGAGTATTCCTAGTTTCTGGAAGGTGAGAAGAGCTTGGGGTATTGCATCCCTCTCCCTTTGCTTCTCTCCATCTTCACAGAGCTAATGAAAAAGGCTCTGAGCAGCAGTAACTTCATTAAACCATGATCCCTTTGGGCACACAGACTCTTTCTGTAGGTCTGGAAAAAGTTCTTAAGAATTTACATGAGCAAGGAGACAGTAAATAGGCTTAGGTTTGCTGTAAAAAGGTTCAGATCTGCAGTGTCAAATGTTTAGAGCTCCATAAATTAAAAATAAGTTGAAAAGCCATAGCTTAGCTGAAATAATCTGACAAAGGTCCTCTGCTGTCAGCAGAGCATCTACAGGATGAAATCTCACACTTGCACTGGATGTGGAAGAAGGGGGTCTGCCAGAAGCTCAGACCCTGTCATTCAATCAAATCCCATGTGCAATAGTTCTGACCACAATGAAAACATCTGAGTGCAGAGCTGCATCCTGCTGCATCCTCCTGCATCCTGCTGCTTCCTTCTGCATCCTCCTGCATCCTGCTGCTTCCTTCTGCATCCTGCTGCATCCTGCATCCCGTGTCTCAGTGTGCTGGAACCATCAGTCCCAAGAGATCGGCGCAGTTGGAAGCACAAGTGTGACCAAGTTGCTCATCTGCCATTGCTCCAGCTGGTCACAAGTAGCACAGAGGGGATGTAAAACACTGTAGGTTTGACCATAGGGCAGTCTAAAATCCCACGATATTAAGACTGGAATGTGTTTTCCATTTTCACTGGAACTGGGGAATCAGGAAGGTGCTGATGTGCAGGTTGCTCTGTGGGACAGTCTGTACTGCAGCAGCACCTCAGAGCTCTCTCCAAAACCAGTTTTTTGTCTCCAAAACCAGACCTTTGTGGCAGCTGCTGCTGCTGCTTTTAATGTATATTCTGCCCTTTTAAAATACAGATTTCAGAAATGTAGGACTGGGTACTGAGGGCTACTGCACTGTCTACCAAATGGCTCTCAAACATTGCTTGCTGCTTGCCCTTTAGTAATAGCTACTTTAGGCAAGTTTTTTTACAACTTGCCTGATTTCTTTTTTATTAATTGCTGTTATATGCTTTTTTTTTTTTTTTTTTTAAATAAGGAGACAATGCTTTCTGTGTCTCCTTCCTCAGACACCACTGCTTTCCCAGGGATCTCTCAAACACCAAGGCCAGAAACCAAGTTCAGTTATTGTAGGTTGAAGTTAATCTAAAATTGGTGACTTGTCAATTTTAGTAGTTTTAATTTCCCAACTGTCTGCTTGGGTTACACACACATAAAACTTTAAAATAATATGCCTTCTCTCTCTCCCCACATAGAAAACCACTGTGTTTCCCTGTCCTCCATAGAGTATGTGACCTCTAGCTGCTCTCCTTGCTTATCAAGTCAAGGAATTCATTCAGCTCCTCAGCAGCTCCAACCACTGACTCTCCATTCACATCCCTCTAAAGGCCCCACCAGCTCCTTGATCAGTTTAGAGAGATTTATACTTGTGTGCCCCTTCATATCCTTCCTCCTCAGGCTTTGATTTACCATTCTGGCTTCCATATCACTCTATAGCACTTCCTACATGTTTGTCTTTATAGCTCCTTGTTTTCCCTCTTTGAAATCACCCCCAAGTTGTGTTTCCTTAATGGCAGTGGGAAAAATTCATCTGTCAGAGAGGCCTTTGCAAGGAGCTGTGCAAACCTGAGCTCCTGAGGAATGCAAATGGCATTCTGCTCCTCACGCTGGCCCTAAGCACAGGAAGAGCTTTCAACCTATATCAAACTTCCTTGGGCAGTTCTCAGACCCTTGCCTGCTTTTACATTTCCTGTGCATTCTCTGAAGAAAAGCTTTGTGCCCTCCACAAGGCATGAGGAAATATGACCTTTTTCACCTGCTTTCTCTGTGCCCCCTCTCAAAGAGCTACTCCAGCCCAGCATCCCTTTCTCTAGCACAGACATCCACAGCTGCACAATTCTGCTCTTCATTTTTTCCCCCTCCTCCTGGGTTTTGTGATCTATTCATTACACAGTTTGTGCTACCCCATTAAAAAAAAACATGACTAATGGGAAAATGCAAGGTTGTGCTGGAAAGGACAGTGGCTGGGGTGACCACCACCCTGAGGATCCCCATTAGGGCCTCTTGGGGTCCCAGGTGAACTGATCTGGATAAGAATGATGGATCAAAGGGAGCCACAGCCCCCTCAGTGCTCAGCTGCTCCTTGGCTGGACCCAAGGTTCAAGCTCCTGATCTTTTAACTCAGCCTTTGAAGTTACTTTCACATTCATTTTCCTGCTCCTAAATATTCCCCTCTGCAGGGATTAAAGCTGGTAGTAAAATATCTCACAAATGTTTATGATCACTATTACACCTGTTCCTAGAAGAATTTCACAGTCAATTGAGTCACATTATTCTTCTCATATTGGCCTTTCCTGCCCTGGTATCCAGATTTCCCAATCAGACAAACCAAGAGAGAGCCCTGGCAGGTTATGAATTCAGAGCATTCTTTAAAGTGTTTTAAACTCAAATCCTCACCAAATGCAGACATGCAAGCCAGGCAGATAACGAGATGTCTTCAACCAGCTGAACTGCAAAAAAAAGAGAGAATGTTTCCTGTAAACATTGCCTCTAAAGCACTGGGATGTGTATGGCCAAGAACTCAAGCCAGCTGCTATAATTTCTAGATCAATTTTATCCAAATAAAGGCATTCCTCCTCTACATTGCACAGCTTTGATCCTTTAGGGAGGAATTCCAGTCACCAGTGTGAGTTCATACTGATCTGGATACAACCAATACTCTAGCATGCAAGAGGCTGGGCAGAAAAGCAGGGGGAAAATTTAAGCTTTCCTTGGCATTTATTCAGCCTGAATTTCCCGACAGAAAAACAAAAGCTCAGCACTTAGGGGTGAAATTCCCCCATGACAGAGTAAGGTTTGTCTTTCAAAGAGGAGCTAAGGCAGGCGCAGTCAGGCCATTTGGAATTAGACTCTACAAAGTCTAGCTAGAAGCAGGAATAGGAAATAGAGTCCTTGAGAGTCCCCTACTCCCATCAAAATCACCTGGAAATCCCAGGTGCTGTAAGGAGAGGAGAGTCTCCATTTGTAAAATATTCCTGGCCAGAGTTCAAGTTTCACTGTGATCACTCACTGCCAATCAACTTTCAGCCCCTTTTCTCCTGTAACCTACTTCAGCTGTTAGCACCAAGCAGCAATAAAACCATATCCATGTTCACTCAGAAATCACATTGAAATGCCTTCATGCAAAGGGAAAAGTTTCACATCCTACACATCAGATTTCACGTGGGAACAACTTTCAGACTTCCAGCACAGAATAATTTTTCCAGTAGGAAAAATCAAGTCCTATAGTAAAGGCTGATCTAATAATTATATTCACAAGGATCACTCCCCATCTTTGAATGTCTGTGAAATTGTCACAGAGATACCACAGCTATATCCTCCCCAAGATCTAAGAAAAATCTTATCTCATCCACTGAGATACAGTGACTTCCAGCACAGTGTTTAATAGTTATAGCTCTGTCCTAAAAGTCTAATTGCACAACACAGTAAAAATAGATGCAACACGAGCACTTACAAAAATGTACTGCAATGTCAAACAGCTCTGCCAAAAAAACACAATGGCAGGCCTTGGTCCTGCAAAGACCCACATGCAGTCACGCTGCTTTTTCACACATTTGGAATAGCTTTTCTAAAATCCATGCAGCTATCCATAACAGGCAAGGCCTTTTGCAGGACCAGGGGACTGCTTTACTTGTCCTACTGGTGGAAAATTAGATCTGTTCACTCCTATATAACCTCTTTCAAACAGTATTGAATTACCTACAAGTTACTAAAATTAGACTAACAAATAAATTACTTTGCAGTCGAGCTGATAAAATGTGACTGTTTACATATGATTTAATCCTAGAACTAAGATTAAAGACTACTTCAAACAGAGCCTTTATCCAGTATGTCACATAAAACCCTGTTTGGTTTCAGCAGAGCCGAGAATGACTTTAACAACCTTGTTAATCACAGATTAAGAATGGAAAAGGTCCTACTTGGCACCAGGTGTGCCATCAATAACAACTGGGATGCAGGGGAGCTGCAGGATGACTGAGCTCGAGTGCCAAGGAGGAGCTCCAGGGCTGGAGCTGCGCCACGCTGGAGCAGAGGCATGGCCAGGCACAGCAGCTCCAGAGCAGCCCGTGGGGACAGGAGCTCCTGAGACCTCCCTCCTCACACCAGCTCTGCCTGAAGTCCTCTAAGCCTCTGGTGGATCCACTTGAAAAGTCAGCAACTATCCCTGGGAATCCAAAACTGCCTAAATCAGTGGTTTCTAGCCCTAATGAAGTCCCCTCCCCTTTTGTTGGTTTGTGTTTTGGATGAAACAAGGCACGAGGCTGATGTTCCTCGCCTTTCCCTTGGCAAGGGCACCATAGGCATGTGTTTAAATACATGTTAAAGTCCATGTCCATCTCTGGGAAAGCCCAGCACTCCAGAGGCACAGGCAGAGGCTGAGCACAAGTCATTGTTGGCACAGCCAGTGGAGCTCCTGCCACCCTCCTCTCTGGAGCACACAGGCACCTGGCACCAAGGCCAGGCTCAGGGACAGGCACCTGGGCACTTCTCATGGCAGCTGCCATCTGCCAGCACCTCACCTGGCCATCCCTGTGCCTCACCTGGCCATCCCTGTGCCTCACCTGGCCATCCCTGTACCTCACCTGGCCATGCCTGTACTAACCTGGCCATGCCTGTACTAACCTGGCCATCCCTGTGCCTCACCTGGCCATCCCTGTGCCTTCTGCCCTCCCTCTCTTCAGGGGCCTCTTCTCTGGTGCTCCACAGTACAGGTACAGCCACCCTACACCCTCCAGCTCTCCCCTCCAAGAGCATCTTTCTGCTGGGGTGCAATCAGCCCCTCTCAGGTTAGAGTGTGGTCCACGGCTGACTTACAGGCACCACCACGGAAGAGATGTGAGGTGGAAATGGGCTGAAGTAGGAAGAAGGTTCAGGCCTACAGGACCCCAAGCCTCAAGTGAAGCCCTGCAAGGTCCTTTCTGCTCATCCAAGGCAGAATTCCAGCACCACAGGCTCTCCCAACCCTACCAAACCACACAGGGAGAAGAGAAAATCTGTTCTACATTAAAGATATCTAACAGTCATTAAAAACACAACCACAAAGGCTTTGCATGAGCAGCCCTTCTCATATTTACCTCCCATGCAGTCCCAAGGTCCCCTAAAATGAACCAGAGACACTTTGCACATCAGAAGTTGCAACAGCTGCCCTGTGCACTGGACAAGCTTTCCCACCAAAAACCCACTACAGAAACTTTGCAAGCCCATCTTTTGGGTTTTAACTCTTGCTCTGCAAAATCCAGGTGTATATGGGCAACACACAGCACACTGGGATGGCATCCAAGGATCCAGTGGGCATTGCCAGCCCCAGCTCACCTCCAGCACATGAAGTCAGCACAGCCAGCCTGACTGACCAGCTACAGGTGAGTTATCTCCCAGCTGTTTGTTGTAGTCAAGACAGAAAATAAAGGGGGGACAGACATTTCTTTCCCCAGGATAATTTTAGATGTTTGTCATAAGTCTCCCAAAGGTAAAAAGCAGAAGAAAAGATCTGGAATCCTCCCTTCTGCTGTGCAGGAGATAAGCTGTGATTCAGCATGAAAGTCCTTCTGAGTTTTTCCTAGTTCCCATTACTGCACTGCCCAAATATCCCATTGTGAAACAAAGTCTCCCCCAGCGAGGTGCAGTGCCAATGCACAAGAAACATCAGGGGGTTTACAAAAGAGAAGAGCAACCCTGGCGCCTGATATTCTGAAAACGCTGTGCAGCCGACCTTTGGGAAGCAGTTCTGAAATCCCTCTCATCAAAACAGAGGCTCCTAAAATCACTTCTCATATTTTATAATGTTGGTCAGATCTCTGCCCTGACAGTTTAGCAGTGGAATTCAAGTTTATGATCTGTACTCCACAGCCTTTACTTGCTGCAATTTACTGCATGTTAAGGCCCAAGCAACTGCAGAGAGCACGCACAGAATTATCTTCCTGCTTATATTGCATGTGGTTTGCATTGTTTAGCTTTTATTGTGTGCTCCATGCTATTAATGCCTTGTGTTTCTATAGCATCTGCCAGGTGAAGGACTCAACAGTAAAGAAAGGTAAATGCAGCTGAAGAACACAGCCAAGTCTGGCAGAACCCCCTACTCTGTGACCATTTTGACAATTCAAAGCTGTCTTGTAAAGTGCTGAGTGGTGCCTTTCTGCTCCTGCAAGAAGCCTGTGCTCCTCTGCAAACTGCTGCCAAGCTGGTGCAGGACCAAACTAGTTTATCCCTGCAGTTCCCCTGGGTAAGTGACTCTGAGCTCTCTGCCCTTTCCACAGTGCAGAGCCAGTGCCTGCACGTACCCATTTCCTTGGGAAGCTCTGCAAAAGGGCAAAGCTGAAAAATGCACTGCTGTGCAGCCAGCCCTGATCCAGCTTTTCCTCCCCTGCAAGTCCTGAGGGCTTTACTAGCATGCTACTGTCAGTACCAGAGAAAAGGAAATTCTCCCGAAGGTGTTTGGGAGCCAGGACTAAGTGTGCTGACAATTGTTTTCTTTGCACAGAGCTGCCATGTGTTCAGGTTCTCCTGGATAGCTCTTTTTTCCCTCATACAAGTCATGCATAGCAGAACTAGAAGACTTTGTATATTTGCTGAAAAGGTGGAATTTTCAAAGGGAAATAGAGATAAGCAACTGCTTGTCTAGGATTCCTGGCTATCCAGCAGCCAGTTTGAGAGTAGCAGTTGCTGGACTTTTGGCATTCCTGGTTTTGTCACATATATAAGGATCAGCTACACAACAGACACGTGGCCCTGAAGATCTGAGCCTGCTCTGTGCTTCTACAACAATCCCAGTGTCTGAGATTACCCTGTGTGTGCAGATCAACTGCACAGAACACACACAGGATGCTCCCTGCAAATGCTGCATTCATTGTGCCAATAGACAGATTTCTGCAAGGAAATATTTACCTCCACTTGGCTTTTAGCAAGTCTTCCTGTACCTCAGCCTGTCAGTGGGATGCTGTCATCAATCCACAAATCCTGCAAACACCCAGGACAGATATAATTTCAGTTGAATCAAAAAGGTCACCCAAGAGCAGCACAATAACACAACCAACTCAATCACACGGGGTATTTGTCAGATCTTGTTCCTGTGTGTTCTTCTCAAATCTGACTCTCTTTAGATTCTGACTGAGCCATCACACTTCTGCCTGTGCCCCCGGTACTCAGACATATGTTCAGCTGTGGTTAAATTTGACTTCTTGTTGTGTTATGCAACTGAGTTTTACTCAGTGTTATCTTTTGATTGACTCCTCCACTATTCCCCTCCCAACGGATTTATCTGAGGCCAATGACAGCCAGCAAATACTTACTAGAACTCTTGTCTTTGGCAGCACATGCTGGCAGTAAGTGTTTTCAGGCAGTTTGAGAAGTGGGTGTCACTTACATTAGCTCACTCTAAAATCTTGACTCACCCTTCATGCACATAATCCCTCCTGCAAATTCTAGGCCATGGATTTTAATAGAGTTTCCAAAGTAGGTGTGAGGGCCACTGGCTGTGCTAATTTAGTTCCTATTGATTTATCTTGTCTCCTTTCATGGCAGCAAATTGTAAATGCTTCCTTTGCTTCACTGGGTGTTTGCTCCCTGTGTGACAAGTCTCTAGCATTGATGGAATGTGTTAGTGAAAAGTGCCTTGATGTCTGTTTTCAATATCACAGAGACAGAGCCATCATGCAGTGACAGTCCCACTTTGGGAGAGCTGTCTTGTTCAGCCTCTGCCCATTTACCCAGAGAGGAGAGCTGGGCCCTGTGATGTGAAGACTCCATAGTAAGACACAAATAACACTCCAGAAGGCATTAAGTACACCTGTCTTTAGCACTGGAGGTCAGACTTGCTGTCAGTGCAGGGCAAAGAAGTGGAAGTCCATGGTACAGCACTGCAACAGAAGAAAACTGATGCTTCATTAGTGTGAGCAAAGGCAGCTCCATCCAGCCTTTTGTACGCATGTTTAATTAGGGCTTGGTCCAGTCCTGAGCCCTGAAAAAGGCCTGTGTTCCAGCTGCTTTTAGTTCTCACTCTTGATTTGAGTACTAATCACGTATTTTTTTGCAAATATAGCATGAAGCATTCCCTCTAGGGAAAAGGACATTTAGATGGAGCCTACAAAGACCATAAATTTTCTCTTTGGTTATAATTATGTATTACATTAATGTTGTTTCTTTAATGAACAAAACAAGTGACTTAATCTTTATAATTACACATTTGAAAAAAAGAAGTGTTACAGATGCCTTTTGCAGTGTGTTTCCCCTGCCTCCTGCACTGGGAATCCCAGCCTGTGCCTCTGAAGGAGATATGCTGGGACTGGCAGTTGCCAACTCAAATCCACAAACTTCTGGTTGTGCCAGTTTGTGAATTACAGACCTGCTGTCTGCAAATGACTGGTTTTCAAAGCAAAGGCAGCCATCATTTCAAAGGCTGAGAAAGAAATATATCATAAATCAGTGTGTGTGTATTTTATTATAAAGATCTAATTAAATTTTGTTCTGTAATTCCAATGTGCTGTTTACACACACAGTGTATTTTTTTTTCTTCCTCTTTTTGGCCATGAACACAAGCAATATACCTTATAATTCTTTTCCTCCCTAATATGCCTGTTTTTATGCTGGTAAAGTAACATCTTAGCCTATTGTAGCTTGTTACAGTGCACTGTAGAATTTTTATAGTATGTTACAGTCTGGTTTGGAGATCATCCAACCCAGCAATCTGCTTCCTTTTAAAAAAATAACATAAAATACTGCATTTTTCATCATATGTATAAAGCCATGCAGAAATCCAAGCACGGAAAATAAACAGAGCATTGCCAACACCAAGCACTTAGCAGTCCTGTCCTAGGCCACAAAATCACAAGTTTGCCTTACAAATCTTGAGATTTCAACTAAACATAATTTTGGGTTTCCTCTATTTGCCTTTCTTCCTTTTAAAACTTTTTGGTTGTTTTTAAGCTATTCTGTACAATCACAAAATTGTCAATTTACCTTCAGCTTTAAAAAATGCTGAAATTATCACATAATTACAGGATATGAAGAACCAGAGCTTTGAAAAACAACTGTAAGAAAATCTATGGTAAAAGTGTGAAAGTTGCTGCCACTGCAGGCTGAAATCCACTACCTGGCATAGAACTGACACACCCTCATCCCTTTTAACCCTCTCTGGGATGCTCAGAGAGCAAAGCAGGACCTAAGACTGCCCTAAACACATGCAGCAGTTGCTTGCCTCTACTTCCCTTTTTCCTTTTGAAAATTCAAAATTTTCAGCTTACTACTGGACAGGTTTTCTGCTACCAAACCAAACAGGATTCCAGGCTGGAAAAGGTATTTCAAAATAACTTGAAATGTTTAGTTCAACCTAAAATATAATTTCCTTTAGCAGAGTTTTGAATACTTTTTTTCCTCAGGAAACACTGAAAAGACAGCCCTATTGATCAATCCACATCAGGCACTGCTTCCCCCTAGCTGTTCTGCATAACTCATAGTCAGAAGCTGCTGTTCTCACTGCTCTTGTGCTGGTTCAGCTTCCATGGAGAGACATCCATGCCCTTCCTTAAGGACAGGCAAGTCTGGTGTCACCGGGAGCTTGAGCAAACCCACACGTGCCTGGGGCTCACCCAGGGATGCACAAGGGGTTCTGGTGCTGTCCTGGTTTTATACACAAGAGTCACACAGAGCTCCCACACCTCTACAGGCACTTGTTAGTCACTGTGTTTGTTAAAGGGTCAGAGAAGCACCATAGCCTGTGCAGTGGCACTGCAGAACCACGGCTTGGGAAGGGCTGGGCTGCATTCCCATCCTCCACCTGCACCCAGATCCTTAAAGTTCACAAGATGGGCCTGCCCAGATTTCCCTGGTAAAACAAAAGCACTTCATTGTAGTCAGCAGGGCCAGACAAACAAGCATTAAATGACAGGCCATCTGTCTTCTGCAGCCCAACCTCAGGCAGGACTCAGAGGGCCTTGCAACAACAACCCAGGTGTCAAGCACCTCTCCTTGGCTCTGCCCTGTGCCTGGAGTCAGCACCACATCCTGGGCAGAGCAGGGACCATTGACACTGCCCCAGGCTGTCCTGATTCCTGAGGCACTCATGGAGCTGCTCAGGGGTGGCCTTGGTGAGCCTTCACCAAAGCATCCAAAACCCAGCTGCAGAAGAACTGGGGAGCTGGGAACTGATTTTACCATCCTGGGCCAAAAGCTCAAGGCCCAGTCATGTAAATGATGAGCTCAAGGAGCCCTTGCTTACATGAGCAGCCCCACACTCAGGCAGGAGTGCCTGGCTCCTCGCATGGATCCATTTACAGACGATTTGCTCTGAAGTACATTAATTAGAGGGCATCTTTCACTGCGGAGCTGGTTGCCAGTAGAAGGATTGTGAGCTGCAGATCTATTCTCAGTGTTGACATGTAAGGGTAGCATCACTTCAGCAGTGATAGGAAGGTGTTGAAGGGATAAAGCCCACCCTCCCAGTAACTTCAGCTCTGGAATTACAGCAGGCCATGAGCCAGCCAGGCACTGATTTGCTCTGTTCCACAGCCCCAGCATTAACACTGAGCAAGTGCCTGTGGGATTGCAAAAACATCACTCTGTGCTTGCCATGCTCATAGGTAAAAGGCAAACTTATGGGAAAGCTAACAAACATAAAGCAGTTGAGGAAAGATACAGGCTCAGATCCATTTTAGATGCCCAATTCCTATTGACAAATCCCCTGGAGTTTGAAGGATACACATTGAACTACAAACTCAGGGCCTCAGTGCTGCTGTGGAGAGGCTCACACTGACCTCCCCAAGATCACACCGGGGCTGCACCAATGCAGGGAAAATCAGGCCTGCTCTGTCACCCTCTCCATCAAAGTACACAGGTGTGAGCCAGACAGCTTCACCTTGCTGAGACAGAGGCTGGGTTGGAGTGCAGCAGCATTAGTGGCCAAGCTCCCATGTCCACAGCCCTCACAAGAGACCCCCTGGTCCCCTGGGACATTGTACCCTGTTCCCATCAGCTGACAAAGGCCTTTTGCTCTAGGGGAAAAAAAGAAATGAAAAAAGTGGCACGGTTTTCTGTGAAATTCCATTGTTCCTTAAATGTCCCCTTACGTCTACCTCAGGCCACACTGTGAGTCAGTTTGACACATACGAGGGCTGTTTCGCAAGGCAGCGTTACGTGTGCCCAGATGTGATCAATCACACAGAGCAAATAACCCTCTCCAACAACTGCCCAGATCCAGCAAGGGCAAATGTCACTCCTGTGCCAGTGGCAAGCCCACAAGCCTTCACACCCACACAGGGCAGGGTCCTCAGAGACCACAGGACTTGTGAGAAAAGGGCCTCGTGAACGTCATCCTAATGCCACGTCCCCCAACAGTGAGGGTACTATGCAAGAATGATTTCTGCCCTGAAAAATGAATCAAGTCCTGCCCAACTTTTAGGCCAAAGCATCTCCCATGTCCTGGAGCTGTGAGGCTCCAGGAGTTGTTCTAATATCTACCTGTGCTCACGGGGCACTCACAAAGTCATGACATTAATTTGTACGTGGTCGCAAAATAGCATGAGAAGGTTGTGGGTCTGCTGGCACAGCTGTCATATAGGATAGAGAGTGGATAGGAGAACAGACTGGGGTCACTATGAAGTGAAGAACTGTTCAGGAATGTCTGCTGAAATAGCCCCTGAACTCTGTGAAGACTTTGCAAGCAGCACTGTAAACAGCTTTCCATTAGGTTTTGGCCCTCAGCTTGTAGGGGCAAACCCACAATTAAAACAGGCTGCAAAACCAGGGAAAATAGCAGCACAGAGTGCCACAAATCCCCTGAGAGGAGAAATTCTTCATCCAGTGTCCTGGCAAACACTCAGTGCAGATGTAATGGCAGAGGTTTCTGCAGCCTCTTCTACAAGGTTTCCCCCTGGGTGTCCCAGCAGACGAGGGCAGCTCTCCATGGGAGCCAGGCACAGGCGGGCTGGGGACAGCATCCAGATCCCCCAGAGACAGGCAGGGGGTGCCTTCCAGATCAACACTTGCTCTACAAACTCCTCCTGTGCTGCATGAGCCATGCCCAGCTCCCCACTGAGGGTGGGTGTCTTCAGGCCAGGGCTCAAATCTGAATGGGGTGGGTGAGACAAGATGTTCGACTTGTACCCTTGTAACCTCTGCTCTAAACAAAGGGGCAAAGCCATTAAGTAAGACAAAAGCAAATAAAAAATCTGGATGGTGAAAGAGCCTATGTGTGTGGAAAACACGGTATTGACCCAATAGGGCAGGGAGCAAAAACTGCAGCTAGAATCACAGCTTAGGACAGCACGGTCTGAACCATAGCAACATACTTAGACCTCTGCGTCACAAAATCTCCTTTTCTCAAGGCAGCACCCAACAATCTGGGCAGCAGATTGTCCAGTGGCACCGGGTGTGAGGATGGCAGGAGCAAACCCTCCCTGTGGAGGAGCCAAATGCTCCAGGAGCACTTATCCATAGCAGCAAGTGAGCTCCGGCACTCCACAAAGAGCCGTCTTGCTAATTGAGCAAGCCAAAGATTTTCTGGAAGGAAAACAAATATATTTGCAGACAGGCTAAAACAATAAAGGAAACTTTAAAAGGCTGAACAAAGAGACTGCAAAGTCAGTGACAGACGTTAAAATCTCAGTAGCAGCTGCCTGCAAGGGGGCACTGGGGTCTCACTGCCCCGCCGGTGCAGCACGAGGCTCCGGAAATCTGAAAGATGTTTCACACAGCACTACATTATCAAAGCCAGAATCTGCATCTAGCATTCGAAAAAAAGGAGAAGCGCTGAAGCCGTGCAGTCTCCTTGGGGAGGAGCCAAACGCCGCGGAAAGACGGAGGTGTCTGAGCCGGGAGGAGACGCCCGAGGCGGCTGCGAGGTCCCCGGGAGCACGGCAGGGAGCAGGGAGCCTGTCCCTCCCTTGGGAAGCTGGAAAGATTACACAGCTTCATCACAGACCTTTTCCAAACAAAAGACCTTTTATTCTTCCTGTGGTTCAACTGTCTGAATCAGCTGTAAGGCTGCAGAGCTGCGGGGTGGGAATGTAAAATCCTGAATCCCTGGTGAGACTTTGTTGTCACCTTGAGGCACTGGCTGGTCACGGGAGCATTGAAGATGGACACTCACCAGGGAAATTCCCAGCTTTGATACCCAAGCTGAAGAGTGAAGGAATTAGTCATCAAGAATTTGGCACAGCAAAATACATTTTTCCAGAAGAGACCCATCTATAAGTGGCCATTTTCTCCAACACAAACCACATGCCTTTGGCAGATATTTAAGGATGATTATACTGAGATTCTAATCTTCTATGAAAATTAGGATGTGCCTAAATTCATTTATATTTCCTACTTCTAAGCCTGACTGTAAAGATGTGCTTCTATCCCTGCATTTCCTTTAATGTCACAAGAGAGGGGTTTCCTCACAGCACTCACAGACAAAATTCTCCAAAGCTCCATTAATGGAGCTGCTTTCCATGGCTGTGGAGAAGCTGGAGGGAGGTGGGTGCCTGGCCTCTGGGAGTGGAGTGAGCAGCCCCAGAACTGCTTACCTCTGGAAGCAATTACTTAGTTCAGGAATCCACCTAAAGCCTGGTCTAACTGCTAAATTAGATGTTAATTTTTGTGTTGATATTCTGTTCTCCCTGACTTTCAAAGTTGGAACTGCTGCCTGTTCCATTGCTGCAGCACTGCTTGAGATGCTTCAGCCAAGGCAGGGCTTGGTGTGATTAATCCAGACCATCTCTTTTCACACACTGTGGGCCACATTTGTGGGGTAAAATCCAGAGTCATTCCTTTGACATGACACATTTCGTAGTCATGACTGAAAATTAATGGCTAAATAGGAATTCTGGATTTACAGCAATGAGACTAAAAGGAAAGTTAGAATTTGCCTTTGACAATTAACTGGGAGGAATACAAGGTGTGAATTTAAAGCACTGCAGTTATGACTGAATTGTTCCTCAAAGATACTCTTCATTCTGGAATAAACCAGTAGAATTTAGGAATAAGTGTTTCAGAGTAATATGGGGGTTTTTTGCAACTCTGGAGTAACAATTTTAGCAGGGAAAATTTAGCAAGATGATCATTTTATGCTTTATATTCTGGTCATCCGAGAAACTCCCTTCCACTTTATTTTTTTCAAACCCAGTTGACTCTCTCTCCTGAAAAGAGTTTCTGCTTATAAATGCAGTGGGAAATTCTACAGGGCTCACCTGCACCACTTCCTTTCAGCATTAGCTTTTATTGCTTTTATTTAAAGTGGAGAAAAAATCACACAGCAAAGAAAACTAAGCATTTGTAGGAGTATGGCAACATTTTCCATACATGCTTTCCCCATGAGTCAGGGTCCATCCTGTGCACTGACACATCCTGCAGACTTGCTCTGACTCGTGGGGCAAAGCCATGGGTGTGCACAGCACAGAGAGACACCCAGAGAAAACAGGGAAAGTTCTGGATCCAGGAGTGCCATAGGAGACATAGTTCCCCAGGCATTTTCTCCCATCTTCTCAGCGTGCTGGCTGCTCACCTTGCTCTGCACTATGAAAACTGTGGAGGTGCTAGCAAGCAGCTCGTTGGTGATGGGCTCAGGATGTCTGGAAGAGCTCTGGGAGCTGCAGTAACAATAAATACCCCTGTGCATCTCACAGCTTCTGCTGAAACTGGGAAACTCAGGCTTGTCTAAGCGTGAGGAGCGATTCCAGCTGAGTTTATGCATACAGAGCACACGGCTGTTCCCACAAAACACCACACCTGGACACATTTATCCTGGAATAAAATGTGACTTGATACTACCCACTTTACTCCCTTGGAGAGTTCAGTTGCACTGGCTTTAAAAGTGGATTAGGGTAACACAGAACAACGCTCTATTTATTCCACAGTGAGTTGTGCAGGAATACAGATGATGGAATGAGTCCATCCCTAAAATTAAACCTAGAAAAGCACACATTGAATTGCATATATTAATAACCAGTATGTATCATTTCAGTGTGCAAATGGCCTCCGGATCTGGACAACTCAGGTGACTATCTGTCAGCAAGATTTCCTCCCCAAAACAGTGTTATCTGATCTGAAAGCTAGGCAGATATTTCAGTGGCTTGGATTGTGATTTATAGCCTGGTGTATGAGTCCAAACCTCTTGAATGATCTTAATTAAACTCTGAGGGTGAAAAATTAATCACCATAGTTATTTTATTATGCATGAACAGTAAAAAAAAATACTTCAAATTTACATAATGTCTAACAGAAAATTATTTAGTAGTCACATTGAGACTCAGATTATTATTAATTATTTAACTTGTCCTTTTATCATTGGGGAGGAACAGGCAACATTTTGGCACCAAGTTTCTGGACAGTAAAAGGAAAAGGGTTGCTTTGGTATTTCTACCTTCTCCCACAGGTGGCCAGGCTCCATACCTGCTCCACTCCACTTCAATAATGCCCAGTGCCTGCTCCTCTTCCCAGAAACACTTCTTTATCAGCACTCTGTCTCCAAAAATCATTTTCCCAGCAATATATAACATCCACTGAATGCCACTAATAAATCTCCAAGTTGTCCCTGCATGGAAATGATTTGTTCTTGGTGCTGGGCAGGTTTCTATGTGCAGGTTTCTCAAACAGGCAGAACATGAGGGACAGGAACTGCCCTGCAGGTGCTCCTGAATGAGCCCCACTTTGTGTCACCATCACATGCCCAGGACTCAGCTTTACCTTTGGGATGTCTCTGACACAAACCCTGCATGGGACTGCTAGATGAAGTTGTATTTACCCCTCGGGTCTCTCCAAGGCCCCTGGGTGACAAACTGAGCCTCAAAGCAGCAGGTTGGTACCAGCCAAGCCTCTACCCTGCTGCTGGGGTGGAACAAGCTCTCCCCACTCTCTGTGTGTTGTATTGACTGCTCTCTGAAGGGAAAGTTACCCAGGACATCCTCACAGGTCTCTATGACCTCCTCAGCCTATTGCAGTATCTGAGTTACTGAAGAACCAGGCTCTTCCTCTGAGGAGATGAACAACCTCCTCACTGAGGTCCTCTGCACTGAGGACTCAGGGAGAGACACAGCCTGGAAGGTCTCCTCAGAAACCTCCCCCAGTCCTTCCCCCACGCTCCATGTGCAGGTTTTTCCCAAGGCACTCCCTGGATGGCTGTGCCAGGAGCAGGACGTGCGCTGGGCTGGCCGCCTGCACTCGGTGGGACCATAAATCACAGAGCCACAGCGCGGGACGTGCCGTGGCACCCGCTGAGAACAGGGGAGCACATTGACAGGGCTGGCCACGTATCAATGCATCAACCCAGAAGAGAGCCCCCAAGGTAAAGACAACAACCTGCTTTATCAAATTATCACTTTAATGAGCCAAGGTTGCAAATAATAATCATGTGGGCTAATGGCTTGGTATGGAATGAAGCAAAACAGAATATGGACTGGCATGAACTCTGCAAAACACAGTATACTTTTTATACTGATATTGCTTAAGAATACCTATAAGTAATATTGAAATGGAGAAAGTATCCCAACAATCAGCTTCAGAAGGAAGTCAGGGAGTGCCTGGCAAACTCTGACGTGCTCCATTGCATTTGCAAGCTAATTTGGAAAATTATTACACCACGGGAGTTCTTACAGGAGTCCTTTCATCACTGGTGAGAAACCATTGCCTCACGATAATATCAGCAGAGATCAGCCTGGATGCTCCTCTGCAGCCCTGCTGAAGTGGCTCCCAGACCATGTGGGGTAACATCACTCTTCACTCCCTTCACTGAGGAGCCACAGAGGAGGACTGAGCTGCTGGGCTGCCCTAAGCTCCACTGACACACTCAGCAGGCACCCCCAGCTCTCAGAAAAGGAAACTGAGGCAGAGATCGATTCACAGAAGAGGTCAGAGATCAGGTATAGGGACAGCAGCTTGGAGATTCCAGATTTTTCTGGCCATCTACAACCTCAGCAACAGGATCACCACACAGAGGAAATTTCACTTACAAGTGCTGTTCCTACTGGTTTTTAAGTCACCAAGGTGACAGCATGTCCTGACACCGCCAGGGCCACCCTGCCAACCCCCCCTGCAGCAGGACAGGCAGCACTTCCAGGCTTTTCTAAGTAGAACAGGAAGTGGGAATGCAACACCATGGAGTAACTTAGACATAACTGAACCTGTTTGGTAGCCCCAAAAGATATCCCACCTCACAACATGTCACGTGCCTATGCCAAAGTGCCACAGGACGAAGCCTCAGAGGATGCCAGGGCTGCGCTGGAGCTGTCCCAGAGGAGGGATGTTAGTCAGTGCAGTACGTATTTATACACCAGTCTTAGAGAACAGCAATGCCCACTTGTCCTCAGATCTTTGTATGCCTGGGGAGAGGTTTCCAGTTACACAAATTTATTGCAGGGTGACACCCAGAGATCTGATTTCTTGAGAGAGATAATGCAGTCCAGGACTTTCTGGCAAGGAGCAGAAATGTCAGTGTGACAAGCTGATCGCTTACTATACCATAACTTAATACATCCTGTGCGTGTTTGGGAGGATGTTTTTGATGAACTGGCAACCCAAATTAGCAAGGAATTTTTAGCATGTGCATGATCTTCTCATAGTCAGGTATCAAGATTCACCTTGAATGGGAAGATCATTCCCTGAGCATGACTCCATTTGCTCTAGCATGGCAATTTATGACTCCAAGGTGCTTGGAGGGATGAGTGGAGAGGGGAATGTCTGCAATTATTCAGGGAAAGCAGATGCTATCAGACAAGGCTGTACCACTGGCTTCTCTGAGCAGGGCAGCAGAGACAGCTCCCAGCATTGCCTCTTGGCGACCTGGACACAAAATGGACAGCAATATCCTGTTTTCCAAACAGAAGGACAGTTTGGGAGTGATTTGGTATGCTGCCTGATCCCAGACAGTTAACTAAGTCCTTCTTTTGTAAATCCCTGTAAGAGCAGGAAGCCAGGTTGGTGATTTTTTGCTTCCAGCAAAACCAAGGACTCTGCAGGGGAATTGCAATAATGGAATTAAATCCTGCAATGGTGGACTTAAATATTGCAATAGTGGATCACAGAGGGAAGAAACAGGGTGGCTGACAGGAGTGTGGGCAGTATGTAATTCAAATTGCAGAGGAGGAGGACAGGTTTAGGCCTACAGCTTTGTTATCTCACTGCAGTCAGATCCTGTTTACTAGACTGACAAACACAACAGCTCGAGAAGTGAAACTGTTTACTTGTAGTAAACTGCTGATGCTCACAGCTTTTGCTCCATGTGCCTCTCGTGTTGCTTTCCCATCCTTCCAAATATAATCTTCTGTGGCAGGCAAGATCTGGAAGGCTTTTAAGCAGGAGTCTCTTCCCAAAGGGCACTGTGCAGTGCAGTTTGGCCTTTACATATCACTGCCACTCAGGATATAGAAAGAAATTATCTTTCTGGAGATTAAACAGGAGTCCATACAAACTCAGAAACAGGCAGATTAATTGCTAGGAATAATATTAGCAAACCTGTACACCATGTGCAGGGCATGGCTGTGCAGAGTGTTTATGTGTGTATCTTTACAGAGTAGGCTGAGTAGGTGTATGTGCATAAAATCTGCCCACAATTTCACAATTTAAGTTAACTGGGGGGAGGGCAAAGAAGGCTGTGGGCAGGGAACAGAAGCATGAACCCATTTCTCCTATGAACTGGATGAATTGTTAGTTTGGGGAATTCTCACTGATGTTCCTGCCCAACCCATGAATTCAGCTCCAGATCCTTGTGGGAGCCACGAAAAGCCCAAAACCATCCTTTCCTCTTTCTCCTGCCTATGTTATCTGGATGCAGATCTAAAGCTTCTATAGAAAAGGAAGCAAAAGAATTTCCAAGATCCAGAGAGAAAGAGTAGGGCTCTGAGGACAGAAAAGGATGGATGTGGCATTTAAAAACCCAGCAATTTACCAGTACTGAAGAGGTACCCAGGTACTGCCAGGGCCCACGAGGCTGTCCATGGTCTGAAAATGCTTTGAGAAAAGCAGCAGAATAAGGAGACATCGAGGTCACAATAAAATATGTGCTCCTCACATACAGTACTAAGTGAAATGCTGGCCCACTGAAGTCCATGGGAGTTTTGTCATTGATTTAAGTGGGGCCATAGTTCTATCCTGGTCCTTTATTTCTTCTGTTGGTAATATTGTAAACAGCCTCACTAAGTTATAAAGTGGAAACATGCCCAAGGCATCCTAGTGATGAGCTACATTGCTGTAGGTGGCAACTAAACTGTAAATAAAGCTGTAACTCTTTGACTTAGCCCACAACAATGTTTTTTCCTAACTAGAAATTCAGGCTTGATACAGAGCAGGGAGAACACACTGACTCAAAAACCTCCCAGGGCAGACTGACATGGTAGATCAAGTTGATTCCAGGAACACAAGTAACTGACCTCTCTATTTTAGAAAAATCATTCGTTCTCTGCAAAGCTCCAGCACATAAAATGTATATGAGCAGATCTGTAAACAAAATCCCCAAGCAAAGTCTGACATCAGCTGAAAAAAGAACAAGCCAGATGACAGCCCTCTGGGCCTAGGGTTTTTAATTGCACTCCACAGATCTTGCTGGAGGTGAGTTGGTTTGGTTTGGTTTAGGAGTTGGCTCCTGAGTCCACACCTCCCAGATTACTGGGTTCTCCACCAACCTTTTAAACACCCAGAACTTTTACAGGGAAAGCACCAAATTGCCTACTTTACAAGGAGAGCTGAGGATAATGGCACTGATATAAAGCTAGATCTACTTTCCTGCTCGCACTGACAGTCTGGGTTTTCTTGTGTCAAATCCTTCTCTTGTCTTATTCCCCAGGGCAGTACTGTCAGGGCAGCCCAGCCTCTGGGCAAAGCCAAGCCTGGGTGTTTACTTGGGGAAGGGGCAGGGAAAGTCACAGCTGCACTCAAAAGTCAGGTAACAGAAAGAGGAGAGGAACAGGTCCTGAGTTTAGGAAAGAATTTGCTTTCGAGTTTTAAACAACAACAATGTTAGTATGCCACACCATTGTGGCCTTTCTAAAAGCTAGCAGAAACCCCTGCAGAATAATGAGGTTTGAAATGATGATTCTTGAAATGAGTTTTTCTCCGCTCTATATTGCAAATCCATGCTTCTCTAGCCTGTGGTGCTCAGCAGAGCAGTGCAGTGCCATGGGACAAGTCACCAGATGTCCTGCTGACCATGGATGTTCCTGGAGCTGTGTAAGCAAACCCCTCAGCAGAGAGCCAGAAGTACCCAAACCTACACCTGAAAGACATACAGGTGTTTAGATCTTCTAATCTGAGCTCCACATCTCACTCAGAGCCATCTTTGGTTCCTCATTCATCTTTTGATCTAATCCCTGTCCTGACTTGTGTTGGTGATATTGCCACTGGCAACAGGCAAAGTCAGGAATGTAAGAACAAAGGAAGGTAGAACAGAGAGAGACCATCCAGGCCATAAAACCTAACATCATGAAAAACTCATGAGCCTGAAACTTACCTGAATCTCTTACTTTGTCAAATAAAAGCTTTTACATCACCTTGTAGACAAACTGGCACAGATATTTTCAATTTGGTCAGTGACACTCCATTTGGGTGGTATTTTATGTAAAAAAAAATAAAAAAATTGTATCAATGAGATCTAAATTATTTTGTTTATTTTCACCTTTCAGATTAACAGGAAACTATGTTATTGCTGGGTTGATGCTGATTTAAGCTGGTGAGTATTGGAGTAGCTGACATCTCAAAGCCAAGCTTGAGATGATCAGTTCTGCACGTGAGAGCTCCACTGATTCCCCTGGCCTTGCACCGTGGCCCGGCTGGGGCAGATCAATCACACTCTGGACATTCCAAGTGGAGAGACAGCACTTAACTACCCTGCACGTGTCTGCTCATCAGGGCAGCACACAACAGACATTCTGGCTCTGATTGTCCAAGGGAAGATGAAATAAGAAAGGACCTACTCTCTCTCATCACTGTGAGACTCAAGATGTTAGAGGGACAGATACCAGACACAGAGACAGATACCAGTAAAGCTCTCCTACAAAACCAACACCCAGTACTATTTAGTAGGAACCCTGTTTTTTTCAGTAGCATCACACATAAAATGCCTGCTCCTGTTCCCATCAAAATTAAAAGCAGAATTCCCACTGTCTGGCCTAAGGATCAGGCCCATTATATATGTTAAGAGTTAGATCAGCGGCTTGAAAAGTCTCTAAAGGGTTTTTATGATGCTGCCTAATTAATTCAGAAGCAAATAGATTATTTCTCAGGAGGTGAAAAGCAGGAATTATTTAAAAGCTGCCTTTAGGCAAACTACCAGGGAATAAGAAAAATGTAACTACTCGTTATGTCAGATTTCATTTTCCAGATCAAAATTCATTGTGTCAGCTCCTTTTCTTTGTTGTGATTCTTTAAAGATGTAACGAGAGCCTGTGTCTGTAGGAAAAGAAGGTGCTTTGCTGAGCCATGCAGCATCTTACTGTACTTTTCCCCACCTAATAAATATCTTCCAAATGGGAGTCTGTGAGGAAGGGCAAGAAAAAAAAGATGCAAGTGCTTTCCCATCTTCTCCAGGTTGCCTCTTCGTGGGACAGGAAAATTTCTCACACATTGAATTGTGCAATACAAGGGGTATTATGGGTCAATTATTTAAGTGTTGCATGACTGTAACCCCTTATGTTAACTTCTGCATAAAAGAATAAGAATGGAACTCTTATCCAGAGGTCATGTCTTCTAAATATATAAACACAGGTTTGAGGGGATAGCAGAGCTGCAGATGAAGTCCCACAGCAGGTCAGTGACAAGGATTAGCCACAGTCCCCTGTTCTTCCCAGCACAGGCTGCCTTGAGATTTGCAATTGCTGTAGTTTGGCACAGATCTGCTGAGGCAATTGAAACTACATCTGCCCACACCAGCTCTGGCTTTGGCACCTGTTTTTAGAAATCCTGGCTGGAGCATCAGAAGACTTGAAAGGCACCAAACACCCAAGTCCTAGGGAAGTCAAGCTCCCATTATTCCCTCTGAAACAACCCAGCTGAGAGGGAAAGTGATAGGAGAGCTACAGATACATCACACATTGGTAACTTAGAAAAGCTTTCTTAATGTTAGCTCTGTGTGTAAGAGGTTTGTGCTGCTTAATCCTGTCTAAACCTGCTAAGACACTGCTTTTTAATTCAAGGTTTGACAAAGGAGGGTGTTAAGCCCTGTCCTGCACAAAGAAGCAAATAGTGTGAGGACCCTGTGAAAAGCACAGCAAGTCCAGTGTGAGGCCAAGCTCAGCTTTGTGCCAATCCCAGGCCTGTGGATGGGCAGCAGGGAGGATTGGCAGGCACAGAACAGGCTGGCTGGATCCTGCTGCAATCAGTGGAGGTGCTGTGGCTGAGGGAAGGAGGTGCTGCCCAGGGAACCCATAAATAGGTGCTGCATGTTAACTCCAACAGCTGCACGAACAAAACACAGTTTTAGGCATGAAGTAGCCAGATGACCAACCAGAGAAAAAGCATTTGACCAAAAGTCTTTTCTACTTTGTAACATTTTTCTTGCTTTGCTGCAGTAGTGCTGCAGAGGCTCTTCAATACTGATTCACTCTGCATTGCCTGGAGGATGTGGGAATCATTCCTGTGCAACAGGACGAGCAAAGGGCTCTGCATTATTCACTCCCACTGCACTGTCAGCCCTGTTGGTTCTCCCCACACACACTACGAATGTCACCCACAGCAACCAAAGCCCAGCCTCTGGACCAAGGTGTGTCTTTGCAGGCGTCCTGGCTCCGCTGCTGCTCCCTGGCCAAGGTCTGGCTTTCCAGGGAAGCTGCTGCTTAGCTGCCTTTCCTTTTGGGGCAGGGGGTGTTACATGGCGATTTTGAAGACCGTTAAATATTCAAACTTGGGCTTAGCCAGTGAGATTCAGAAAGCATCAATGTCTGAGCAGGCTGGCTCACCCTCCTGTTTTTCTGGGATGCCCTCCAGGTACCTGAGGACTGTAAAGCAGAGAAAAGAGGAGAGTCAATAATTCACGCTTCTACAGGACCGAATTTAGATAAGACTGAGCAAACCAAGCCAGCCACGCACTCTGCTGGGGCTTAGCTGCTTCAGTCCTTAAATATTTTTTATGATGGCTCCTTTGAATTCTAAAAGAAAATTAAGCTTGCTGTTTTAAGAGGTTTTGTAAATCTCCTTCCTTTAATTCTCTTCATGTACTCTGTCTGGGTGTGTTCTCATTACAACTAGGAAAGACCTGAAGATCTTGTTTCCAGGTTCTTCAGTGTGGAGCAGATATTTGAATTCAAGTCATAAGAATGTGAACATGAAAGAACAAATGTTGAAGAATTTCCTTACTCACTAGTTTTCCCTAGTCTTGACTTAGATCTTGGTGACTCAACTGGTAATTTCTGTATTTTTTCACAACTACAGAGCCAAAACCATACTCGATGTGAATGTGCTGAAATTTACATTTCTTCAAAGAGTTGTCTCTATTTGATACAGTTGCTGTTTGGGCCTTAGGTAGCCTGGAATAATTTCTGACTGCGGTGGGGTTTTGATCTCAAGTCTGTACAGCAAAGCAGGAGCTGTGACAGTAAAAGTGAGACTTCAGTCAGAAATGGCCAGGGACAAATGACTAAATCCTGTTGTGCAACTCACTGACCTCTCAAGAATACTTGAGATAAAATTCCTTTGCAAATATGACACAGGTGAAGTGCTGTGCAGAACAGGGCAAGTCACTTTTTATGTGTCCTCCCAGGAAGTCTGGGGTGCAATGGGGAGACAGAGCAATAAAGAATATCATTGGGCCAGGTAGCTTCCAGTTCTTCTCTTTTCAAAAGAAGACAGAGACAAAATAAGGAAGAAGAAAAGAAAAAGAAAAAGAAAAAGAAAAAGAAAAGAAAAGAGAAGAAAAGAAAAGAAAAGAAGTGGGGGGGAAATGAACAAACCTTTCAAACCTTTGCCTGCTGAGAGGAGACCCTCATTTAGTCATTATTGTGGGAGCCCTGCAGTAGTCTAAAGGAGATTCAGATGAGGACATCTACTTACAATTATTTCATAGCCTTTGTGATGTTTGCAGCAAACTAATGCAAGCAAGGACTCATTTCTGTTAGTCAAGAAAGTGTTTATGTTGGCAGAAAATGCATCTTCCAAGCCTGCTAATGCAGCATTACAAAAGACAACAGTAGGTTACTCAAACTGGAGATCAAACCTGTTTACTTTGATGAAAGAAATAGTCTAAGGCACCAAAGGGTGCAGCAACAGCTGACAGACCAAACACTGAGTCCAATCCCTCAAATGCTTCCTCTTTTGAGGCCAAAAATCTAAATAACACAAATGATGGGAATATGCACATCAGCTCTGTTATTTCTAGCTGTAGTTAGGAATAAAACCAATCAGGTCATTTGTCAAGGTGCAGCCATGCAAAACACAGGGGCTTTATCTTAAATGACACACATAAGTAACATTTCCATTGAAGTTTTTTGGTTGCTTTAGCCACAAACTGGCAGTCACCCTTGCTATGCAGAACCTGGTTGGGTTTTAATAAGCTCTCCTGGGACTGCTGGACAGCAGGGACACTTCAAGACAGTTTATTACGATTTTCTCACTCTCAGTCTCCCTTGGGTGACTTCTGGCTTATCCATGCCAGAACTGAGACACTTGGGCTGCCTCCAGGCAGGACAGCTCGCTTCAGCAGAGCCTCTTCCTTTGTGTGAATGTGACCGTGCTGCTCTCAGCAGGCAGCCAGAGCGTCTCTGTCCCACATTCCTGACACTGGGACACCACTCCCATGCCGGGATGTGCACGGCACAGACAGCCAGGCACGTTGCACAGAGCCAGCTTGAATAGGAATTGCGGGCACCGAGCCAGAGCTAATAAGGCTGGCGAGACCTGAGCTGACTCCTGCAGTCATGAGTGCAGGGAGCCAGGTCAGAGCAGTGCTGAACCATCCTGCAGCCAGCAGTGCTGGGAAACAGGGCACAAAGAGCAGCTCACATCCTGCCCAGCTCATTAGCACCAGCCACTCTTCTGCCATGCGGACCTGCCTGGGTATTTTAGATTACTCTTCCCAGTGCTCGTATCACCTAATTTCTCTCTTACCCTAACTATCCTGGCCTCTAGCATGCAAAGGAGAGCTGAGCATGTTAGAAATGAATTTATAATAGAATTAAAATACTCCAGTGAGTTACAGCCAATCTGCAGCGCAACAGTTTTCAGCCAGATGGTCAGGCTATCACAACCATCTAGTCTGAGCTCCTGATTAATGTGGGTCACAGAATTTCCTGTGGCCCGTTGGCAGGTTTATCTCTGAGCATTATCAGTCCACACAGCACCAGCGTGGCTCTCCATCGCCCATGTGGTGGCTTGAGCAGGGCAGCCAAGCAGGATAGGTCTTTTTAGGTAGACAGCACTGCTGTCTGCAAGATCCAGAGAAGTGCAGAAGGCTCCACAGCACTGGCATGTGCTGGGAGCTGCAGAAGGCTTCGAGAGATGGGGCTGGGCTCTTGCAGCTCCTGTTGGCAGGGGCAGGAATCACAGAGGCCTGCCCCCAGTTGTAATGAAATCAAGTGGAGTTTTGCTTAAGTAAGGGCTGAGTCAGTCATGAGTCAGGACTCATGGACTTGGCCCAAAACACACATACATTTAAAAATAATTGCCTTGAGTGCTTGGATAAGTTTTCAGCAACACTAGGGAGATGTGAATAATTTTGGTCCAGTAGGAAGATCAAAGAATGCTGCAAATATCCCTATTACCCAGGCTCATGGGCACTGTTCAGCCCAGCCACAGCAGCTCCTTGCTTCCCAGGGTGAGAACCTCAATGCATGGGTGTCAGAGAGTGAAATCATACCTACTCTTTGATGTATTTATATGGGTGGAGATTCCAGGTCATGCAGTGAAATGGAATTACTCACGCCCTTTTGTTCCCAAGGATTAAAGCCTTTATCTTCATATTCTCAGCAGGAATATCATGTTTTGGGAAGAGAACCCTAAGATCTATACCAGTTGTATGCTACTGTTCTTTTAAATATATATGATATGTGGTTAGCCTTCAGGACAGAATGGAGAGGCATCAGAGCAAACAAATGAACTAACAGTAAAGAGAGTGTGTGGCTGTGAACAGCCGAGCACAGCCTATTGGTACAGGGCTGATCTTCCTTTCCCTCACTCCCACAGAGCACTCATCACTTGTAATCATATGGGAAAACTGCACCAGCAAAAGAACGCATTGTTAATATTCCTATGTTGATTCTTTTCTGCCTGTGATATCTTGCCCCAGCTTGAACAGCCCCAGGCACATCTATTACACACATCCAATGGAGACAGTTCCTTATGGTTTGAAGGTAAGGAGGAGATCCATGAAAGCATTTGCCTGCTTGGTACCAAGTTCATACCCTAAATCTTGAGCATGACCCCAACACACAAACTTTAGGAAGAGGAATAATATCACAAGGTAACAGGTATCAGCTATTCTGTAATAATTGTCTTTTTGCTTTCTCTACCCCCTCAGCAAATACAAAGTAAGCCAAAGTAGTTTTCCCCTGCCACAAAAAAAGAGGATAACTGCACTGCTGGGCAAGAGCATGAACAAGGCAATTGTGGTGAAGAACCTGACGTGCAGGAACCTGTTTCATTGTGGTAACTCACCTGTATGTCAGAGCCCTGAGCACGAGCAAGACTCAGAACCAGTGCAAATCATAACTTGGGAACAGATAATACTGGGCAGGCAAAGCTGCAGGACCTCAGCACTTCTGTCATGGATCATGCAGGCAAACCCTCGTGCTATGCACTGAAATCATGCCAAGCCATTTGGCATGGTGGTGATTATTTGCTTTGGTGACATCTCCTAGTGATCTACCTTGGCAGGCTAGAAGAGGTGTGAAACAGGACAGCATTAGAATTAATTATCATTATTTGCCTTCAGCAGGTGCTGAGAACTTCACTGCAGAGTGCTGAGAACTTCACTTAGAGTGCTGGGTGGTGTACAGAACACAGCAAGGAACAGGCAGGATACAAAGGATACACAACTAATGAGAGCAATATAAATTCAGCTTCAAAACATCTTAAATTATGTGCCTCACAGTCACTTAGCAAATCAGACCTTAACCACAGTTTCTATAAGACACCACTACATAGCAGTAATGGAGCACATAATTTCTTTTCATTCCTCAAGCCAGCTCTTAGGGGAGCATCCTGTATCCACTAGAAAAGAACATGATGCCTAATGCTCATGGTTTCAAGGCAAAATGTAAAGGATATCCTGAAGCAAATACAGCAAATCCCAACTGAAAATGTAAATTTAAAAACCTGTTCCATAAGTTTATGATGCTATCTTTGGGTTAGGGGGGGAGGGTTTTTGGGTTTAAAAAAAATTTTTTTTTAAACATTTGAGTGAGATGGACACTTGGTAAGGGCCAGAACAAGTAGAGAAACAGCCAGTGAGAGACTGGTGAGCAGCTGGGAGTGATGAGCGCAGCACAACATGCAGCAGCTGTGCCACAGGCACTTCCCTCATACTCAGCATTTTACAGGTATGTCTAAGAGGACGTCAATAGGGGATTTCATGCTCTACTCCTTCCCTGGACAACAAAATTGCATTCATCTGCCATCAGAACAGACACTGACTGTGGGCTCAGAAAAACACTTTCACACAGATCCCAACAAGAGCCTTTTCCTAACCTGCCATTCCTCGGGTAATCAATGACCCAGCTGAGACTCTGAGAGGGCTAAGGACTTGAAAAAGACTAAAGCACATGTTTAAGACTGAGCACAAGAACAGTTTTACTGAAGTTAAGCACATTTTTGAGTGATTTCATGGAGTTGGGTTGAACTCTGCAACTGCTCATCGTTCTTGCTGATTGCATCTGCATCAATAAAGGGTGGTTATGAGAACAAGGATCAGCTGTGAGTTACATGGAAGGGAAAGGTGAAGAGAAGAGAAATCAAGGAGGAAAGTTGGTTGCTAAGGAAAAATCAGGGTCTGAAGATAGACTTTTTCGCTTTTCCAGCAATTACAAAACCTCCCCAGCTCCCAGATGGGAGGGTTCAAGTGAGCTGCCTGTCATAGCTGTGACTCTAGTGTTCATAAAGGTCAGTCTGGCCACAGGAAAACACAGGCACAGCCAAATACCAGGCATTTGTTTGCTCCAAGAGTCACCTTCTGCTTTAAAACTGCAAATGAAATGCAGCACAAAGTGGGAGCATGCCAGGACTTGAGCTTTTTCCAGCAGCACAGAGATGTGGGATGCTGGCTGGTGCCAGCAGTGCCTATGGCTGGCAGAGGTAAGGCCGGGCAAGGATGTGGGCTCCTCACCTCCCCCCAAGCCATTGCCCAGCATGCATCCTGCAGCAGCCTTGGGAACATCCATGAAGGCTCAGTGACTCCACAGTTTCATCTGTGGTGGAGGACAGGACAAGTTACTGAGATGAGATTTGTCATGGGACAGGATAAGCAGGGGCAGGACTCACAGGACCAGGTTTTTATTTCTGGCCTGCTGGATGATTATGGATGAAAACTCAATTTCCCACTCTGTAAATTGGGATTAAGCATATTGGGCTTTGTAAAGGTCCATCAGATAGAGATATCTGTGTATTTAGAAGAGAAGTAGCACTGATATGCCTGGCATTTATTTGCATGCTTTAAAGCACAACTGGCTTTTTCTCTGTGTGTGTGTGGTGCACTGTATCATGGTGCTGCTGCCTCCAGAAATCACCAGTTAAATGAATCAGCACTGTGTGTGCCAGGATCTGAACTATTGCATTTGGTCAGTTATTGGAAGGATGATCAGACAGCAACAGGAATTTCTTCTTCTTTGAGGGCAAGCATCCAAAAGAGCATAATTTACGCAGTAACACACAGACCCCAGGCATCCCAAGCATTCCTCGCAGGAAGCCCAGGGCTCTGCTCCAGCCTGTGTGTGCTGGGGTGGGCACAGCACCGGGCAGGGGGGACAGGTCACCCAGAGACACAGAGGTCAGAGCTGAATGGCTGGGCCCAGGATAGGGCCCCACTGCCCACGAGGGTGTCCAGGGCACCCACGAGTGGGTGAAGGCAGAGAGCAGGTCCCCAGCTCTCACTGTTGGGCATCTCAACCCAACATGTGCAGGTACTGTAGCAGTGAACTAAATAAATTTTTCCTCTCTTGATAATATTAAAAACTTATTTCTGAGTAATTTTTATAAATCTTCACCAGCTACTGTGACCCTTTGGTCCCTTCACCGCCTCCTCTATTCCCAGGGGCCAGGTCCATGAAGCTGAACCATGCACCTCCTCTGCAAGTCAGAATGCCAAGAGTGCTGCTGCCAGCAGGACTGGAAATCACAGGCAAAATGCTCTGCTCCGTGGGGATGCTGGCTGCAGAAAGGAAACGATTCTGGCTTTTTCCCGCAATGCAACTATTCCTGACAGCTCCAGCCCCAGTATGTGCAAGAGCTGGGGTTAAGACAGTCAGCTCTGTATAAAGCTGGAGATGACCAGATATATTTAAATTCAGCAGGCAAAGGCCCTGCTGTGGCTGTCCTGGGATCAGCACCAGGACCCCCATCCCTGGCACAGGGCGGGATTCCCAAAGTGAGTGGGCCTGGCCGTGGTGGGCACAGCCCTGCCGTGTCCCCATCCTGAGCACCTCCGCAGGCACTGGCGCTGGGAGCCCCCGCTGGGGAGCAGAGCAGGCTCGGGATGCCACAAGAGGGAGCAAAGCCGCCGGCTGGGCACGGAGGGAGCGCTCGGAAGCAGCCGGGGACCCTCGGGCTGCGGTCAGCCCCTGCCACCGCTGGAACGGCAGCACACGGCACTGCCATCACGGAACACAGTTTCTACCAGAAAGAAAAATAAAACAGACACAGGAATGAGCCATCAAAACCAATCAAGTAGTGAAAGCTGATCAGCATCTCTAGATTTCACAACTATGGATGTGTGTGTGTATGTATAAACATATATATATAAAAAACCATATACAAGTCTATAAAAAAAAATCTTCCATTATCCCTTAAGGCATTTGATTGTTTTGTTAATTCCCAGGATGTAATCTGTTTTGCATTAAGTGGGATGTTAAGCATCTAATTGTGAAGCGTTGATAACCCATGGGAAATTTTATTACAAGATAGGCATCAGCTGAATGGAGATAAAACACATCAGACACTGAAGTGCGATTTCCAGGTGAGATCAGTGTTGTACCAGCACCAGGGCACGCCAGGGATGAGCTGAGGAGTGATACAGGTGGAAACAGGCGAATTGAGGATTTACAGATCAAAATCTGCTATTTCCAACTGCTCCCTGTTCCCAGCTGTGCATGGCACTGACAATTTGCACCTGGGCTGATGACATCATTTGGAAAAGGCCCCAAATTTCATGCATTTCATGTAAAACCCATTATTTACACCTACAAGTACCAAAGCATCTAAAAATACCATCAATTACCCATAAGTACCAGAGCAGAGACTGTAAACATGTTTTTCTGCCTGCTCTTATCTCTTCAAATGAGACCAAATTTACCGCTCAGTCCAGCCCCTTGCCGGCCAGCCCTGCCGCGTGCAGTTCATGCCCTTGTAAGTGAGGATCACACACATTTTTGCAATTCAAACTGAGATTATTGTCAGCCCAAGTAATTGCTTGATCTTGTGATTGGCAGCTTTACGTTCCTCCTGCCTGTGTACCTCACAATGTCTGTCACTGTAGACAGAGAGGTCTCTGAGCAGAGGCTCTTCCCATGTCTGCCCCACATGCTTCCACCTGTCCATCTACCATCAACATCCAATAATAGGGTTTCAGAGGCTACTCCAGGTCCTGGCCCATTGCTTTTATTACTAGAACTCTTTAATTGTTATTAGACTGACAAGCAAGTTTGTCTGGAGCGGCACAAGCAGAAGGAAAGGAAAGCAGATCCCCTTGGAGCTGGGTGAGCGCTCCTTCACCAGACACAGCATTGCATCAGCAGGGTCCTGTTATCTCTGTGACCTCCCAACGCTGGCTGCTCTCTGTCATGCTTTGGGAACAGCAGAAGCAGATGCAGAGATTGGGGGTTGTGATACCAACACCCTTTGAGCTCTTTAACCTCAAGTACTCTTTGTTTTGCTTGGCACTTCCCACCGACCACAGCTCCTCCAGAGCAGCCCTGCGGTTCTGAGCTCCTGGCCAGAGACTGGAGGTGGCTGTGAACCTGTCCCCAACCCACCCAGCTGCCACCTGCACCCCTGGTCCTTCGGATGTCCCTTGCATCAGCCTCCCCAGAGGCAGCAAGTGCTGCTGATGGACTCACAAGCAGCCCTTCCAGAGCACCCAGTGACTCCAAAATAAGCACTCAGCACATCCACCTTTGTTTTGAATTATGACAGCACTGAGGAGACATTCACAAAAAGAAAACCAGTTTCCAAAATTTCCTGATTATATGCTGTTAAAAAGCAATTGGCAATAAGTTCAATCTAGTTCTTTTAAGAAGCTGATTTTTTTCCGTTGCTTTCTTTTCCCGTTGGTGTCAGAGAAGGTGGGAGAGGAAGCCAAGGAGGGAATGCAAAATTCCTACATACTTTAGGGACAAAAAGCAGTTGTCATTTTGGAAGGTATTTTTAAGAAACGTTCACTTCATCAGCTGTCAGGCAATTCTGTTCTGCACAGTGCTGCTGCAGGCAAGGCAATAACACAAACTGGTATTATATTGTACACAAAAATAAGGATATATTCTCAGCTGAATCAGAGCTGCCTTCTCACCAGGGCTCTGACAGTCCTGATGGGTGCTCAGGGCTGGTGACTCAGCAGCTACTGGTGACTCAGCACTCACAGAAATCAATGGAAGCACCTCCAGAACTTTTTGTAGAGGCTGAATTAGGCCACATTTTAGCCTGGTAAGGGAAACGCACTTCTGACAACTTTGTAGCTTCAAGTAATTTTCTGTGTCTGCTCTAAACTAGCTTCAACCGAATTTTCACAAAGACAGCATTTCCCCACTGGCTTCTTGACCCAAAATAGCCTGAATTTCAACACTTGCAGTTATTTGAGCTCAAATCTTCTATGTGTTGCTTGCAGTGACTGTAGGGATCTAAGAGACTTTTGACATGAAATCCTTTGGCTTCAAACAAGTATTTATGAACACAAACCATTTTTTTTTTCTCATTATCTTCTCTTCTTTCTATCTCCTTTTTTTTCCTCCCAAGGCGGAATGTGCATTCTTTGGGTCAGAAAGCACTATCTACTGCCATTAGGACTTTCAGTTCATTGTTACTAAACAATGTGGTGGAGGTGCACCTCTGCCTCTCAGACATTTGCCACTTTGCTTTAGGATGAAATTCTTAGTGGTAAAAGAAGCTTGTTAAAAATCTGAGGGAAAGGGAGGAAAAATATTCCATTGCTTTGTAAATAATTTTGCCCTGCTCCTGGTATTTTTGGCTGTCTGGCTGCATTCCAGCTCTGTATCACTTCCCCATGTTCCACCCACAGGAGCCCCATGAGCAATGCTCAATGCTGAGTTACCCCAAGCCAGTTCTGGTGACCCCACATTTAGAGGGCAAAGCCCTACCACAGCTGTGGGCTCCTGAAAGCCTCATATGACACCTGAACCATCCTAAAGAAACATCCTCTTGAGCTAGCGACCACTTTGGGGTTTGAATGGAGATATGGAGGACCTGGCATTGTTTTGTGCAGTGCCAGGGAGGGCCTGGGAGGTGGGAATGACTCTAATGCCTCTTCTGGCATTTAAATCAGCAAGGCCCAGCCTGTTCGTGTCGGGCAGCCCCTCAGGCAGATGCCAGCCCTGCCACCCTGTGCCCACGCCAGCCACTCGGGATGGATGTGGGAAAACCACAGCACACCCACACTCAGAGTCACAGGCTCCTGTCCTGCCTGAGTCAACTCAGCCCCTTATTTTTGCAGGGAAGATATGCATGATCTGATGGAGCTTATCAGTTGTGTATGGGCAGGGAGCGGCTGCGTGGCTTCAAAGAGCAGATAAGGCCATCAAAGCAGAGCGCCTGTCAGCCCCAAACACTGCCTGCTCACCCAGCAGAGCTGAGCACCACCTGGGCTCAGACTCCAGCCTGTCTTCAGGAGCCACTGAGGACTCAATTACTGTGTTTACTGCTCACCACTGCTGGCAGCTGGCAGACTCAGCACAGCCTGGAGGAGAACAGCCATCCCTGCTTTTTGCTCCCTGCTTGTGCATCAGCAGCACCTCAGTCTGGAGCTTTGCCCTGAGATGCAGCTGCTGTACCTGCACCATGTACAGGAGCAGGGAGGGCTGCCAGCAGCTCCCCACCCTTCTGCTCCACATGGACACGTTTGGAAGTAAACGAGTGGTGTCAGGACACACTGTGGGTCAAGGCAGCAGAGAAGGACACCTGCGAAAGGAGAGGGATCCTGTTTAGTCCCAAGGACCCATTCCAACAGAGAGCAGAAACAAGAAGCAGGCAGAAAAGGTGACAGGTTTCCCACCCTGGTGAGCACAGCAGAGGGGACTCACCACCACTCAGAGGCAGACAGGATGCCAGAGGAGAGGCAGAAGTGGATGAAAACAAAGCAAACCTTCTCAGCTGACTCAGGGCAGGAGCAGGGACAAGACAATCTTCTGCCAAAGCACCGCCTCGGGAGGACTCAGATGGAAAGAATTTCTCTTGCGGGCAGCAGGGCAAGTCAGATACAGTATCTAAGCACACCACCCCACCCTTCTCTAGGCTTGTCCTCAGTTTAGATATGCAGCGTGCAAACCTGGAATGCATTCATAAATAAATGTCAAATTCTCAGATGTATTGTCAGCCTTAAAGAAAATGAGCGAACTTAATTAAAAATCCCACTGTTTCTTTGACTCATTACCTGAGTCACATCTTCAGCTTTGCCTCTTTCCATACCTTTAACACTGAAATACATGTATCCTTACATTAAATTTATACACATTTTACATTATACATTGTACAGTGAAATACATTATATCTTTAGCACTGAAATACGATGAACACTTGTAAACTCCAAGAAGTCAGCAGGATGATACTCCAGGGTCTGAGGAAGTCATCCATAAGCTGTAGCAACAAGAGGCTCAGAAGTCTGAGGAATCCCTGTGCAATACTCTCATGTGATAATGACAGGCAGATTGCCACTTATTGAAATCACAAGATGCCATGATTCCACTCCCATACTGCCTACCCAGTGAGGACATATTTGCTCCATCAGGTGACAGCACAGACCCATCGGGCTCCTGATGTCTGTAACTGAAACTCTCCTCACGGTAGGCTGGTGCATTCACCCCCTGAAGACTGTTTGTTCCAGATTTGTTCCTCTCCCCTGACCCACAGGATCCCACCTGACACTGGGTGTTAGAAGGAAGCCAGTTCTGGCACCACAAACCATTCCCACGGCTGCCGTGTGACGGGGCAGGTTGGGCTGCCCATGCCGCCCCCGGGAGCCTGGCACGCTCTGTCCCAGCACGAGCCCCAGCAGCAGCTCCTCTGCCCCCAGCAGTGCCTGCATTGTTTGTGCCTTTCCAACGAGGATGAAAGACGCTCCTGAATCCCAGCCTGGACCACAACTGACAGCAAAACCCGCAGAAGGCACCTCACCCTCACACAGCAAGGACAGACCTGCCAGGGCTATCCTGTGAGAAGGCTTCAGCCAAACCACAACAAACTCCATCATTTCCACAGGCTTTGGCTGAGGTCTGCTTTAAAACCCCTTTTCCAGGACAACCCCCCTCTGGATCTATTTTGTTTCATCACAAAGACAGTGGCAAACATACAATGATTTCAGTAGTAGGTGTGCTTTGGCAGAATTTATCACCCACAGGGATAACTGGAAAACTCAAGACATCCCTACCTGTCCAGCACAAAAATCACCTGGCTGGTGGTTCTGCTGCAGTCAGGAGGCAGCAGGCTCTGAGGGGTTCAGCAGCAGCTCTTCCCTGCCCAGCATGCCCATAGACACATGGACTAGCTGACCCACCAGGCTCTCTTTGAGATATATTTTCTATTATTAAAGAGTTTCACCATTTTACTGTATCTTACTTGTTATTAACAAGGTTTATCATCGAGGTTTGTCACTAGAGAACAGGCACTTATATCTGATGAAACAGAAGAGAATGGGCCAGCTGCCATTGTGGTGCTACCTCTCATTTTTCAACAGTGGCCAAGGACGTGTAAGAGCAAGCAGAATCCACCTCACTAATTTTGCAAACTAGGCTGTCAACTCCAGTGCCAGGAAATATACCTGTTGCAAAATGCAACCTAAACATCACATCATTGTAACATCTGCACTGCCTACTCCCAACTAAGTTTAACACAAGCTGGCTTTTTTCAGCACAGAAATACATGGGCCTGCATTTAGGCCCATGTGAGAAGTTTAGCAACCCTCTTACACTGTCTTTTCCCAAGAGATTAGAATTTGGTCATAAAAATTTTACTCCAGAGTGGCATTTTGCAGAGACACCCCTCAGCTCAAGGGCAAATAGGTTTTGGTAGCAAAGTGAAAAACCTCCATTTCAGCACTGAGGTGGCCAGACTGTGATACTAGCGTCACCATCTCCCAAAGAAGTTTTTGCCTTCTCATCTCCTCTTCTAGACCCATGCAGTAATGCTGCTTTGTTTAAGGGTCGCTAAAGGGCAGTGAGAATTTTCCCATCACTTTCAGAGCCCCATGAAAGCATCACTCACTGCTCCATTTGCATTTGTTTGCTTTTCTGTACAGCATGATTTCATCTAAATCAAGCCTAAGCTCAGATAGCCAGCTCTGTTTAGTAAAGCACTATGTACATAAGCTTTAGGTCTCAGGATTTAAGGATGGACTTAAAAGCTTGGCTGATATCAGAACTGCACATCCATTTGATTCATTATTCATGGCCCTGATGGTGCTGGAGCTGCCTTCAGAGAGCTCTTCAATACTGCTTTTGACATGCAGAATCACCAGCCCTTGTTGGCAACCACAGCGATTCCCCTCCACTCTGGGAATGCATTATTAATTGTGGAATTTGGATACCAGTGGATGTCCTTACAGATTCCAGACTCTCACAGTTGAGAAAGCAGGGCCCATAAAAGGGCACTTTGGGACTATTTCCTGCTTAGAAAACAGAGAAAATATAAATTCAGCAATTTAGTTCACTTTGGACCTCTTGAAGACTGAAGACCAGGCTCTAACCTCAGCTCCACTGCTCATCCAGAACACATGCCGAAAAGTTAATGGAATTCCTTCAGACGTTCCCCAGCACGGCTGAGATCAGACACTGGCCCACACTGTCTGGGCCGGGAGATATTCTGAGCCAGACTCCTCACCCTCAGCCTTGGGAACATTTTCATAATGGAACACGATGTTTGCAAAAACTAGTCCAAAGGTGGCTTCTCTGCCTGTAAATATGTCAAGAGCGAATTGGCAAGGCGACTCCTCCATGCCTGGAATGCGCAGGAAATAGCTGTGACTATACTTACCCAGAGCACAAACAGCCTCATTCCCACCACCACCACGGTCCTGACATGTCACTGCGGCGCTGATAAAAGGCCACACCACACCACGTGCCCTGAAAATGGCTTTTAAATCTCAGCCCAAGCCTTTCACTACGAGCTCATTAAAAGACAACTGTTCTCTCAGCCTGGCTGTGGTCACAGAGCAGAACAGGAGGGAATTGGAACCACTTCCCAGTCCTGTATCCATGTGTAAGCTCCCAGGCAACGTAAACCTTCACTTTGCTTGCCAATGTTGCCACACAAATCAGCACACCAGACTTGGCAGGAGTTTAGCCAAATTTGGCACAAGCTCTAAGTCAGTTCATTTCACAGTTGCTCAGAAAAACAAATCTGTATCATGAAGGTTCTTCAGAGCACTCACGTTTGTGTTTTGGTTCTGGAAGAATAAAAAAAAAGAGCCAGATTCTGCTCTGATTTATTTTGGTGCAAACCCAGAGTAATTTTACAGGCTTTAATCCCCCAGGTTAAACTGCTCTGTATTCAGTCACAATGTAGCTCTCAATCTGACATAAGGAATGATTAAATTAGGTGAGATAAGGGGGTTTTTACCATGTCATTAGCATCAAAATATAACTTATGAAACCTAACACCATTTCTAGCTGGGTTATTGATTTTGCTAAATTCTCTGTCAGAATGTTTATTTTAACAATCTTGTTTAAAAATAGTTAATTAACTGTTGGCAATACTTCACTCTGCACTAAGAATAAATAAGCAAGAAAAAATAATTTTGTTTTAACTTTGAAATAATTTTCTAATTCACATCCACTGAGAAGTGTTATTTTTTGACTTGTGATTTGATTTTTTAAAAAAAATTACTATCTGTGAAAAGCTATCAGTGTCTTAAATTTGGGGGAGGTTTGGTTTTTTTTTTTTTAATAAGGAAAGAGACACTGGAAATGTACTAGTTAAATTTTGCAATAATAATAAGTTAAATATCTGACAGTACTGCTTTGTAAAGGATTTTAAGGGAAATCAAAATTGGATCAAAGCTATGTTCAGTACTACAGCATATTTACAGCAAGTAATTTATCATTCTTCCGTTAAAGTGGGCTAACCTTGATAGCCAAAAAATAGGTTTAATTTTATTTAGAGTCTGATTAATTTCAGTAGTGAGGACTGCATGCTATTTGAATCACACATATTTTATATAACATCCTGTTAATTAAAGGCCTAATACTACACTTTGTACATGAGCCAGGCAGTGACAGGGAACTCAGAGCAGAGCAGAGTTACAGCCTCACGATAACATCCAACAATACACAGCTCCTTAAAATACCTAATGATGTGGTTCCTACTAACCACACTAACCTCTAGGAAATGGATTTTCTGTATTCCAGATGCTTACAAACACTACCCTGGCTGTAAACTCTGCCCACTTCAGATGCCAGAACTGAGCATCCTTCTTTGCAGGGATGGGGGCTGGGGGTTTGCTGATCCTGTGAATCCCCACCCAACTTCACAGCACTACAAAGCAAAGTAAAACACAGCAAAGAAGCAGAAACTTCGAGGAAGAAGATGACAATCTGGGAAAGCAGGGAAGATGCCAACCCACATCAAAGCTGTTTATGAGGCACAGTCACAAAATCTGAGAAACACCAAACATCGAGGTTCAAGCATCAGAAGTTCTTGTCATTGTGGCTTTCAGGAATTCACAGGAGCACGTGCTGGGGAGGAAATGAGAGCTCAGATGAAACACAAGGGGTTTCAGAAAAAGATATTTCAAGCACAAGTTCTCTAACAGAAAAAGTAGCATGATTGGAAATCATGTTGTCAGTACAATAACAGGAAGGCCAAGTTAGCTGGGACAGTGTGGTGTTTGTGTGAAGCCTGTCAGGAGCATTTGATGCTAAATAACCCCAATACTCAATAATTTGGAGATAGATCATCTCCTTGAAATGAAGCTAAGTATAAAATAGAAGTTGCCTAAAACAGGGGTTTGTGAACTGCAGTTACAGGAAAAGAAGGAATGTGGCAGGCCAGTACCCCACTGCCTGGCTGGTGTGGGAAGGGACCAGAGACCTCTGCACTGTGATCACAGTCCCACCACATTACACAGTCTCGTTTTTAGGTCGGTCAAGCTCCATCTTAATGATTATTAAGACATTTCTGCCACTTCCCCTTTTGCTGAAGGTGGCTCCAGAACCCCTCTGCTCTGTACTTGGAAACTGCCCCTAGTTTCCAACTTAAATTCATCCATGGCCAGCTTATAAATACTTGTCCTCTGGCCAGAACTGGGGTTCAAGCTAATTCAAACCCATTGAAATTAATGAGTTTTTTTCCCCATTGACTTCAACAAGCCTTGAATTAAGGCCCTGTGTGTGGACAAAAAGGTTTAGGGCAGTTTTTGTAAGAGGAGAGTTTTATCCTGTTGATTTTGGCCTCTCTCCTCAGCCTGCTGTGAACTGTCTGCCTTATTTTAATGCTGTATTCTCATCCTGCTCTAGTGCAAAACTCCTATTGAAATCCAGGACAGCCTTGCCAAGTTGTTATTAATTACTGTGGTTCTTGAGGCTCAGTCCTGCAAACTGATCTGCATGAGCTCAGAGCTTTCTCTTCAAGGATCTGCTTTCAGGATCTGGGCTGTAGGGCTGCAGAACTGAGCACCAAAGGGACTGATCCCATGTCATCCAGCTCTGCCACCCCGGTGCCATGGCAGCCCCAAGGAGCTCGCAAGCCCAGCTCTGCTGTTTTCCTTGGAAGGCAGGGAGGGGGCCAGCAGGGAAACAGTCCTGCACAATCAGCCTTGCCTTGAACACAGAGCTTTCCAGGCCAAAATAACTTTTTGCTTGTTGGAGTTCAAGCACAATTGAGCTGTGCTGGAGGAGGGCACAGCTGAGCCCTGCCGCTGCGGTTGAAGGGAGGAGAGCTGGGTTTTGAGGAAGCAACAACTGCTGTGGGATTTGTCTTCTGTGGCTGCAGCAAGGAATATTTCTTACCCTAAGAAATGCCAAGGTGTCACACAGGATGCATGTGAGGTCAAAAATTTATTGATATGTGGGCAATTTATGGTATTTCCAGCACCAGGAAATCCTTCTTTTATTATAAAATGGGATGTGGATCCCATGTCTGCCTTCATTACTGAACCTAGTATTTCGTGGTGCCAGGACTGCATTAAAAGCAAGTTTTAGGTATGTTTGTGTTGTTCATTTTAGCTGAATGGTGAAAAAATCTGGGGAAAGATGCTTTGCAGTGGAAACAGAAAAATCTCAACTAGTTATTGAAAAAACTTATGAGCTCTTCAATTAGACCACAGGCATTTTAAAGGCAAGCAGGTCAGGGTGTACTTTACTCCCTGAACCTGAAATGTCAAAACAGTCATGTGACATATTTGCATTGAGTTACGCAGGATGAGTTTAGATCTCACTAATCTGGCTAGTCAGATGCCTGTAAAAATAAATACGAACCTAAAAAAGAGTGACATCAGCCATAAGTGCTTATTCTGCTCCAGATCTGGCAGGTAAAAACAGCAAGAAACCAAGTGCATTATGCTGTCTGGGCTCTGTGCCTATTTTTCATCATGTAGGGAGCCAGGCCAAATCCTTGACACAATAGCAATTTTTGCTCAATGCCAACTATTCCCAGCCTGGCAGTGTGAATGCAGAGCTGGCTCCTGAGGTCATGGAACTGTAATGGAATCTGCACTGCAACGAACATCCCTGCTCCAGGAGGGGAAATGGCTGTTGCATGTGAGGCCTGGATTCAAACACATGCTGTCAGGAGATGAGTTACAGTGACAGCAGATGAGAACATCCTGAACTGAGTGACCCCTCATGCCAAGCCACAGGTAATGCATGGACTAGTGGCCTAGAGAAAGGCTGGGAAACAGAAAGGCTGTGTCAGAAGAAATGCTGAAGGCTCCAATTCCAGGTGTCTGTGTGAGCTATGACATAGCAACTGTCACTCATGGTAAGTGGCAAGTGACATCTATTTAGATGAGCTCTACTCAGTCAGTGCCATGATAATAAAAGCACTTCACCTCACTACACCCTTCCATGGAGACAGGAACATCTGACAATGGCTCAGTAAAGAGTTTAGCTGTTAGGCTGCTACTCACTGCAAACACAGAGAGCTTCTCCTCACCTTTATGGCTGATCATCATGTCTTCTATATTGAATAGTGGGTGGAATGACACTGGCTTAATAATAAAAACATACTGAGATAGACAAGCTAAAAAATAAAACTATGTATCTGCCACCAACCAGCATGCCCAGCATATGTTCTGTTTGAAAAGGGAGACCCTTGTTTTCACGCTAGAGAGTCACGGCAAGAGAGATCAACCTGCTCAGATGGGAAGACACCAAGCCCTTTCCAAGCAGTTCAGAGTCAAAATGTCCTTAAAACTCATTGTGGCAGGACTAACAGTGTCCTCAGAGGTGAATGAATGTCCTGGAGCCCTCAGAAAGGCAAAAGGCAACACTGCTGAGCACTTGTGTCCACAACACGTGGGCACGTATTGGTCACAGTAACTATGGGTATTGTCACCACAAACCATGGCATCCTCACCCACCCACCTCCACCCACAGCTCGTTACTGACACCAACAGTGCCTTTACCTGAAAAGGGGTCAAGAGGCTCCCTTCCACCACAAGGCAGACAAGAAGAACAGTACAGCTCTGATGATCAAGTGTTCCTACCTGCTTTTTTATTCTAACAGTGTTGGTGCTCACTTCTCATGCCCATTTAAACACCATTTTAACCAACAACTAAATAGAACAACGAAGAACAGGACACTAAGCCAGCAACATAAAGCACCCTGATTCACATCTCTCTGAATGGCAGCATCTGTACAGACTGGGCAGGAGAGAAAACAGGTTCTTCTCCATGTAATCTGGCCTTGGCAGCAGCAGTTTGGGTGATTTCTGAAATCCCATTGCCTAGCACCAAGCTGGCAAGAGAAGAAATAGCCTCATCACTCTCTCTCTCTGCTAAGGGATGCATTCTATATTCATCTGCAATCAGGAGAGAGAATAAAGAAGAGTTCTTTGAGCTTTATGCAAAGTAGATTGAAAAGAATCCAACTATTTAAAAATTACTTTAAGAAAACCCCAGAGGAGCAGTGATGAGCCACTGCATCAAGAGAGAGCTCCCACTGCCTGGGGAATGTTTGTGCTCCCAGCCACAGGCACCCTTTGGTGCACAGCCCCACTCACACGTGGGCAGGGTGATGCTCCTCAGCTTCATGGGCAGGTTTACCAGCACCAAAACAAGTCCTAAATGCACGTGTGACCCCATGGTACTTGAGATGTGATTCAGGGCAGCCTGGCCCAAAGAGAGGGGTGAGAGCCTGCACATGGAAACATCGGGGAGTAGCTGCAGCAAAGAGTAACTCTGTGAGAGCTGATTCACCTGTCTGCAGACTGCTCCACACAGGACTCACAGCGCTTCTTTCCAAAGCTTAGGCAAGAGCGTCACACTTCATGGCAAAACCATCTCCCACTGAGAGAGTGGAGCACTCCCGCGTGCAAACTCCTCATGGGAGAGCAGATGCTGGCCCTGGCAGGTGTGCATGAGGCCAGCCCACACTGGGAGACCATGACCTGCTCACATCCCTCACTTTCAGGGTGCAGCACCCACAAGGTGCTCCTCTGCCCCTGCTGAGGAACCTCCTGCCCTCCATTCTTCCTGCTCAGCTGAGTTAGATGGGAAAGGATTCCCAACACCAAATAAGCCTCAGGCAGACAGCCAGGTTTCCAATCCCCTTGCCAAAGGGGAGACCGTGCTTCTGCTTTTCCAAGTGCTCTGTGATCTTGCACTTGCAAAGCTTCTAGAGGCTTTTTCCTCCCACTGCACATTAGCAATTCATTGAGTGGCTTCTACAGGTCTGAAAGGGAACAAGACAAACTTTTAACATGTGGAGTGGAAGAACTGTAGAAGCCTCCTCAAGAGATCATCATTAAGCCCAGAGCAATAGGGTCAATAAACTGCTGCACCCTCCAAAGATGGCACAGCCATGGTGGTCACAGGGTAAAAAAAGCTGCCACCTCCTAAGGATGAAGAGCTGTACATCTTCCAAAGCTCCCCAGACGTCTTATTAGACTTCAGGAAAGTTACTTCTCTTTCCCAGTCTCCGTCTCTGTAAAGTGGTGATAAAACTTCATAGGAGACTCAATTCATTAATTCTGAAAACATTCAAACACAACAGTAAAGATTCTCTGTAAATATGCAAATCCACAAACAAACCAGTATTTGTAGGGGAGGAGAAACCACAGGTGGGGCTAAGAACATCCAGAATTGCTCCCCCAGCAATGTCCTCCTGCAGTTTCCTGGAAAAAGGCTGTTCTGATACATGCACTGCTCTTGTAATGTGAATTTTGTTCAATGGGCTAATATTATTAATTCTAAATTTACTGGATACAAAACCATCTGTATTCATGAAAACCTGCAAGTTTACAAGCTCTCACACACAGAAACAGAAGCCATTTCAAACATCTTGCTGTATTTAGAAGGCTGCTTTGAAAATCTGGCTCTTAGAATCACCTTTGGTTGCTAAATAAACTTCTCTGGAGTAACCACAGCCCACACAAAAATAGTTACAACACAGTTTCATGACTTTAAGTGGAAATGGGTGTTCGTAAGAAGCATGCTCAATTTTTCTTCACTGAAGTTGAAATGTAAAAAAAAAAATACAATATAAGCTCTGTAAGCAGATTCTTCATGGTAAACAAATATGCAGAGATGCAGAAAATGCTAAGTGATCATTTTTAGAACATTTATTTTTGGCAGGATAAACACTTTCAGATTCTAAGCAACTTCTCTGTGTGTACAGAATCTCCAACTGTGAAAAGAAAACAAATAGCAGAGTTCCATTTGTTATAATCAGGGTTTTTTCATGACTGTTTAGAATAAAGTTGGATCACATTTGGAGTGGCTTGGAAATTCATTGTTTAGGCATTAGTCTCCAGTGGTAAACATCCTACAATATGTGTATAATACAGCAACTATTTTTGTACTTCAAAGCCTTCCCTCATATATTGGGAAGGTGCAGGATAAAAACAACCTCTTCTTTTCCCTTCTACAGAATGATGGTTTCATTGCTTGATTTCACTGAGAAGAGATCCCTGATTACTCCTTACCAGACCCATTTATTCACATAAAAATTAGCCCCAAACACCACAAATTGCACTTGAGAAATCCAACTCTCTGGAGAAACAGGAGTATAATGAGGGGACTGTACAGTCCTGGAGCCTTATCATTCCCCAACTCCTGGGGGCACAGGGCTTTTTTAATACAGGAACTCACTGTTGACTCTTCAGGACTGAATATCCTGCAGACGAGGAAATGTGGAACAACGACTCAGCTGGTTTGAGTGATCACATCTCCATGGTCAGCGCCCCACTGCCCTCCCTGCTGCCACCACTCCCCTCTCAGAGCAGGCCTCCTTCGTCGCTTCGGAGGAACAGAAAGTAAGTTCAGGAGCAGGGTTGAAAACTGCATTTTCTCATTTTGAGCAGCCTAGTGGAAATCTGAAAGCTCAACACTTCTGAAAGCAGCCGGCCGAGCCGTCCTGCTCCGAGTGTCCAAGGAGCCAGCAGCCAACATGAGTCAACGCTCTGGGAAACGTCGGCCTGCCAAGGTCACGTAAGTCTGTGGCAGGAGAAGTAACAGGATCATCTGGCTCTTCTCCTGTTTCTCAGCCACAAAACTTTCTTCCTCCCCTAACAATTACATATGTGGGTTTCCTTAACAGTTTCTTTTTACATTTCTGTTTAAATAGCACAGGGAAAAGGAAGAGGAGACTTGATGTGGAAAATTAGTTTTGGAAATGTTGAGCAGCATAGACTTGCCAACTTCTGTTCCTCCAGTCAGTTCACTGTCGATGCTCTCAGCTCTCACTGAAATGCTATTTTTAGGCTGTACGTCAGATTTCACAAGTGAGACTGACAGGATTTTTAGAAAAATCGGAGGTTTTCCCCTGAGAATTAAATGAGAAAAACAATGTGGGAATACTGCTTCCCACTTTGTGCTGCTGAGGCTCCACCACAGCTACTCCAGGGCAAAGCTCCAAAGGGACCCAACTGCACAGGAGCAGCCTTTCCAGAAAGCATCAGGGGATTCCCAGCACGAGGGAGACGTGCAGGAGATTTCCAGCAGGGAGACGTACAGAACACTCCCATCACAAGGGAGATGTGCAGGTCTTTTACACCTAATGAGACACAGGGAGTCTGAAAATGTTCTGAGGAGGTTCTCTACAGCAAATCAAAGCACAGGCACAGAGTGGAGCTTCAGAAAACACAACTTTCTAATAAAATCCCCAGCTGTTGCTGGAGCTGCCAGGTGGCTCCTTAGGGGCAGAGCAGCTGCAGAGCCCCTGTGCCAGGAGCTCCCACTGCTGCCCCAGCCCAGCTTGGGCACAGGGGCTCCCCAGACCTTCACCACCACTTCTTCCCACTGCTCAGTGTCATCTGCTAAGCTGCAGCCTTTGAAGGAGAAGCCAGGAAGGCAGAGGTGGCACTTTCTGCTGCAGTGAGAGACCAGCAGAACCTGGAGGCAGCAACAGCTGTCTCCAGTGCATTGTTTGCTGAGCACTTGTCATGCTGTTGGACATGCACATTAAGAAATTAGAGTTTCTACATGGTTATTTCCTTGAGCTGACAGGTGTCTAAAGCCAGTTTCCAGCTCTGCTCACCATCCAAATATAAGGAACTTAGAGCAGGTTTAACTTTTGGGTATTTTTTTAATAGAGAGACTCTATGTTTAACATCTTTGCTAAGTCTCTTTTGATGAGGCCATGCACATACTGACAGCCCTTGCTGACAGAACAGGGCTGCAGGGAGAACATCTCATGCACATATAAACCAATGGCTCAACAAAAAAAAGTATTGCTGTAGAAAGACTTACTATTGCAATGCTGCTGAGCAATTTTTTCTCAATATACACATGGATATTTGAGACTGCTTGATGATGATGCAGATTGTTTTGAATATTTCAGGGTCATTTATCCATAAGAGACTGTAGACAAGTAATCCAGCCAAATTTCAGTTTGCAGATCAGCATGTCTAGATATTTGACCACACAATCCCACAGAGAAAACGTGGTGTCACTGTGTTAGCTGAAGGTGGTGACTTCACACAGGTGTAACTGAGTGCAGAATCTACCTCTCAAGGGTTTTCTGGTGCTTCCTGAACCTGACAAGATTAATTTAGTGATTTGGAAATCTTTTGCCAAGCCCAAGTCCCCAGAAGACTGCATAGCAATAGGAAGATTAAAAGCAGATGGTTCAACAACTGAGGTTTTCTAGTTAAACTTTTAACAGACTTAAAATTCTTGGGCTTCATGTAATCATCTTCATTCTTTCCTTCAATTCAGTATGTGTTAGTATCTTTGGAGCACTTTCTTTGGACATGAAGCCAAACACATCATGCTAATAATACCTCAAAAAGCATACCTTTATGATAGGCTTAATAAGAGGTTAAGGAAACGTTGACTCTAGCTCAACAAGGCTCTGTGCAATTAGACCATCTCCATGTGGTTGTTAATTTCCAAAAAAGGATGCTGGAATCTAAAATATGAAGAGAGACCATTTCCAGGAAGGGCTTTAGCAGATGAGCCTGTTAAAGACAATTCAAACACTGCTGCAGTTGACAAAGGGTCTCCTCTGTTAAGGTGAGGCATTTGAAAAGGGTCATTGTGGGAGCCGATGGTCACACAATGCTCCTGATTTCCTGTTCCCTTGGAACCACTAAACCCCCTGTCAAGTCTGGCAGGAGTAGGGGTGATGGGGGTCAGGCTGTCAGCATCCCCAGGCCTCGGGAGACCTGTGATGGAGAGGAGCAAGGCAGGAGCAGTTGGAAGCAATAACAGTTCTGGAAATTACCTAAGAAACTTAAGAGTTTCTCTGTCTGCTCCAGGCAGAGCAAGGGGAGAGGCTCTCTCCTCTCCTCTTTCTCTGACTTTGACTCCTACAGCTTTGACCCATACCATACCACAGCTTGTTGTGCCAAGGTCAGGCTCCCCCTCAGGCCAATAGGTTCCAGACCCTGGCCAGTCCAGCTTCAAGTCCTGGGATCATCTCTTCTTTAGTTGTTTTCATTTCAGTGCTAATCCTGAGCATTGGTGTGACTGAGACAGAAAAGCAGGCAGATCCAAGCAAGTATGTGCCTGCCTGAATTGTAGTGACTCGCTCCAAACTCCCAAATAACATCAGAATGAAGACAGGACAAGTGTCTCCTATTTGTCCACCAGAAATTTTCCCTCTCTGCAGAAGTGGCCAACAAACACCAAATACAAATCAAATACACAGAAACTCTCTGCTGGGGATTTCTTCCTCTGCAGTGTTTTATAGCACCAGAACTAACTTTAGGATCACTACATGCAGGGCCACAGAATGCCAGTGCTGAGCTACCAAGGACACAACGCCCCTTCTTCGTGTCCCCTGCACTGGACAGGATTTGCTTTCCAGGAGTCATTTGGGTCAGCCTTCACAGAAGCACTCAGGGGAGGAGGACACCAAGCAGCAAGTATTTCTCTCCGTGAACAAAAAGGTGCTTTAACAGCCTTTCTTGCCCACGTACCTGTGATACCAGGGCAGCATTTCTCATTACCAGCCCCAGGGTCCCCAAGGCCTTGAAGACACGGGTTTCCATCACACAGGTCAGGTCCATGTCAGCACATTGCCCATGCCAGAATAAAGCACGAGAAGTGCCTGCAGTGCCTGATACTGCAGCCTTATTCCAGAAAACACAGCTGGCCTGATTCTTCCCATCTCTGAGAAGAGACTTGCAGGATGTTTTAGACTCCCCCTACTGCTCCCCAGTTCTGGGTGCCCACTATGTTGTGCCACTCCTTGTGCTGCAGTGACTCCCACTTCACCCCCTTCCAACATCCCTTTGAAGGCAAAGTTAGCTGCAAGGACAAAAAAAACTGCACCTGCAAAAGCTGAGGAGGTCTGCTTTGAAAAACCAAACCCACAAAATACATTTGGACACATGAATAGAGCAGCCAAACCTCAAGTTAAATCTTCCATATGAAGTGTAAGGAATCAAATAACCATCCAGAAGAGATGCCTGCAAAATAACTTGGCTCATAACATTTTCATTTGGGTTAAATTAAAATAATTTAAATCTTCAGTGCACAGCACGAGAGCTGCATTCTGTGTAACACTGTACGTATCCCATTAAGCTTTAAGTCAGTTCAGTCCTACAAAAATGCTTTGAAAACCAGACTGAGTTGCCCTTCCTTGGGCAACCAATCACACTACTGCAAGAAAGAAGAAGAGGCTTTGTGGGTGAGTTTTCTCCACTGTAGTTAACCAGAGCTAAAAGAGGCAGGGGAACAGGAGGGGCAGAAGAAGCATTCCTTGGAACGACGTGGAAAAGCATCATTACACATTGATCTCTTGAAGCTGCATTAAACCTCAGCTGTGTATCAATTAGAAGCCAGTGCCAAGCTGACTACCTCAGACACAAACATGGTTCATCTAATGATCCATTCGTAATGACTTCCAAGTTGTGACTTCCTGGGCATCCTGCAGGTTTAAGGGAAGAAGGTTTCTGGCCTCCAAGGTTCTTCACACACAGAACTGAGCCCTGCTGGCTGCAACTCAGGTCCGTGGGGAGCAAGAAACTTTGGATGTTGTTTACCAGCTTTTTGCCAGATAGAAAAAACCACCTCAATTCACAACCCTGTTAAATCATTGTACATCACTGCATTTTCATAACATCAGGATGTTCAATTCCACTTTGGAATGGGAGTTTACAGTGCAACATGTGTGCAGTGGCTGCTGAAAACCAGCTGATTCCTGCCACTCCTCCCCTCATTTTGAATAATTTTGACTCCATCATCCTGTCTTAATAGCCTGAGGGCATTCACAGAATTGGTGTGAGCACAGCACAGGAAAACTCAGCCACAGCCATGCCAGTAGAGCAGAGTCACCACTCACACCTGGGTCTTTCTGAAGCTCTCATTCACTTTGCAAGGCTTGGAATTAACCAGTACATGTCTCTAGTCCAGCTGTAAATAGAATATTAAAACTCCCACCCCATAGTTGCTTTGGTATCAAGTGCCAACCCTAAAGAGGGCTTAAGAATCTTTACTAAAGGTGGCATAGAAGGGCAGAAGTCAACAACCAATTGGCACACTTCTGCTCATTAGTTCTTGTAGAGGAAGACTTCAGAGTAAGGTAAACCCCAACACATGAGTTTATTTCCAGAGCTCTTTCTGAAATTGTTCCTGCACATGGGTGCCAATAAATCTTACATTCCAGCTATGCTTCTCTAATAGATACAGGCATAAATTTTTATTGCTAGTTGGCCAGATTAATGACAAGGAAAAAGGGAAGAATAAAGCAAAAGCTGCAGCTAGCACTTATCTATCTCTGTCCTGCAGCCTTCTTTCTCATTACTCCTGCAACTCTCACATTAAGAGGCAGCTGAGCTCTCTACATGCAGTTTTAATGGAACACCTATCTGTCAGCATTCAACTGCAGAGTTCAGCTGGGACTGCAGTTGCAAATAAAAAACATTGTACTCTTCCTGAACAAGCACAGCAATGATAGTGTAGATAATACCTTGTACTGCTGAAACAAGAGCCATGCAAAGATTTCAAAGAGTTTTACAGACATTCATAATTTAAGACAATCCACATCCTCCTGAAGGTGATACTGGATCCTCACTTTGCAGATGAGCAATAGAGGCATTGAAAAAATTAGGGATTGAGGGACATGGAAAGCAAGGCAGCACTGAACAATGTCCTGCTCACATACATCACAGCAACCAGACCTTGTGATGGTGTCTGCAGGCACTCTAACCATTGCCACATGCTGCTGAAGTTTGCTTTATCAATTTCTCTGTTTTATTTCCTAAGTTACTCTTGGATGGTGTTACCCCATCCCTATTAACCTAATCTTCTCTGCTCTGGACCCTACTGTTTCACACCCATGCCAATTACACAGCCTGCATCACCCTGTCTGGCAGCCCCTGGTGACACTGGAGACACCATTCAGGCATGACCTGATTTGGTGAAACAGCTACAATGTTTTAGTTCTCTTTGATATATTATACACTAGATATTATGAATAACTTAAGTGCACCCTACTTCTATTGCCTTTCCCCTTTCTGGCAGTGTCCAAGCCATGGTTCAGTGAGGTGAGCTGTCCTTTCCAGGAGGAACCTGGGGTGCCAGCCTTGTTAAGCAGGGCCTGCTCTGGCCTAGGGCTTTCATTCAGCACAGGCTCTGTTTACTGAGTAACACTCAAAGTTTCAGACCCCGGGTTAGAAGTTTTAATTGATGCACACAGGAAAGCTGGATTAGGCGCTGTCTCTCCTGATGGATCTCTCCCTGCAGACTGTGAAACTGGGGAGTTTAAAAGCAAAGATTTTGCTCTTCACTGCCATAAAATATATCTTCTCACTCTATAATTAATCCCAGTGAAATGAAAGAGGGCAATCTTAACGGATTCACCTATTGTGGTGCAAAGTGCAAAAAGACTGATTGAATATACACTTTCAGAGGTGCGGTTTGGCTTTCCTAAATGTACCTCTTTAATGAGCATCTTGGACTTGAAAATCACAGAGCACAGGACAGGCCAGAGACACAAGAAGAGGCTTCTACAACACAGACAGAGGTGAAGCTGCACTCCCATATACCAAATAATAAATTTTAAAAGCGAGTATAAAGACAGTCTGTCCCATGAAAAGCCAAACCCAAATATAAGGCTTACTCCAAAGAACAAGCTTAAAGCAGAGAATCCAGTTTGCTGGCCACTCTCTCCCCTTCCTACTCTTCCCTGCTCAAGGGCTGAAGGAGGCCCAAATCAAGGTCTGCCCATCAGTTCACCACAGGAATAACCCCTGCACAGGGATTGCTCTAGCCAAAATCAGACCCATGGCTGGTGAACAAGGGAAGTGGCACGCTCCTTGTACAGGGCAGTGAGGGTGCAGCCTTCCCCCTCTCCAGGAATGTCCAACCTCTCACGTGTAGGCCAAGGCAAGGGCACACCAAGCACACACACCTGGGACTGGAAGAACAGCATCAGGAACAAAGCAATGCACAGTGCTCAGAGATGTGCCTTCACCGGCATTTTCAGGTGCCTCTTGAGCAATTCCAAGAGCAGCTGCCTGCTGGCCTCTACTCTTACCCAAAATACAACCCTTCAGATTACAATTTCTTCAAGAGAACACAGCACCTGAGACCAAACAGAAATTAGTTACAAGTTCATGGATCTTGAGAGCAGTGAAATCCTAGAAGACAGAATTTCCCCACCAGAAATCAAGTAAACCTTCCTCAAGGTTACACTAGCCCTGTGCAGAGGACATAGACCAGGTAAGCCATAAGGTGATAACTCAATTGCAACACTTAAGACTCGGTAAATATACAAGAAAAAATGATGCTACAGATGCTGGTAGATAATTGTGCAATAGGACTGAGCTAAGATAAAACATAAAGGGTATTATGTAGATGAAAAAATGGTATTTTTATACTTCAAAAGAGTAAGATAAAAAGCTGAGATTTTACTGATGGACTTTAGTTAAGGAATTAGTCATCATTATACAACAGCAATTTGAATATCCTAGCACAGCATGTGTCACAAGAAAATCATTCAAAGTTTGGATACGTTTTAGCTGTATCAATTAAAATTGTACATCACAGTGTAACATCAGATAGCAAAACTTATTCCAAGCAAGTATTTACATAGAGCTATTAAATTACAAGGATTTGGTTTAATTGGTGAGTAAATGGAGCTGGAAGTTGCTGAAGAGATCTCTAGCAACCAAGAAGATCACTGGGGCAGAACAAATTGTTTTACTCTGTTTTGTGTGTCTGAGTTTTAAGCCTTCCAGATGCAACAGCAAATGCAATAATAATACTGTCTAATGAAGATGGGTTTAAATAATGAGTTTGGGGTGAGAAGGCAAAGCAATGACTTGTGCAGCAGTATCTCACCAGGGAAGTAGAGAAGCTGACAGATTTTCTGCCTGGAAAGGGATGTAGGAAAGTGGATCACTGAGATAAACTAAAATAAATTCTCCAGAAACAAAGGCACCATTTAGGTATGTAGGACAGCTTTACTCAGACTCTAATTTGCTGCAGCATCAAGAAAGTTTAGCGCTCCAGAAACAAAGGCACCATTTAGGTATGTAGGACAGCTTTACTCAGACTCAGTAACTTGCTGCAACACCAAGAAAGTTTAGCAGTACTGCAGGCAAGAGTCAAAGCCCTAGGAGATGGTAAAAAAGGTTTGGAAAATATGGCCAAACAAATCCAGATCTGTCATAAACTTTCATACAGCACTTACTTGAATGGACAAGGCACTGCAGCACTGTCCTTTCCCATTGATCCAACCCAGAGACTGCTCTGGCAATGTGGACACATCCTCACGAGGACTGAATACTTCCCTCAGCACCACTGTTAGCAAAACTTTACTCCTCCAGTCTCCCAGAGAAGCTACAACCACCATCTGTACAGATCTATGGCCATGATAATTTACACCAGCTGGAAATCTGACCCACCTATTTAATGCAAGGGAACAGGCATGACTTCTTTCCTGCTGCACTGACTAAGATCTCCCCAGCCGTACTCTGAGAACACTTCAGGCGTTGGGATATCAACCACAGAAAACTGAGTGGAAATCCCCAGGCAGGAATAAAACATATGTTTAATAAATGGTTCTACAGAAACAGAAAAAAAAAAAAAAAAGAGAGAGGGGGAGGAGGAGGAAGAAAGGAAAAGGTTTGCAATTGTGAGATCATAAGAGTCCAACCATATAAGTGATGACTAAGTGTAATCTTGAGTTTCAAGAAGATGAAGAAAAACATGTTTTTGAAACTGTTGAGACTGGTGTTCCCAGATATTCCTTTATTGGCCTGCGAGTGACCCTTTCAGCCTGGGCTTCCCTCCAGCCCGTGGGTCCATGGCAATGACTAGAGGGGAGAAAATCCCCGCTACTGGCCAGCTGTGCTCCAAATTACCTTACTCAGCTGTGCCTATAAATGTAATTGCATGTGTCCATGAAATTGCATCAGAATGACCTGCTCACCCCTGACATAGTTCACATATCTGTGATCTCTGTCTCTGTAGATAAAAATCTCTTTCTTCTGTGTGTGTCTGAAGAGTCTGAACAGAGTCAATTCCCCACTAACCAAGGAAATGAAGAGAGCAGATAGCCCAGATACAACCAAACTCTGAAGAGTGCAAAACACAGGTAAATTATCCTCAAATGGACAATAAGAATATGAAATACAGAAGTTTAGTGTTGCTGCAGAGTACAGACCACAGATAAAAACTGGCAGACCTGCAGCAGGCAGCACATCTGCATATGCCATACTGAGGCCAGCTCAGCATCTCCAGTAGTTGATTTCCATGGGGACAGTAGATAGTGGATATCTAGGGATAACTACAATTCACACTGGCGGTGTACAACAGCATGAACAAACACTGAGAAAAACCCAAATTCCATTTCAGGTGAGAGAAGAAATATTTCCTGCTAACCCAGAGGAAGTGTCTGTCAAATTGAGTAACTGAGAACTCTCTACTGTCTCAGCTCAGCCTCCCTTCCCAAATTCCATCACCATTCACTCCTTCTCATGCCCCTTTTCTCTTCCCCCACAGGCTGAAGGAACTGGTACCTGCAATTTCTATGCTAAAGGCGTGCTGTTCCACCCCAGAGCAGCCCAGAGCACAGCTGTGGTCCAAGCAAAGAGGAAAGTCAAACACAAGCAGAGGCGTAAGAGGAGGACGTTTTGGTGGCTCTGATGAGAGAGGAATGCCCTGGTGCAAACTGCAATTTGGGTCACTGTGGCAGGGGAAGAAGATACAAAGCCTCAGATGGCTGGGCGAAGGTGTTTGGCAAGAGCCTGGGAGATCCACCTAGAAAAATTTGAATCTAAGACAAAGGAAACCTATGATTCAATTTCAAGATGTCAGGTCAGCCATGAAGATAGATATAGACAGAGAGAAGGAGAGGTGAGAATGCACCTCCTTTGCTTTTAAAAGAAAGGCCAGAGAAGAAAAAAAATCAACTAAATATAACAGCCAGTGAAATAAGTAAAACATCTGGGAGGTTATTTTCTTGGTAACAAGCTAATGTAAATAGACCTTTGTATTAGGTCATAAATGTGACTTCCACAAAGATGTAAGTGAACTCCCCTCATTCAAAGGCTGCTGTGGGCTGGACATTTCCATGGAATTCCCTCCCTGGACCACCACTGTTTCCTGTCGGGCCTTCACACGGAAGGGCAGTCCCCCTCCTGACAATGACTGAGGCCCACGACTATTGTAACCAAAAAACAAAATGTGTTCCCGTTAAAAAAATCTGGATGATAGCAATTAATTCCACATTTTTGTGAATAAATATCATGTGTTTTGTGCCAGAACACTTTGGCTCATTCACAGAAGCTAACAGTGACACATAAATCTATTTTCCCTGTTGCTCAACAGACCATCTTGCTCTGCCGACCAGTTTTCACAGGGGAAAAGGGGTTTTTTCTGTCTCTCAGTCAGAACCTTCAAAGGTCCTTGCTCCCCATCTTTATGTTGACCTGTGGGTTACAAAATGCACTCAAAGCTACTGATGTCAAGGTAGTCCTGTGACTGCTTTAGGTTTTCACCAGGTACTGACATGAAACAAATTTATTTCCAAGAGCTGCCGCACCATTTCCCAGGAGTGATGTCATTCAACTGGAGTCAATGACCAGGATTCCTCCCCTCTCCTGTAGCCAAACCCAGCAGAACAGATGTGCTGTGAGCATCCCTGACGCCACAGCTATGCCGAACGACCCGTCCTGTTCTCCCTGTGGCAGTGCCAGGAAAGAGCTCTCTTCTGGCATCAGTGAGTTGGGTTAATGTGGAACAAGGAAGGACCAACACCTGAGCAGAGAATGGCCAAGCCATTCAGAAAAAAAGCTGATACACCCCTGTCTTTTCCCAGGGGTTTACTTTGTTTTACTCTGCTGATTTTGGTGTATTGCATTGCAGCAGTGTAAAACCAAAGGAAAGCTGTAGGATTCTGGCTGCTCTGAAGCTTTACAGATGTTTGCTGACTTTATGTGGGAGAAACATCACTATTTTATTGACCAAACTCTTTTTTGTTTTAATATGGAAAATCTCAGTGGCACTTCACTCCATTTGTCTCTTTTTTCCTTCTTTAGTCATATGATAATGTACACTTATAACCAGTGAATCATCCCCCCAAAAAGTCATAAAGAGAAAAATAGCTTGTGTGTATGTCTCAGCGGTCAATGAATCATTGACAACAGGTATAATGGGAATAATTATATACTGCTGAGAAACTTTACCCAAAGCCCAGCTCAGAGGCTAGTTTCAAAACTTCTGAGCTGTGCAGTTGGATCCAAGGCTGTGAGTGCCAGGTTAGGAAGCAGCCAGGAGAATTTCAGATTTGTATTACTGCAAGGAAATGTCTTCCCCAAGTGTCTGTTATGTGTTGACAAATTGTTTATACTTAACCAAGCAATAATAATGAACAGTCTAAATAGACATTGATTTTTATGTTTTTAATTCACTTTTAGTGGGAAAATATCTTGGCAACAGAAATATGGATGTCAAGCTTTGGATACCAGCCACTGCTTTAGAACTATGCTATTTTAAGCAGTAATATGTATTATTTGGTAAAACAACATACATTTTTAGGGTCTAATCCTGGAAGTTCCTACTCCAACAAGTTTCAGCCTTCCAATCAAAGTTTCTGGAATTACAGATATGAATGTAAATTTGTAGCAGACTGGATCCAGACAAAAAAAAAAAAAAAAAAAAAAGTTTCCGAAAACAATTGTAAAAGAAAAGAGAAAAAAAAAAAAAAAAAAAAAAAAAAAAAAAAAGTTTCAGTTTCAACAGTTTGTCTGCTGCCTTCCTAGAAATAGTTGAAATATAAATGTGAGGCAATCGCTCCAGAACACAAGTGCAAAATCCTTCTCTAAGCCAGCTCAAAGAATTGGAGCAACTAAAGAAGACATGTCCATGGAGCAAGCCCAGCTCCAGAAGAAGGCTTTGCTTTCCAGTGCAGGGTCATTGGCTATTTTGAAGAGCACCTATCACACAGAGCAGTCAGGGCTGCCTCCCAGAGCTGCTGGCTCCACTTTTTTCACCTGGATTTGTACCCTGGGCTGAGCTCAGCCCCAGTGCCAGCTCTGGCAGCCCTGGAGATTTTGCACATCATTGTGGAGCTAGACCCCACAATCACCCTTGGGAAAAAGTACAACAACTATTTTTTCTCAGACCTGCTGAAGCCTCTTAGAGAGGAAAGACGCACAAATGTGCCCTCATGATAACACAGCTGTGTCCCTTCCACCAGTGCCCAACAGGAATTCTCCTAAAGAACAGAATTCCTCACAGAAGAAAAATTTACAAAATAAATTATGGATGAATCAGATCCACTGTGTGCAGCATGAACCCTACCATCCACCAATGGCAAACAGAACCCCTAAGCACCTAATATACTTTTCCTCTCAAATATCCCAACGGTGCAAGAAGATGGTGATCAACCCCATCCTGCTCCTGTTACAGCAATGCAGAGCTGTGCACCAGCACCAGCAGTTAATTCAGTGAAGCAGTTAATTCAGTGAAGCCCATACCTGGGAGGAGGTGATGGTCACAGGAACTCTTTCAGTGGAGAGAAAAAGGCACCTTCTGAGAGCAAATCTTCTGATCCATCATAGATATCTGCCTGAGGATAAGCTGAACAACCTTCTGGAGGTTCCCATTTCTCCTTGTCAGCTGCAAAGGGAGCATGACTACAGCTGTGGCAGGTTCAGACATAAATGTCTGACTCCTGGACGCCTTGAGTTAGAGCAGAAATATTTCACCTTTAGCTGAGAAAGTAGCTGAAGAGAGATGGGTGGCTGCTGTTGCATTTCTGGGAAACACAAGATATTATACGACCTGTTAATTTATTCCAGAGTTTCCCTTTATGCTTTAACAATATTGTTCAGCATTCAATTCAAGTCATAACATTTAATGACTTGTGGTCAGCTCAGCTTATCCCACATTTCTGTGCCAGCTTAAAAATAAACAAAGCTGTGTCTACTGAATGGCACAATCAGAGGAATGTACCCTGCTCCTACCACAAAACATGTATCAGAACACAGCAACACAATTTCAGCTCAGTTCAGAGAATATGGGACAGCTCTTTACATCCTGGTATAGGAGACTGAGGGAGTTGAAGAGTTTGTTTGGTAATGAGCATCACTCTTTAGGGGACATGAAGACTGAGGACAGCTTCAAATTAACATTACTTTCATTTCAAACATGTCCAGTGGCCTCAGATAGGAGATGCAATGTGCTGGGGGCTGCACAGTTATTTGGGACTTGTTTCCAGCACTGAGTTAACTCAGTGAACAACCTGAGTCGTGTCCTCACTGATACAGAAAAGCTGTGGGTTTGGAGGGTGCCTTTGTAGGAGTGGCTGTCCTCCACAGGGCAATGTGGCATTGTCATGTATGAGCCACCCCTCTGTCAATTCTGTACACACAGTGAAGGGTTAATTCCACTGCAGGGTAAACTCCATGCTGCAAATAATTCCCCCAGGAAGAGGTAATCCCTGTCCTGATGAATTTACAACCAAAATCCCCACATAAGGTGTGGCAGGAGGCACAAAGCCAAGAAGAGGTACAGCAACTCTTACAAAAGCACCTTTGCTGCCAAGCTGGGAACAGAATTTAATGCTCAGCTGGTGACAAACAACCTCAAAACAACAATTTGCAGAAGATGCTCCATACTTTAGGCAATGGGAAGAAAACTCAAGTGTCTTCCTCCCTTAGAAGGTCTACACATACTCAACTGATTTCAGCACAATTTATAAAATAGATTTGTAATTTCTTGGCCTCAAAACCATTCTCTAGACATACCCAGTCTATGAATCTGCTGCACAGACATTCTCCATATTCTCAGTTTTCTGGTTTAAAAGCCATCAACCAACCTATATGCCTCCATTTCTTCAAAATCCTACTTTAATGTAATTTTGGCAAATAGGACGGTAACTATTTAAAGCTGTTCTGTGGGTTGTGTGCTTTGAAGAAGAAACCATTACCAGACACTTCAGAAAATTTCCATTTATCTTCTGCTGTTTCTTTGCTTTTATGCACCTTTTCCTACCAGCTGCTGGACCGCTGTCTGCCAACCCACCTCCCCCTTCTCCTGCATTCCACATTCAATGGGCTCTTCTGCAGTCAAAAGCTTTCTCCTATCTCATGGTGCCTTTATGTTAGAGAAATAATTTGTTTGTTACATTCAAAAGGGGATTGCTTGGTCCTGTCTTTAAAAACGTATGACAGAGTTAGAGTCCATTTTTTTACCCTTTTGCTTGGAAACCTGTACCATTATGATCTCAGGATGAAAGTGCATTTTTTAGTAGATCAGGCAATGAGACAGGCCATTTCATCACAAGTGTCTACATGGAACTTGGAGTGGTTTCTTAAATCTATCATAATAAAGGCACAGAACCAAGTTATGAGGCCATTTCCAAAAACTGAAGCCTTTATCCCATCTAAACCAAACTGTTTCTGGAGCTGGCTGATGTGAGGGCAAAGGGTGAGGAAAAGAGGGAATATCTTAAAATGTATTTTTTACATCCTCTTCCCTGTCCTAAGCTATATACTTTGGGCTTCACCCCAGTGGAGACACTTCCCAATGCTCACTATCCTCTTTCCCTCCTATCCCATGAAAAGCAGCAGTTAACTACTGAGCCCTTTGCCTCTCCCTTTAAAGTCTTCAGCATCCATAGTTCCTGCAGTTACATCCTTGTAAACTCTAGATTCATATCTAATAATATGGAAGTTCTGCAGCATCTCCTGAAGCAGGATTTCCAAGCTGTGCGGTGAATATGTATTAACTTGCAGATCAAAGCTGCCCTTGTCATTACATTAATGATCAACCCAGTCAATATTATACAACACAGATTCATCACAACCTTCACATGCAGCCCTATGAAAATGTCTTCATTTCAAAGAGATGGCTCTGAAACTCCCCAATGACCCCTGCTCACCTACCAGCATTTCTGCCTACTTATGGGAACTGGGGGACATGCTGCAGTTCTTTCTTCAGGACATCCTGAAGAAAGAAGAAAGGAAAGAAGAGAGAGGAAAAAAAAAAAAAAAGAAAAGAGAAAAAGAGAGGAAAAAGGGAGAAAAAGAGCAAACCAATTTGTGGAAGAGTTCTTGCTGAAGTTTCGGAAAAGCAATCTTTCTCTGCTTCTGGAGGAAAAGGCAGTGCTCAGAGCACGTGGTAGAAGTGTGGACACAAGCACACAAATCCAGGGGCTGCCAAGGCAGCAGCACCACGAGCAGTGAACCCCATTACCACCCTTCCCCTACACCTTCCCAAAGCCCCTCAGTGCACGAGACTCTCTGCACAGGGAGGGCAAAATCCCAACCAGCCTTTGCTCATATTTCCTGAGGGCTGCTAAAACCATGTGCTAATCCTGTCAAAGCTCTCTCTCTGCATCCCCTGCCAGGGGTGCACACATAAACCTGCCTCATGTGAGCAGCCACCACAGCACACGGAGGCACGGGCTATTTTAGCACAGCTCTGCTTTCAGGTTACCCTGCTGGGTCATGTTACACACCCAGTCACAACATACTGAAATACAATACCACACCAGAACAGATATGTGACAAATTCTCCTCCAAACACACAAGTGCCTTATCCCTGTCCTGATCCAAAGTACAGCACTGCAGAGCTCCTGCCAATTGGGCACAGCCACACAGGCACAACTTGAGCTCAAGCAGAGGATGCCACTTCAGAAGTTGGAGTAATAAAAAATATATCCTCTTGTTTATCCATATTTCACATTTTTTTTCAGTTATCAGGAATTCCCTGTTTCCTTCATGAAATTACACCAAGGACCAAGCACCTGCCAAGGAGGGTGGCTACAGTGCTACAGGAAGAAGAAAGGAGAAGAGCAGCACCTCCTACCCCACACTCCACAGCTACTTCTACATTAGAAGCTTTAACAAATCTGCTTTGCAACACCTATTGCGTTAAAATGGAACAAAGGCAAGTGGTGCAAGAGGTAGGGAGGGTAACATTATATTCCAATGACAGGAACAGAGGCAACAAAAGAAAAAACTGCATTATTGGGAATCAAAGGATTTCCTCTGAGATCCTGGTTCCATGCATGAGGTCACTGGAATTCCTCAGCTTGCCATTGACTGCTGTGTAGATACAGGGCAGGCAAACCTTGTGCCTCAGTTTCCAAACCTGCAAAGGTAGGAATATGAGCACTTTCCCTGCTTCAGCAGGGCTTGTTGAGGCCTGGAGGTTTGCAGCGTGCTGCAAGATCAAAGGATCAGAAGAGCATTACATATTCAGCACAGGTACACGCACTATTTGAAGGTCTGGAGGCAAGGCAGGTTGCTTAGTTTGCGAAGGAAAGCAGGAAACCAGAGATTTCACAAGCCCTTTTATTGTAATTACTGGGGACTGAATTGGTGCTCTGAGAGATGGGCACACCAGGCTGGCATCTCCCAAACAGCACTTACCTCAGAAGTATCACAGCCTCAGGATTTGTCCTAAGAGCACCCTAGAAGTGAAGACACTGAAATGAGTCTTCTCTTTGTGAAAACACAAGTTTTTCTTGAGAGTCACTTTCAACAATTTGCTTCTTGCAAACTTCTCTATATCACCCTTCCATTTGTTGGGAAACACAAAATAAATCCTGGCACTCACAACGCTGTCACAGGTTGTGGTACCCTGAAAGGTTTCATATTTCTGCAGAAGCAATAACTCTTCTGCTTGTCACTGTAAGCCAAGGTCTTTCTTACAGCACACACAAACACAGAAGAAAATAAACGTATTCCAGGAAAGCACAGGGATGAATTCACAATTACAACTGGGAATTGGTGCTTTTGTAAACACACACAGACAAAAATTTATGGCACAGGTCTCTTTTTCCAGCTACTATTAAAGGTTATTTCAGCCAGACAACTTGACTGGGGACCTGTGGTGGCACATGGACTCTGTTATTCTCCCTTTCATGCCTTCACAAACTCATGCTGCTGCCAGTGCATCCACAGCAGGTGGGCTTTGTCCTCCCTGGGGCTCCTTGAGGCCACAGATCCCCAAGCTCTGGACCCCAATAAAAAAAGGGGCTTGCTATTCACCATAATTTCAGGATTTCCACAGTTCCTAACTCATCTATCACAAGTGCTCATAGTGCACACACCTAAAAGCAGTCCCCTGCTTGTTGTTAATTCTTCCTGCCCACCACACATGACAGACAATGAATACAAGAGTCAGTTATGACATTCCCACAGACACACACATGTCCATTAGAGGTGCTCCACCCACCACACCTCTCCTTTTTAAAATCAAAGTATCTTAAAATGTTTAGAAATAAAGTGTTTGCCAAAGATTAAATGTTGATCCAGTGCTCAGCAAAACCAGTGGGAGTCTCCACTGGTTTCAGCACTGAGAGCATCACACAGCTCTGAACGCACACAGGTCACACAGGATCCAGTCAGAGCTTTTGACACTTGGCAGGCTCAGACCTCATCTTGTCAATGCAAGCAACTGGACAAAATGGAAGCAAAAATCAGTACAGGTATTTTTTTATAATTTACCCAGGCTCCTGATCTAGGGCTGAGACACACAGAGAAAAAATTGTAAAAGGTGCAAAAAATACAGTGAAATAAAACTGGTTTGGTGCTTCAGAAGATATTATTGGAGTGTGGAAACCTATGGAACCTGGGATAGTGGAAATGACTACAACTTTTATGAGCATTGCAAGAAAACAAAGCCTTACATGAGAAAACAAAAAGCTTTAGAAAAGTAGTCAAACAAAAGCCCATGCTAATGCTGGCGTTACCTGAGAGCCTCATTACAGAAACAAAGCTTGGGAGCAGACAGCACCAATCCTGGGCTTTCCTCAACAGCAAGGACAGACAAGATGTTATTTCAAAAGTTTCTCAGCTGGTGCAGACAGCAAATAAGCTTTTTGGGAATGATGCCTCATGGAAGAGTAATGACAATGAAACCAAATCTGAAAAAACCAGGAAAGAAGTTTACATGGACACTGCCTGTAAGTTTGACAACGGAACTGAAAAGCAGCACTTTCCAACCCACACACACACAAAACCCACAGGTCTCTACATCCAACAACCTGAGCTGGTCATCTCCAGGCTGGAATGATGTTGGAAGCCTCCACCAACAAGGGACTCAAAATGGTGTCTTAATCTGCTACCTTGGTCAAGTAGAGAAAGGCATTAAAAAGCTCAGCGACAGCAAACTGAATCAAGAAGTATTGAGACATGAAATAACACAGCAGCTCTTCACACTAATTAAGGACTGTATATGCAAGCTGTGGGACACAGGTGCTGGGGCCTCACCTGAAGTCTTGAAAGCTGAAGTACTCCAAGGGTTCAGTGCATATCTGAAATATTAGAAATTAATTTCCTTCTAAGTCTATGAGGTCCTTTTTGCTAAAAGCCTAAATTGAGACTGGATGGTGTTCTCAGAGGCGTGTTCCAGTTCAGCCACTTCTTAACGTCTGTAACACAGAAAACACTGAAATGCCACAGGCTGTAACATGCAGGTGTTCAGGCAAAAGAATCACAGGGGTCCCTATAGGCCTTGAAATCACTGAACTGTGCAGAGAGCAATTAAACACTCTCACAATTAGAGATGACTTTGGCTTCCTTTGCTGAAAGGCTCAGTGTGCAGCTGGTCACCTCTTCCTCAGAAGTTTTGCTTGGCAACTCTGAGTGTCAAGACAGAACAGAATCTGATGTATGTGTGCATACATATACATATACATACATATATAGATATACACAGACACATATGGCCCCTTTGTGTGGCTCCATGGAGCAAACCAGAGAAGGAATCAGACTGAGAAAGGAAAAGAACCTCTCCTGGAGCATTTGCAGCTGGCACTGTGGCTCAGTGACTGACCAACAGCACGTGCAGTACGGAAGATTGAGGCAGAGGTGCAGCTTCCCAACCAAATAACAGCTGAAGAGAAACCACAGCTCAAGTAAATTGAGGTGCAGAAGTCAGGGAGCTCTCAGGCTTGGGGAGCTCTCTGCATCCCTTCTGTTAGGCTGCTATTGGTAAGTAATTCTACCAAATTGACTTAGTTGAGGCAGTGGTTCAAACCAGAACATGTCTGTACTCCTAGTGACCAAAGAATGAAGCTCTGCTCAATAACCTCTACAAAATTATTCTCGCAACTTGAGAAAACAACTTTATTCCCAGAAGTACTCAGAAATGCATTTAAATTGCACTGTGTTTACATGCCACCCCATATAATGAAAGTATAAGGATGGACTTAAGAACCTTGTGCTGGGTATTTGAAGGTATACTGGGGAGCCAAGCAGAAGAAGAATACACTTGTCCTCCTGCCAGGTCTCTTAAGAAACACCAAAAAAAGCAAAAAACCCAGACATCATTAAATAGTAATACCATGCTGAGAACATAAACTAAAAAAAATGTACTAATTGGAGACAATGAAGATTTACAAAAGTATATAGTGAAATGAGGGACAAAAATGACACTGGACAGTCTAACGAGTACAAAGAAATGTAATGTTGCATCTGTACAGCATCTCACAATCTAACATTCAGTGGGAAACTGTATCCTCACCTCCCAGAGAGGAACAGAGGCAAAGAATGGTTGTATGACTCGCAAAACGCTGTATCAGATCTGGGAAGGTGCCCTGCAAGGTGACTCAGTGATCTCTGCCCCCATACACCAGTCAGAGGAATTGTTTCCAAGCCAACATCCAGGTCATTAAAGCTGATAAGGACCCAGGGCCAGGGACACTCCTGCTTGTCACAGTCATGTGTCCAAGCCTTGCAGATACCTGGTTTAGTACAGACGGTGACTATTTCTGATTAAAAGTTTAGAGCATAGCACAGCAAGCCCACACATCTGACAGATCCCAAAGTCTCATCTGGAATGAATCAGTATCAATTCAGACTTTATTTAAACATATTGTTTAAATACAGTTTATCCCTCCTGATGCTGGGTTAAGAAGTTCAGTCTTTCAAGTATACTTTCTTACACTGAAATTTTCTTGTCTTTAGGAACAACTTGAGAACATGCAAGTGCATAATTACAGTGGTCAGATACCTTCATCCTATTATCATGTATCTGTGTTGTTTTTCTCAAGAAATCAGACTGATGTGTCTGTGGGACTGTACCCACCACACCACAACAGCAGTGTTTGGAAATAGTGACAGCAGGGACCAGATGAGCCTACAGAACATTGTACCACATGCATAATATACATAGCTTCAGTAGATGGAGAGAAAGCTCCCAACTTCCTGAGCCAAGAGAACTAAAAGCAAAATTTATAGATAGCTATGTATTTTATTTTTTATAACATTATGTACCTCTGTGACAAACAGCAATTTCCTAGAAATTCACAGTTTAGCTTCCAATAAGTTTGTCCTCTGAACTATGTTATTTGCTGCTGTGACATCAGCACTCATTTCTCCTGCAGCTCCCTTGAGTGACAGCATAAAAATGCTGGTTACACTGATGGCACAAGATGCTCTAGCCTGAGATAGAAAACCCTTTCATCAAATGCACTTAGACCTTGTCTAGAGAAGGCATCATGACTTAAGGAGCTGCTCGCTCAGCTCTGGTCAGCAGATCAAGCAGTGCAGTTTATTCCTACTCAGCAAAGCAAACACAAATCCTGAATGGCAGTAACACACCCATGCCTCAAATAAATCATGTGCTTAAGTGTTTTCCTGATTGAACCTGGACTGCAGCCTGAGGACCAACAGAGCACCTTCTGCCACCTTCCAGAATGTGGAAGAGCACCTGGCTCAGAAGAGCAAGTGCCTCTACTGATTTTCACAGCACTTTTCCTCTTGGGTAATTATTGGCAAAATCCAGCTCAAGAGTACCACCTAGCCTTCCTTCAACATTTTACAGACACTAACCAGTGAGCTCAACATCACCAAATTAGGTAGCTATTAACTCTTGCACCTGTCCTACAACACATTTAAAATACAGAATGAGGACCAGGGTAGGTCAAACTCTACCACAGCATGAAGGGGTGCAATAAATACAGATTTTTCTGCTGTATCCCACACAGCCTTTGCTCAGAAGGCAACCTCCTCTCTTTGCCCTCCTCCTGTGCTCTCTGCCACATTCATTCCCTCTTAACAGCCAGTGCCAGAGCTGAGCCAAAGGAATTGACTGACTCAGCAAGGGATGCCCAAGTCTTTGCTGTGTGGGAGACAGCAGTCTCATGGCACTGCCATGGGAAGGGGACAGCTTCCCACAGCCCTTTTTCCTATAACGATGGACTGGAGAATGTTTGTGTGTTCAGGAATAATCACAGTATAATGTCACAGCCCACCCTCAGTATTTTATAACCCCCAAAGCCACTGACTCATATACACTCCAAGTGGTAGCCAGCCTCTCCACAGGCCCACTGTGCCCACCAGTGACACAGCCACTTCTGAGCTGGAGCACAACAACACATAACATCAAACAGCAATATCTTCTTATAGTTTAGCCTAGGAAACAGAGGATATGAGCCCACTCCAGGAAATACAGGGCATAAATGACACTGGTGGGTTCCTACAGCCCAAAGCACGGTTCTCCCACGTAGCCTGGAAAGTGGGAAGGACATAAAAGCACCTGTGTGGTGTCCTAATTGCTGCACTGTGCCAGCCACAGGTGAATCAAACTGAGCCTGGAAGCAGCTCCACTGCCTGGTCACAAAGCAAGGACAGAGAGACTCCTGGCCATGAGCTGGGAGGCCTCAGCAATGCCCTTAGGACTTGGTGGCTGTAACCTCTGATTGCTCAGGAAACCCTCTTCAATGACAGTGTAAACACCCAGAGTTGTCCAGCCTGGAATTGTGCCAGACCTCTGGCATGAAATTCCTTTTACTTGGAGGAAAAAAAAAATCCAGATGATCTGAGTGAACAAGAAGAGACATGTTGCAAAGACAGTGCAAGAGATCTGGGATTTGTTCTTAGCTCCACCCAGCCCTGGTGATCATAATCCTTTGTTTGCCTTTTTTTTTTCTATTTAGATTGTAAGCTCTTCAAGACAGAGACAGTCTCTTGGTATTTGTTTATACAGAGTTTATACATCAGTCCCAGGGATTACTGCAAGGAGAATAATCTTTAATGACCACAAATCACTGTGACCCCCCTTTTAGAAATCCTCTAATGTGTGTCAAATAGATGTTCAAAAAGAGGCTCCAAACTAATTACAAGGTCTAAGATACCACAACAGCTCACCACTCCAGTTGCTGTCCATTAAATCCAGCTAGGAATTAAATCCCTGTATTCTTGGCTCTAACTTACTTTCTCAAGCAGACTGGCAAATGAGTCTCAGTGTGACTACGAGCACTGTGCCTTTCCTCTCACAGGCTCACACTTGACAGGGAATTAAGAGAAGTCACTTCTGGTTTTGCCACATTAAAACCAAAGCAACAAAAACTTAACAAATAAACAAAAAAACCCCAACCAAAATGAACCCCCCCCCCCCCCCCCCCCCACTACAATCACAGAGAGAGAAATTCAACACTTCACAGGAACTTAGACAGAACTCCCTTGTACTGGGGGCTTTAAAATAAAAAGAGGAAGTCCAAGGCAAAACTGACCTTAAAAGTGTACCCTTTTTTTTTTCTATTTAGATTGTAAGCTCTTCAAGACAGAGACAGTCTCTTGGTATTTGTTTATACAGAGTTTATACATCAGTCCCAGGGATTACTGCAAGGAGAATAATCTTTAATGACCACAAATCACTGTGACCCCCCTTTTAGAAATCCTCTAATGTGTGTCAAATAGATGTTCAAAAAGAGGCTCCAAACTAATTACAAGGTCTAAGATACCACAACAGCTCACCACTCCAGTTGCTGTCCATTAAATCCAGCTAGGAATTAAATCCCTGTATTCTTGGCTCTAACTTACTTTCTCAAGCAGACTGGCAAATGAGTCTCAGTGTGACTACGAGCACTGTGCCTTTCCTCTCACAGGCTCACACTTGACAGGGAATTAAGAGAAGTCACTTCTGGTTTTGCCACATTAAAACCAAAGCAACAAAAACTTAACAAATAAACAAAAAAACCCCAACCAAAATGAAACTCCCCCCCCCCCCCCCCCCACTACAATCACAGAGAGAGAAATTCAACACTTCACAGGAACTTAGGCAGAACTCCCTTGTACTGGGGGCTTTAAAATAAAAAGAGGAAGTCCAAGGCAAAACTGACCTTAAAAGTGTACCTGGGGCACAGGCAGGAAGACAGACAGGTGCCAGAAGAGGGAGGGACTCTCTGATCCCCATCTGTTAAACACAGAACTGCATCTTGAATTTTCTTCTAATTTCTGAGCAGCAGTATCAAGAGGGAGTGCCAAGGGATGAGCAGCAAACCCTCTCTGAGCCCAGGCAAACCCAGAACCCAGCATGAGCCTTACTGCCAGATTTGTTTCTCCAGGACTGCCTGCCTTCCTCCAAAGGCTGACCACAGCTCCTCCACCTTCACTCACGTGCTACAGTTACTTTAGCACAGTCCTAGAACTAAAATCCATTAATAATCAACAAATTCCATAGTGTCAAGGGGTTTCTCTAACAAACAAAACCCTGCCTCAGACAGTTTTTCATCCTGTATGTTCTCCAGAAGTGGCATCATGAACACTGCAAGCTTTTTTTAAAGGAAGTTTGGTTCTCTGCAGTCACTACCTGTCTTCTCTTCAGCACCTATCCCCTTCCAGGGGAAACAGAGTCCAATCCAAACAGAGCTGTGCAGAGACTAGAGCAGATGAGATACAGGTTTGCTGTGTGCAGACTGCAGATCCAGGATTTGTTTAGAAAAATGACTCTGCTTCACTTCACATGTCCATTCCTATTGTGCTTCTTCCAGCTGAGATAATTAACGTGCTTGAGGAAAAATTGATTGTTCCCTAATATTCCTTCAGCCCTGTATAATGAGGCTCATTTTGGTCCTGAAGTCAGTCCCGCTCAAGTAAAGTGCTTGTTTGCATTTAAGATCTTACGGGATGTTAAGATGAATCAAGGTGCTTGGGGCTGTCAAGTTGAAAGCTTAATATCTTCAAATTGCTGTCCAGGTTACTTTGAAATATTTATGTAATGTACCTTTCTTTCCTGGCAAATTACCATTAATGGGAAAGGAGCTTAGAATTACCTACCAGAAGCTCCGAAGTCCCTCTAATGGTAACAATTATTCATTCTAACTTTTTTTATATACAATTTTTCCTGTAGTACCTTCAAATTACCTGCAATTCTAGCAAATGTTTTATGTTAATCTAAACTCTGATTCAATCTTACTCATCTTTCTCAAAGCTGCTGCCTTGAGGAACCACACAAAGCAATAGATAAACAGTGATTTCACTCTTCTGACTGTGCATTTGATGCAAAAAATCCTCTCGGTATTTTTAAAAAGGCTGAATCTGCTTCAGTTGGAAAGCAGACTATTCAGGTATCAATCCAAGACCAATTGAAGCCAGAAGACTATATTCAAAAAACTGCTCTTCAAATGGGTTAATAAGTCCACAGTGGATATTTTCATGTGGAGTTATTAAATTTTAGACAATTATCATAGTCATAAAAGTCAACAGGCTCTCAGCTACCTAAAATACTCAAGAACCTGTTTACTCAGAGTTCATTAAAAAAAAACAAAAACCAAACATCCATTTGAAGAAAATAGCAGATTTTCAGTGAAATAATGAAGAACAAAATATTTCCATGCTGAAATACCTGCATGCCTCACATGGATCCCCTTGCTGAGAGTCAAAGTCTCCAAATGAAACTCATTTAAAAGAACTGTAGAAAACATGGGAACTGAAATGGTAGCAGAGAGGAAGGGTGGTTTGGGAGCATGCCAGCAGGCAGGACATTTGTGACATCTGGGTGAATTCCCTGATATTGTTGCAGAATTCCTGCTTGAGCTTGGCTGAGCTGCTCAGCCAGTGCAGTTCCCACCTGGAACACTGACCTACCTTCACCTCTGCACACCCCAGCCCTCTTCTTTGGAGCAAAGAAAGACTCCCTCAGAACACATTGGCACAGTGCTTCTTAGCACAAATCAGCTTCATTTTTGAGGGGGAAGCTGGCCACCACCATAATTCAAGCAGCTACTGAGCAGTGCCCTTGCCCAGGTGTGAGTGGTGCCATAGTGCCATACAGCCAGGAAACAGCCACAGCTCTGTCAAGTATCAACCCAAACCAATTCAATTTTTTTTTTTTCCCTGATGTCCCCTAGGCAGTGAGGGAGCCCCAGTTCTGCTGGACCATCAATCCCACCCCAGAATGGCATTACAGCAGGTGCTCCCCGACGGACTGGGACCAAGGAATCTCATGCAGGAGTTCAGCAAGTAGCATGTGGGTGATGCTGCAGCCTCCTCTGCTGTGGAAAGTTTTCAACTGGTAGGTCCCAATATCAAGACTGATGAAGCTACAGAAAAAGTGTAGAAGCCAAAGGAGACTCTTTGCAGTTGTCCTTTTTACTGTTCTTTCAATACTCTGAGCATTAGGTTGAGGATTTTTTGATTCAGTCCAAAACAAGAGGGAAAAGCTGCCTGTAAGGTACTTGCCCATGCTGAGCTGGAGAATATTTCAGAAAAGATGGAGACCAGAAGGATAAACTCTGGGCACTGAAGGGCTGCATGAAAGAAACATGGGATATCCAGTTGTACACTAAGTTCCAGGGACAGAACAAGCACCTGGATATGGAAGTTAGTACAACGTCCCCTAGGATCAGAAGAAATGTGAAGATAGAAGATAATGGAATAAAGTTTTTAGGGAAAACACTAAGCACTGCAAATACACAAGCACACTGTAAATACTGAAGCACTCAGCCAGCTCAGTATGTCTTATTTTCTCCCTTCAGCCAACTGCAGTGTATAGCAGGATGCTGGGATGATACGATACCTTCATATGAGAACAAAACAAAACCAAACCAACAAAAACAATTGCAGCCCTCCCAGGAACCACTGCCTGTTTATGAACAAAAAACCATTAAGGCTCTTGGGGAAATGGAATACTCTGGTCCCACCAACAGTAAGCAGGTAAGTAGGAGTGAGATGTAAAAGCTGTGTAGAACACTGCAACAGAGCTGCAGCTCTTTCGGAGTTGAGTGCAAGTACTTACCTTCCCAGTTATGGTACCAAATCAATTTCACATGCCCTATATTTACCTGCACTTGTGCTCTGGCCTCTCTCAGACTGCAGGATAGAAAGATCTTTTTTTTCTTTTTTTTTTTTTTTTTGTAAAGGGATGTCTAGACAGTTGTCTTCACATCAGACAAAAAGCGATCACACAGGAAATTCAGAGGAAAATTGATGTGGGCTGCTATAAAACAGAGGTATTCAGGATGAGGATGGCAGTTCTGCTCCCTAGCAAGGTTCTCAATGTGGGGTGAGTGGCCCACCTGCAAATGCCAACCAGTTTTCACCATCCTAGCTTTGCTCCCAGGATGAAGAAATTCAAAGGAATCAAAGGAATCCTTCAATTTTCATCTCAGCTCCACTGAAACCAACAAAAGCTGCCCATGTAAACCACTGCTGCATCACTGGCTGTGGCACTGAACATCAAAATCACCCACACGGACTCAGGTCAGCACTGAAAGAGAACATCCAGTGGGAGTAAGTGTAATTCCCATCCATTCATAGCAAATGAGTGGAAAACAGACATTAAATTGATTTTCTGCTCCTTCCCTCTATTAAATACACTTAAAAAATAGATCTTTGAATCATCTCATGATTCATCACAGCATAACATTGAGTATTGAGTGACCTATCTGGTTACATGGGCAGGTGACACATGAGTAGAGCAAAGTTTCAAGATCAAGAAAGAATTTGGCTGTGTCAATACAGCAGGTGTCAGCCTGATTCATTAATTTTCATAGTAACTATGCCTCTATGTGAACTAATTAAAGAGAATTTAGAAGTATTTTAATTCTTTTTGGAGCCACACCAACTAAACAAGAAGTGTTTTGATATGTGTTTTATGTTCCAATATTTCTTTTTCTTCTTCAGGCAGTATTAAAATCAGGATGGACAAAAACCTAAGTCTACTTCATCAAAAATTGTCTAAGTTGCTGTGTATGAAATGGATGGATTTTTCAGTTTTTCTTTGCTTTTTTTAATTTATGCAATATGTAAAAATGTTCATCATATTTCCCTACAAAGGCAAATATCCATAGCCTTTGACAAGACTTTAAAAGAAAAATTAAACTACAGTTAAAAAAAAAAACTCAATAAAAAAACGCCCAAAGACATAAATGCGGTTTAGAAGAAAAATGTATTTTAATAATGTTTAAATTTTAGATAAAAGACTATTTCTCAGTAAAAATCTTCCCCCAAAAGTACCCAACTCTTTCTTTCTGCTTGTTATGCTTTCAAAATTCTAAAACTCACTTAGGAAACAAGACAGGAAAGAATGAAGGAAAAAGAGGTTCAGACAAGAAATGTATCCACACTTCTTCAAAAACTCTATCAATTTACATCAAGTTCTCAAGCCAATGTAATTTATAGTGTTGGTCTTAGTGATATAAAATTTATATTTAAACATAACCTTAGCTAATGACGGAGAACTTGCAATTAATAATTATATGTTTAAATCCCACAAGAACGTTTTGTTTAATATGACCATTTTAAGGCAAAATGATTACTGAATTGCTGCTGGCACCCAAATGACAATATTTTAAGAGACTCTAGGAATAACTTTTCCAGAAGCAATTGCTTCATCTTCTATAAAAAGTCATGCAAGGCATTCAGTACGACAGTATTCATATCAGAGCAGCTGAAACTCCCAGGGCAAACATGACAAGAGGATTCCTCGTGAAGCTTTTAATGGTTCCATAACATTTTTTCTTGCCTCTTTTTTGGTTTTCAAATAATATGTATAATTTATTACTGCCAATAAGTTTACTGGTATTTTCATGCCTAACAGTCACTCATGGTGGAAATCAGAGCAGGGATTAAGGAGGATGCTATTTTTAAAGTTCTTCTGGCAGAAATTGCTTCTCCTCCATGCAAGGAAGTGAGCTGTGGCTAGCATGCTCTCCTGCAACAGGTAAAGCATGGCTACAGGAGACAATACCAGAAAGCCTGGAGGAAGGGCTTAGGCTTGGGGCTGGTTTTTATTCCCCATGGTGTGCCACACAGGGCGAAATTCATCCTTTTAACAAGAAACAAGAAAAAAATTAAGTACGCATCACGCACACCTTGTTTGGAGAGCTGAAATGGGAGCTAAGTGGCAGGACAGCTTCAATTTCATGTGGCTTGAGTAAAATCCAATTAATAAAAGAATTGGAAAATCTGAGTGGAGGGCAGAAAATCCTCATTCCTTTTGCAGTAACTCTGAGGCAGACAGTCAGGGCAGCAGCCATTCACACAGCTCCATGTCAGGGGTGCCAACTACCGCCTCATTCACAAAGTAAACCCTCAAGGATTTCTGTTAGGAATGATCATGCTTGGAAGTCACTAACTAAGCAGTGATGTGATCACACCTGAGCTCCCTGCAGCTTTGGCATTTTCCTTTGTCATCTGTTTGCTGAACTTCCTCCGTCTTGTGCAGCTGCTCCCATTCCCCAGCTACAGCAGGGCACTGTCTCAGCAGCAGCAGCAACAACAAAAGAGACAAAACCCATCCAGTTACCTCAGCAGAAGTATTAAATGATCTAGTATTTAACACATTTGAAGTAAAGACCTGAACTACAAACCCTATGGTGCATAAGGCGAGGAGCCACGATCAGGCCTGCAGGCCCGGGCCTGGCAGCCGTGTCCGAGTGCCTGCGCGGCTGTGCCGGGGACAGAGGCCAGGCCGAGCCCTGCCCGGGTGCCTGGGCTCCCCAGCAGGAGTTAATGCTCACCGAGTGTCTGAACACAGGGGCAGCCCTGGGCAGCACTGGGAGGCAGAGAGGAGCTGGGGTCGGAAATAAGTGGAATTCCTGAGCCGGTCGGAAAGGCTGGCGGCAGCGATCCCACAGACTGCATGGAAGCAAGCGTGTTGCTTTGTTTACTTCAAGCTTTATTTTTTAAAGCACCATGACAGCTCTGAGACCCGCTCTGCCTCAGACTAATCTATTTTCCCCTCAACACCTTGCAGCGAGCCGTCCGCCAGCTTCCCATCCAGGCCGGGCTCAGGAGCTCCCGCAGGGCCGAGCAGCGGCGGAGCGCTGGATGGGGCGGCCGGAGCAGCAGGACCAGCCAGCTCTGACCCTCTGCTGTCCCACTCCATGGGCAGGATCAACCTGCTCTGACCCTCTGCTGTCCACTCCATGGGCAGGATCAGCCTGCTCTGACCCTCTGCTGTCCCACTCCATGGGCAGGATCAGCCCGCTCTGACCCTCTGCTGTCCCACTCCATGGCCAGGATCAGCCCGCTCTGACCCTCTGCTGTCCCACTCCATGGGCAGGACCAGCCCGCTCTGACCCTCTGCTGTCCCACTCCATGGGCAGGATCAGCCCGCTCTGACCCTCTGCTGTCCCACTCCATGGCCAGGAGCTCCGCACACCCCGGGCCTGGCACTCGGCAGAGTCCAAACACAGAGCATTCTCCTCCAAGTGCCACCTTCTGTATGCGCAAGGCAGCATGGCCTTGAGGAACCAGAGCAACTGAGCTGAAATACTGCTTTATTTACTTCACTTCTGTACAGGTTTGAAACCGGAGACTCCCATTTCTGCAGGGCTCTGTGCAAAATAAACTCTGAGGCACAACAATGATTATCCCATTAAGCAACAAGGATTTGTGAGCCCTGCGTTCAGCTGGGTTTCTCTCACCAGCAATTTACCAATATTTCCAACACTACAGATTAAAAAATTCATGAGTCAGACTTCTTAAAGATCAGAAACTTGTGAGCATTATCAAAATCTCAATCCCCAAAGCTTCCTTGAAAATCACAAAGACAAGAAACTTGCTGGGGTTTTTTACATAAAGGATGAGTCTTGTGCAACATCTTAACTCAAGGTGCTGGGACTTTCCAAATAACACTAATTAAGGCAGTACTCACAGTAAGATCCTGAGGAGTGATCCTACAATTTTTGTAGGATAAACAATAATAAAATTAAATATTGCTATAGTTATAACTAGATGTTAGTCTTGAAAAACCTCACCAAAAAAAAAAAAAAAATCTTTTAACTTTTCCCAGTTTGTCTTCTATTTAGATTGTACACTTGCTTGGGCCAAATCTTTCCCTATTGTTTATACAGCACATGGGGATAGTGAACTTGTTGGAAAATTCTGGACATTGACATAAAATAAAAAATACCAGTGTGCAGGGAATTTTATTTTGGATCTCAAAATACAGAGATTTTCTGATGGGAACTATCATACTTATTATGTATATCCAACTGTCTATATTAGACAGACTTTCTTTTTCTGGAGGTTTTGGACTTAGCCAAGCACAACCAAGGCAAGATTCTTCCACTGCAAACAAAAGAATCAAACAAAACAAATCTCTTCCTTTTGGGATTTTCTGCCTTTTGGGATTTTACAGACAACAAGGCTAGAAAAATGTGCTTGAAGCAAAAGTGTCTATGGCTCTTCCTGCACAGCTGACCCCCATTTCAGGAAAAAAACAAACAAAATGGGATCCAATTTGTGTCAGGGACCTCTAACTATTAGCACAACAAACAGTTAACAGCTCACATTAACAGTTTAACTTGAAAAATCCTAACACGTCCCAGTGATGGGTAGAAGGCAGACAGCAGGACTTGCTAATTGGGTCATTCTTTACTAGACATCTTTGAGTGGTGGTTTGGGTTCTCTTAAAACTGCTGCCTAATGAAGTAATTCATGGTTAGCATCCTCTTGTCACTTCAAAAATAATTATTTCACATACAGTATTAGCAAAATTTAAATTTACACTCAATAATTTTCCTCTACAGCCATGCAGACTCAGAGCAGTGATGCTCCCAGATCAGCTCCCTGCTTAAATTATACCAGGGTAAAAGGCAGAAAAATAAAGCCAGCAGTTCATGGCATCAACATCCTCCCTGCTACAACAGCCCAAAAGACACAACAGTAGAGAGGAAAACAAATTGGTAACATTTAGGGGGCAGAAAAGCCCATGTCTGAAGTAAGGACCATGTCAGGTCCTCTTCCAAACTTCCTCAAGTCCTGAAGTAAGAGGAGCACAGACAATGCACTGCCACCACCAATGACACACAGGGAGAGTCCTTCCTCAAGCTCCTCTCAACGCCTGGATTTTGGCTGGGAGAATTCAGAGCATTTCCACCCCTCTCAAATATACATCTGTGTTTATTATTTTTTTGCCTGCACGACTGACAATGAGCAACCCTGTCCACATATTTTCTATAAGAGAGAGCACAGTTTGTTTATGTGTCAGCGGTACGTGCCAGTCCTTAATATGTCTGGGGTTACTGGGAAATAAATGGACTTTCTATGTCATATTTAGATCCCCTTCCCATCCCTCACCAGTCCCCCAATGTGTTTGTGTCCTTTGTGCCCTCACAGGGGATTTGCATCATGCACAACATTCTGCCCTCACCTCTATTCACTCTGATGCTCAGAGGGCATTTTTTAAAGTATAGGATATTTTTTCAAGGCCTTGACCATTTATCATCCCAATGGAAAAAGTTCTCAATGATTTCATGAGGACTGGCCCTTCATCAACAACTGAAACAGCCTTTACAGGCTGACCAGATTCTGCAACTTCAACCACTTCCACACAGAAGCAACGGAAGAATTTCATCAGATTTAAGGGCTACAGTGACTTTTATTCCTGGCACAGGAACCAGCCTGAAGGGAGCTAAAGGTCCCTGAGACATATTTATGAAACAGTTCAGACTTTTTTCTGAGCATTCAATTCTCAGACCTGCAGCCTAAAGCCTGACAGAAGTGCATTTTTCCTTAATTGAATTTTTACATGTAAAATATTAAGAACATGAAAAATGAAAATTCCAAGTCAGAAACCATCACATCAAAAAACTGGTCCTGGTTTGCACCACTCACTGCCCCACACATTGAGGTTCCTCTGCCTTTGACAGGGACTGACCAGAGCTGAGGAGTGCAGGACCTGCCCAGCCCTCCTGGCACTCTGTGACACTGTTGGGAGCACTGTCAGAAATGCCTCTTGCACTGACATTCAGCTGAAGGGGAATTGAATGTCAGACATTCCATTTTCTCATCCTTAAGGAACTGCTCTACAGGTGTGTCAGGCACATCCCTCTAGATTAAACTAGTTTAAGCATTTAGATATCCACTCTTCCTTTACACTAACACAAGCATTAAGTCCATTGTCAACCTCCAGCCTAACACCAACACGAACGTGGTAAAAGAGAAATGCTCTGAATCAGCTTTTGAAAGTTATTTACAAGAGCCAGGATCTCGGGGAAAGGAAATTCAGCAAGCAAAGTTAATAAAAACATTCCCAGACTGTCATCTTAATTAGCTTCAGCACAATATTTAATGTGGTTGAACAGCATGGGATGGTTTGGGAAACTTAACATCAAGTGCAGCAGGCATGCAGTGCCTCAGCAAGAAAGGGATGAAATCTCTTTCTGGGACACAGCAAACTTGCTGGGAAGTTATTTGTTTGCTGGGAAACAATATCTGGCCGCAGGATGAATCTGCTGCCCAGTTTTGGCTGGCAGAGGGGACTGAGGACAGCACTCATTCCTGGCTGGCATGGGATGCAGTCCTTTCCCTTCATGGGCCCAGCATGGGGCATTGGGGAGAGCCAAAGTGAGTTCCCCACCCTAAAAGGGCTTTAAAGTCTGGTAGGGGAGGATTAGAACACCTTTTAAACAGAAGGGGATCAAACTGGGGACTCCCAGATGGGATCCCAGCCTCTAACCCAGTACTGTACAGAGCAAGTGCCAGCATTTCCTCCTCCTTGGGCAGCTTTGCAAATCCTGGTTCTTCTGCCCCAAATCCAACAGCCCAAAAGTGAAACATTTCATGTGGGGTGCAGTGGCAAATGGAACATCCTTTTGGATACAAAGGAACTCACTTTTTGGTTGCCAAGCCAAAAAGTCATGCATATGTACAGGGCATTATTGAAATATGCAAATTAATTTAAAAACCTTGAGCATTCAGACTAATAAATTGGCACTACTCTCTCCCCTCTTGCAAATAGTATCAAATGATCTTTAACTGGTGAAAACCCTGATTTTTGTAAATGTCAACCAAGAGTCCAACCCAAAATTGCCCCCATATTCCTAAAGACACTTTGGAGGATCAGCTTTAAAGATCACTGCAGAACCAAACCCTTCATCTTACAAACTGGCCCCATTTCCTGAACATATCCACAAGTGCTAAGCTCAAACTATTTGTCATCTCCACAGTAATTTGAAAAATATGTTAAGAGAACCATTATATTAAAATCAAGACTAAAATGGCTGAAAACTCTGGGTGGGGGAAGGAAAGTTATCATTTAACAGAAACACTAAATCCCTGCTACAGTAATTCACAGCTCCATTTATGCTTTTGCACCATCTGAGGATCCTGGCCCCATGGCTGTTTCAAAGGAGGTCAAGGAACAAGTCTGAGAAGCTATGTACCAGTTTCCTAATAAGATTGCCTTGTCTCACATTTCTGCTGATTTCTTTCATACGTTCAAAGTTGTTACAGCAGCTCATAAAGAGAAAATAAAGATTAGACACCAGCCTTTGCCCTTGAGACCATCCCTGACCTCTGGTTTGCCATTTACATTTATTACAAAAGAGCCTGAAATGTTTTTGAGTCATGGAAAAGCATCTGATGGTTACAGAGGGTTTTGCACCAATAATGTTCTGTTGCCGGGTCTCCTCAGACAGAACTTTGCAAGGATATTGAAACTCCCATAGTTGCAGGCAATAAACACAACTATGTCAAAGTTGGGAGGAGGAGATGGAGGGGGATGGTTCCTTGCACACCACTGTTTTCTTATCCATCTGGAATTAGGAAAGCACGCCTGAAAGAAAGAGCCAACAGCTTTGCATAAGTCAGCCCAATTCCTCGGCTATGACATACTCCCTGCATGCACGCACGAGAGAGAATGTGAGTAACTCATTTGTCTGTATTCAGCCATTATTTAAAATAGAACAAATTAAAAGATTCACCGTGGCAGTAGTAAAAGACTTTTTAAAGGATTTGCCTGGTCTTGGCTGAGGCCCCTCCTGCAAGAAGCAAAGCAATCCTGCCTTCAGAATTGGATTTAAGAGGACTTGAGAGTGTTCACATCTGGTAATATCTGACCCCAGATCAGTGCTTCCCTACAGGCTTGTGTCTTTAAAATCAATGGGAACCACACTGGAGACATAAGTGTGGTTAGCTGGGAGTCACAGCAACAAGAGGGCAAGAGTGAGCTGCTGTGACTCATGAGCTCCTGTAAAAAAAAACATCCTCTCCTGCTCCCCTTCTTTCTAGAGTCCGTTTTCTTCATTTAGCTAGATATAATTTGTCCTTGCAGAATAGCTATAGCTTTCTTTTACTCTGCCACTCACAAACTGCCCATTGCTGCCACATGCTGCACTACAGCCTAGAGGAGAACAAGGAACTATTTCCCATGAGCATTCATATATTCATTTCAATTCAATTTAAATGTGAGCTTCATTATGACCTTGTTAGCACCCCCTCTCCTGTTTACTTTCCATTAACATTCAGCCTGTCAAACTTCATTAGCACAAATGACCATAGAAATTGTGAGCTGCTTGAATTCTTGCAGTTTGAAACATATTTAGTGGGTGAAATTCAATCTGTCCAGTAGGCCAAGGGAGTGCTGCCATGCCCCAGCCTTCTGCTGACTTGCAAATTTTGGGAGTGTTCACAAGCAAAATGTGATGACAAGAATAAGTCTCTTTGAGTAAGGGAAAACAGAAAGGAGAGATGTGACTGCCAGGCAGCAGCCCCAGGTACACTCCTGCTCCACCACAGATGGGGGAAATGTCAAAGGGAAGGAACTGATTCTCCCCCACCTCTGTTGCCATTAGACAGTTAGGGAGGAAGAACACCTCAAACACAATGATATTTATAAAGAGATAAAAAGTGGAGGGGGAAAAGTAAAATTAATTATAAGACTCGTGGAGCTCTGCAAACCACCCAAGTGTTTTGCATGCAGCCCACACCATCCCACCTGTCCCAGGGGGACATGACTTCTCAGGTGAACTCACTCTTCCCTTTAGTCTCAGCTAGATTTCTTGTCCCCAGAAGAATATTATAACATATGGTTAACTTTTTCACATAATACCTAGTTCCCAATCTCACACAAAAACTTCCACAATATATGTCATTTTGACATGGGTTTAAACATGATAAACAGTGTAATACAATCTCCAGCTGTTTGAACAATTCTGGTCATAAACTGCCTCACTGCACTGTCATCATGCTGCTTTCTGCAGTGAGCCTTTGTTCTTTTTTATTCCCTACATTTTCCCCTTCCACTCCAAGATATTTTGAAAGAAAAATGCATAAATTCAAGCTTCAAATCAACATTCCCTTGGGTTCTTTATGCAAAAAAGGAAGAACCTCAATTTTAAATTTCAGAGATGGACAAAAAAAATTATGTGGCTTCTTTTTTTTTAATCTGGTCAGGCCATTCTGAAATATTAGGCATAATGTTTCCATTAATACTGGCAAAGAAGATTTCAAGGGTGGAAGAAAACACAATCCAGAAAAATTACCCATTCCAATATTTCAGTTCAAAATATCCAGGTCAATACTAAGTTCATTTTTATTAAACAAAATTACAAGATCAAAAAAGCTTCTAGATAAAACATCTTATTAATTTGTTAATAACTCTCAGGAAAAAAATACTTTGGTTACAATCAATTGTCATTATTTCCTTTTTCAGTTTTTTTTTGTTTGGTTGGTTTTTTTTGTTTTGTTGGTTTTTTTTTGGTTTTTTTTTTTTTTAGTGTAGCCTAGAAGACCAGAAAAAAAACCCTTCCCTTTTTCTGTGCAGTTTTAGTAAAATAAACTTAACATCTAGCAGTGTTGATTAGAAGAGGTTAATACCCACTGGCAGGCTGTTTTCCAAGCTCCATTTCTGGAGGTTCCCTGTGCTGGTTGGATATGAAACCCTATCTGCCCCTCTCTAGTGACACACAGTCCTGGCAGAAAGCTCCTCTGTTCCAAATGCTCCTGGGATACTCAAAAATCCTGGAGAATATATATTTTCTTACTATTCTATGATGGCCCAGGATACACTGAAACACTGAAAGATGAGTCCTATAAAGACAAGCTCTGAGTCTATGACTGGCTGCAGTTGCAGGGGGTTTATTAAAACCCTTTCCCATGGAGTTCAGCATTTCTTCAGTGTTCCAGCATAGCTGCAGAATGAATTTAAATTCCTCTCTGCCAACCCAGGTGTGGAGGAATATATTTTAATATCATAAGAAACACAGAGAAAAGGGAAAGGAGTATTTCACTTCATTAGTGTGCTTTAAAAAGGGGAGATCTAAGATAAGGATGAAGGGAAATTTAGGGCAGGCTTAGGAACGAGTTCCCAAGGGAAACCATGGAAGTCCCATCAAGTGAGATGTTTAAAATTAAACTGAATAAAGCACAAGAAAGTACATGGCACAAAACAACTCTGCATGCAGTAGGACCAGCTGCACAAAGTGTCTGTTTTCACTCCTGGTTTCTGTTGCTTTCTCTCACTCCTGTCCAAGTATCCCAGGAGTGTTTTCTCCCCCAAAGCATCACCCTCACTCCTCCCGCAGCCAGGGACAGCTCCAGTGATCTTAACTGGTTTAACTTCTTGTTAAATTTCTATCTACAAACACAGATGGACACGTTATTGTAGGCTCATTTGTGCTGAGTAGTAACTTGTTCTGGTCTGGCTTGTAGCTTTACATTTTGCTTCAAATGAAGACGATCACTGTCCCAGTGCTCAGCAGGGAAGAAGGAACTGCAGCCTCCCATCATTCGTGCCCTTTAATTTACCTCTGGCAGCGAGGCATCATCTTGGGAACAGCCAGCAGATCCCTGGACAAGGCTTTCAGAGCTCATGCTGCTGTAAGTCAGCAGAGGCTTGGTGGCACCCCCGATGGCAGGGCCAGCAGTGAAGAAACCACAGGTAGTGCCTGTGTGGGTAACTTGTTCTTCCCTCTGCACAAACCTGGGGCAAAACTGGTTCTGATTTGCAAATATGATGGGGCTATTCCTTGTAAAAGAGAAAGAATTACCAAAATCAAATAGGTCAAAAACCGTGTTGGCTCATGATAGGAAAGCCATTAATATAACTAAATACTGTTAACAGAGAATAAGATAAAAATCACATGTCAAGGCTGGGGAGAGGAGGATTTGATTAAAGATGGCCTAACTGATTTGGCAGCAATTAAGATTTCTCTCCAACTGGAGCAGTTCATTCCTGCTAGGAAGGAGGTACTGGGTCCAACTCTCTCCTCACCTGCACCAGTCCTACACTGGTGGAAGCCATCACCTCTGCTCAGGCAGCTCAGCACAGAGAGGAGCAGAATCCTGCCCCAAAAGGCCTGTGGCAATTCTACAGGATCAGATAAAACACCTCAGGAATGCAGCACTGAGTGGAGCACCAGGTAATGCTTTCATTTCCATCCTTGGCTCACTCAGTCCCAGCTTTCATTTAGACTACACAGTGGTTGGAGAAAGAGTTTTAACATTAATTAGTTTAAAGGGTGGGGATTACATTCGCATTTTAATAGTGTGGAAATAAATTATCTGAACAGGGAGCAACAAACTGTGGGAAGGGCTGCTCCACGTTTTCTGTTTACCAGATGGAAACAACCCTGGATTTTCTTACTAACTCCCTCTCTGCTTAGCTGGCAGCAACCTGGTGGACACGGAGGCTCCAGCCCTGCAGAGCACACAGATGCAGTGTGGGAGATCATTTGTACTGGGGTAACAACTGAGGGCCCCAACTGAGCTCAGACCTGTCTGGGATGGATTTTGCCCCACCATACAATGCCGTAAATGACAATGCAGGAGACGGAGTGAAGCCATCTGCCACCTGCAAACTGTAGCTCCAACAGACCTTTCTCCAGTACAGAACCCAGACCAGATTTGGGAAATGCACCAGAGGACCAGCATGGATCACACCACTTCCCAGGGAAACCTAACTCATACTGACAATTCTAAGAGTGCTTTAAAACTAGTTATTAATTCCCAATGCACCTGCTAGGGAATTAATATTTTTCTCTCTCCCATTTATCAATATGTTAACTGAGGTCCGGTCCATTAATGTGTTGCAGTGATCAATGGCAGAGCAGAAACAGAAGCCAAAATTCTGCTCCAGGGGGAGTTTATTCATCAGATAAATAGGTGTCTGCACATTTGTTTTATACCTGCATAAACTCAAGAAGAAAACATGCTTGCCAGAAGTTTTAACAATGAATCACTGCAAAAGCCTGGAAAGACACAAAAAATTCCGGGGGGGGTGGAACCAAAAAAAACTTTATTCTAACACATCTTTACTCAGGGTGCTTCAATGGCTTCATTGTTCACATGAGTCATGTGCAGTGCAGCATCCATCCCAAAATGAACCATAACAAAGGCTCTGCCTTGGGGACCATCAGAGTTTTGATTTTTGCAAGAATAATCCCACAGATGAAGAGGCCACGGTTATCTGTCCATTGAATCTGGCAGAAGAATGTGCTGCTGCTAAAAGTAGCCAGGCCCACACAGACACTGCTTTTCCCAAAGCAGCTGGCAAGAGTGAGGAAGAGAGGGCAGGAAGGGAAGAGGAGAAAGGGAGAGGAAGATCTCTGGCACAGGACAGTGGAGGGTCCATCTTGTGCTAACCACAGCAGCCAGGATCTCCCTGCAGTTTGTCCCTCTCAGCCCGCAGAGTATGGAGCCCCCATTAGCCCCAGAAAGCCAAACTGGGCTCCAGGGACAGTGCCAGGGCTCTCCTGGTTGCTGAACAGAGTTATGTTCAGTTGACATCCAGTTTGAAACATCCAACCTTTGTGTTTCTAGAGTGGAAAGTCCAGAGTGGAGCTGGTCTATTACTTCCTTGTTTATGTTGCTGCACTGTAGGTCTGGACTGCTGGAATTGCACCCCATGAGCACAGAACAAGAGGCTGTAGACAGCTGCTGTATCTTATTTGTGCCTTATTTCCAATCAGGCTCCTGCCTGAAACCTCAAAACCACAATATCAGCCTCTTGGAAATATGCAATAGCGACCAACAGGGTAGTGCTGCTTGTTTAAGACCAATAAAACATGAAGTTGGATGAATGCCACCCACAGAGCTGATTTCTTCAACATTTTCTACACAAAAACCCTACCTACTGACTTTCGCAGGAATTGCAGATATGTATAGTTACAAATTCTGAATTACAGTTCCTAGAAATCAGAAACAAAAGCTTGTATACAGCACCAGAAATAGAGTTTTGTGGTGGTGCAGGGAACCAACCTGCATGTTCACACCCCTCGCCTGTATGAGTAACTGGACAAACCCGCTGCCCCTTGCAGCTCATCCAGGGATCAGTTTCTCTTTAGACAAGAAAGTGGTGCCATCACATCTGCAGAGGGGGTGTGGTTGGTTGGGGATTTTTAAAGTATATCTTGATTTTGGTTACACTACAACTCTAACTCTTCAAAGAGAAATTATCACAAAGAGCCTGCAAAAAATCCTCAAGCACAACTGCCTGTTCCCTGGGAAGCTCTCTATCACAAGTACTGAATCTACTTGGAGAAATTAAGGGAACAGCAACTCTTTTGCTGCTTGCTGGCTCTCCCAGAAGGGCATCCCACCATGCAGCAACAGCAAAGGATGGAGGGATGGGTGTGTATGGAATAGGGACATCTGGTGATGGCAGCCTGAGCCATAGGCATGTGTTTCACATATGTACTTACATGATCTATTTGGTACATACTTGCCACAACAATTTGTACTGCAAGCAGAATTTCAGTTTCTTCTTAGCTGTGGTGGCAATCTTAAGGTAGGTCATGAGGAGATCTTAAGGAAATCATCTCACTCAACCACCGATTTTGGTTGTTGACAGACACTTCGTGCTAAAAAAGGTGCTGGTTTGTTTCATCTCAAGGTGCTCACTCCCTTTGTAATATAATCAGTATTTTTTCAGGAAATAAGGCCTTACTGGGTGAGTACCTGAACATCAGTCTCAGGATTAAAAGAAGCAATTTTTCAGCCAGCACAGAGCACGCCCACACACACAACCTGAGAAAGACCCAAGGAGACAAAAGGAAAGAAAAGGTACAGTTTAGCTTAAAGCTGCTCTCTGTAAAGAAAGCAATGAACATGAGCTCTAAAACTACAGGCTATGAACGAAACAAAGAGGCTTGAGGAGAACAGTGGAGTGATCTGGAACAAAGGGAATCTGGTGTGTACAAAGAGCAAGAACAGGAACAGCAGCTAAGTGAGCTGGGAGGATGTTCTAGGATGGCACAGGACACATAAGTGATGGTCATTAATCTCTGCAAGAGAGGCAGCTCTTCTTTTGTGCCATCTGTTTCTAATTACTGTCCCAACTCAGCTCTAGGCCTAGATTGCACAATTCCAACTCAATTCCAAACCACCCAAAGTGCTAAAGGTTTTGGAAGGCACAGGATTGGGAGTATCGGGCATAAATTGCAGGGTTTATGGTATTTACACAAGAGCACTCAGTTAGTTCATGCACAAGTGCCAGAACAATGCACGTGAGGACCCCATTGGGTCACACATGAGTGCAAAATTGCTTCACCCATGTACACCACCCAGAAAGTTTATGCAGGAATGATCCAGCAGTTCATGCATGAGCACCCAATTAATGCAGGGTTGTCCAATCAGTCTGTGCACAAGCAGCTAATTAATTTGTTCATAAGGACATAATTAATTAATGAGCACATGCTTGGTTTGCGCATGGCTGCCCAGCTGGTACATGCGTGAGCACCCAGCTAGTGGTACACACGTGCCTAATCAGTGTGTGCTTGAATGTCCTCTCAGGTCATGCTTGAGCATTCCAACACTTCATGCATGAGCACCCAAATAACTGAGGGATGTGTTTTATGCATGAGCACCCAATCAGCCCATGCATGAATGCCCACACAATTTATTCTTGAGAACCCAAATATTCCATGAACAAGCCACAGTCAGTTTGTGCACCAGTGCCCCAATAACTCACCCCGAGTGCTGCACTGGGCAGGTTTTGGTAGCTGGGGCTGCAGTTATGCCTCTGCCAGGTGCTGGGCACAGCCTGTGCCCAGCCAGATGTGAAACTGGTGAAAAAACCCCAAATGCTCCAAAGCATCAACCCATCAGAAGAACCCTCAGGATCTCGTCTCAGATATACTCAAGAAAGAGCAGCTGTAAGCATTTGAGGAATGTGGAGGGAGAGATGGCTGAGAAGATGTGGAGCTGGAGATGTGCTCTTGGAAGGAAGCAATCCATGTGCAAGGAGTGCATCCCAAGGGACTGGCTCCAGGACAATTCATGGATACTTTTAATTTCTTTAATTCTGCATGTATTTTACAGAAGTGTCAGGAACATCACATCTGGTACCAGGAACAGAAGTTGCCTTAGAAGCTCTGAGCCAGCTGCTTGTGATTCTGCAACATGCCCACAAGAACTCAAATGCAGAGAGTAATGACTATAAGCCTCTAGAGAAAAATCTCACTCTAACAAAATGCACTGACTTAAGAAGAATAAAGGATGAAGCTCTACAACCTGTGCTACACAGGAGCTCAGATAAGATGATATAATGGCAGAGTGGTCATAAATCTGTGATCTTATCAGTCCAACCTGCTTATGTCTCTTAATCACTGGTAAGTCCAGCTTGCACAACTTTCCTTGTTCAGGCATAGAGAAAAACAAGGTGGTATGTATTAAGCCTTGCTCATGCCAATAAAAATGTACTACAGGAATGAATGCATTTATTAACTCTCAGCAGTGGTGCCAATGGTTTTGGCTCAACTACAGTTTCCTGGCCTTGGACACAGGGTCAGGAATCTCTAAGACTTGAATCTTGCCCTGCAGTAAGTCTGAGCTGGAGCTGTCTGCCACAGGGGAGAGAAAGCAAAGCCTAGGCAGCCCTAAAACATAATATTTTCAGCATTCAAACAGAACAATTTAAACATTTGTAAGAGCAGGGGAAGGGCTGGCTTCAAGATGTTTTGGATCAGTTCTTTGCACTTAGATACAGTTGGATGCAGAGAAGGGCCAGCCAGAGCCCCCTGCCTGGGAGACCTTGCCACAGCCAGGAAGGGGAGGCTGTTCCTAAAATCACACAGCAGAGCACTGGTGATCCAAGCCCTTGCAGGAGAATGGCAAATGCAGGATTGCCTGTAAGGGAGGAGGAAGCCCATTTCTACCCAGCTGGAAACGAAACTCACAAAAGCAAGATTATTTATTTACCAGAACCAGTAATTTCTTGATGCAACTGAAAAAAAGCACTACAAATTCAGACCTTTCAGCATTTTATTCAGAAAATTACTGTGGAAGGATAGCAACAAGTCCTTACTGTCTAGAAAACAGAAAATGTGGGCATAAACAGGCATCATTATTTTGTATCATTCCCAGCTACAACCGTCCCAATACTGTAAAAGCCTTGCCATTAACTTCAAGCACCTCCCTCCTCCTCTGCATGCCCAAGCTCTTCTTTGCCCAGGACTGGATGTATTTCTCCATTTCATTGCATATCCAGTGTCTAGAGAGATGAGAGGCAGATAACTCACTAGAGACTACTCATGCTCAAACCCAACAAAAACACATTTAGCATTTGCCCATAGCCAGCCGAGCAGGGTCATGGTCAACCTGAGCATTCTGAATGTGCTCAAAGGTGTATCCCACACACACTCACAGTGCTGGCACATCTCTGAAAGTGACTCACCCGAGTTCTTAGAAACACCCATCTCAGTAAAAGACAATAAAAATTATGCTCCTAAGGCCCAAACACTCTAAGCTGTACTTTTAAAAAGTCAATGTCTAATGATTCATGTCCGTAAGGCATCGCACTGGGTCATATCCAACCAACAGCAAATGGCAGGCACAGAGAGTATGTCCTGGCAAATCTGGCCTGAAGCACCTCCTCTGAAAATGGGTCTTGGTCTCCTAAATCCCCAAGCTGTTAACTAATAAATACATTATTCAATTCTGAGGCAAAAAAATACTAAATGGCTGAAAAATTACTGGGTTTGTGCAGAGGCATTTGGAGAGACATAGCACATGCTCTAAGAACAATTCACCTAACAAGATTTACTGAGCCTCCTGCTCTGCTTTCAAACCAATCCTCTTCACTAGGTAAAGTCATTAACCTCATCACATGGAGCCCCCCCATCCAGCCCCAAGACACAAAATTAGCCAATTTTACTAGAAAGCTTTCAGATTCAGATTTCATTTACACCTCTTTGTCAGTTCAAAATCAGGGACCCTTCTCACTGTCTGAACACACTCTGGCCACAGAAGCAAAAGTTTTACATTTCTACAAGAAACCTAACAGCTTTTTCCTTTCAAAAGTAAAATCCATAGATATTGAACATTTCTTCATGTCCTGAGATCCCTGCTGTTACTGCTGAAATTTAACCTATCAGAGTAGGCATTGAAGGAGACCATCAACAGTCTGTGGTTAAATCCTCAAGGGGAGGTAAGGACCTGGACACCTGTGAAAGCCTGGATTTATAGGTTTCAGCAGAATCTCTTTCTGCCCATACTACTTTAACATAAACATGAGCTGTATGAAAAGGCTCTGAACAGCCACCCTGCACCTTTTTCATAACACAGCTTTCTCCTTTTGTTCTCCCTGCCTGCACGGAAGGTTTTTCAGAGGAATCTGGCCAATCATACTGTGAGCTAGCAACAGGATATTTTGGACAGAGCAATATTAGCTAGGGGAAAAAAAAATCAAAATTAAGAAAAGCACATGTAATTAGGTGAGGATGTGATGTCATCAGTGATACAAAGCATCATTAAATATACTTTACCCAGCAAATTAATTGCAGGCTAGTTTTACAGACATGGATAATCTTGACATAACTAAATGGTTCACAAATCACTGGCATTAATTCTTAGAGTGTCAGTGAGTTTCCACATGAAACAGGAAAAAAAGGATGTTGCAAGAAGATCAGCAGGATGATTTAGGAGCCTGCTGTCTTGATTGATTTTCAAGCAGAGTTTTGCAATTAGGCAAGAGGATACCCTGCTCCATGTAGACTTAATGTGCAGACTCAGTGGTTGAGAAATAACACGTCCTGGAAGCAGAGGTTCAACTCTCTGTGTGCAGATGGGAGAGAGCCCCCACTGCTGCTCCCTCACAGGACAAAGCAGCCCCATTCACATCACGCACACAGGGAGCTCCTCCTGTGGCCCTGAGCACTTGCCTGGCCCCCATTTCCACAGCATTTAGGCCCCACTCTGCCTTGCAATACACTCTGGGTGCACTGATCCCCATGATAGTGCTGCAGGGTGGAAAATACTTTCACAGCATTACAAATATTAAAGGGAGGCATCAAGAAATTAATTAACTCACCAAAAGTCACAGAAGAAACCTGTGAAATAGAAGGGAACTGAACAGAGGTTTTCTACACTTCAGATCACTGTCAAGAGTTTGTACTTCTCTTCAGAGCTATTTCTTGAAAGATGTCTTGGCTGTAGCTGTTAAATTCTCTCCTTATCATAACAACTGATTTGTTTGTAGAGAGATGATGCATGTGTGTAAAATGTGCCCATAAACCATGATGAGGTTATTTCATTTTCAAACAGACAATCCAAACATTCCAGAGTTAAAAATAAAAGTAGCATTTAGCTCTACAGGGCATGTTTTCTGTTCCAGACAAGGTTATTTCTGCTCTTGTTTTAAGAAAGTAACAATTTTATTTTTTTTTACCATTCATATACCAGGTGTTTCTAGGGGTGTGTTTGGCCCCAGATCAGCTCTGGATGAAGCAGCAACACAGCACATCCTTGCTGGCAAATGAATCTCTACACATTTGGGAGCTACAGACTGCATGAACCATAAATCTCCTTCAGTGTGAGCGCCTGGACTCTTCTCCAGGTCTGTTACAAAGCAGATAACAAGTGGGGTCACTGAACAGTACAGAATAAAAGCTTGTATGGGGCTGGAATACGTCAAGCTTTACACTGAGACATTAGGATTTGTTCTTCCAGTGCACTTGGGCTCTTCTCAAAGCATCAGCCAAGGGACAAAGCAAGGAAAAGGCTCAGCACCTGCCTCCAGGCAGGAAAAGCTGCAAGGCTGGGTGGGCAGAGGGACACAGGATATTCCATGCTACAGCCACATACGTGGACAAGCTCCCAGGGCTGTCAGCAGTTGGGTACAGCCATTCCCAGCTGCTGTGTGCTCCGTCCTCTTTGCTGAGTTTTTTGGTTTTCTCAAGGAAGGATCCACACAAGCTTGAAATGATGCAAAACACAGCTGAGAGAGGAAAGGCAGGAGTGCAACTGATGAGTCCCAGCTCTACCATCCCACTCTGTTTCAGATCCCAAAGAAGGATCCCAAGAAGAAACCAAAACCATCTCTAACACAGGCAGTATTCTAAAACCTCATTGCAATCCATGCAAATTTCCAGAAAAAGATAAATCTGCTTTACACTGACACACCTTTTTCAACAAAGCTACTTGAAGTAAACTGGACATGTTTCTAGTGTGTATTATCTGGCCAATGTACCAGTACTATTTATTGCTTTTCAAGGCACGTAGTGGGTATTATATCAAATGCCTCCATAAGGCATTGTGAAGGGAATTTTTCTTTCCACATCTGAAACTCCCTGTACAGGGCAGGTCTTTAGAAAAGAAAACATCAGTGAGAAGCAAAATACTTGTCAGAGGGAGGAGAATCACACACTGAGACTTTGCTAAACCAGCTTTTATCAGAACAAACTTTCTTCTACAAAGAAATATTCACGGCTCTGGGAAAGGAAACACACTTATCAGATCAGTGCTGTTTGCATAGGAAATGAAAAACGGCGACTGTTTATAACTTAAAGTGTTTTTAATGAACTTAACTGCTGTATTTTAGTCTGGGAGGAAGAGCAAAAGTGCTTAGGAAAACAAGCAGTACAACTGAGATTATGAGATCTGGTCGCTCCCCTGGAACCACTGTGTGGAGCTGGGATTCCTTCACCACCTCTGCCAGTCCTGCTTTATGGCATGTGGGATAATTGCAGCCTGGCAGAGAAGGAACATGCCTTTTGCCAAATGTAAAAGTGAGCTGCTGGTACTTGTGTGACCTCCCTGTGGGATTCAGTAAAACTCCTGACTGAACCACCAAGCACTTGCCTGTTCACTGGCTGCCTTTCCACTGGGTTTCTTACATGACAATCTCTGAAGACAGCAAAGCACGTTCCCATTTTTCTGCTTCTGTGGCCACAGCTGGGGTGTGCTGCAGGTAACAGTGCAGACAAATCCAAGTTTGAAACCACTTAAAGACAGCGAGTTAGAACAAGAATCTGGGAGTGTAACAATTTCATTAATCATCTTCATTATCTTGGCACACATCAGGAACTTATTAGGAAAACTTAGGAGCTAAGCAAAGGGGTATGAATACCCAAAAAACTGCAATTAAAAGAGGACAACACACACCCAAAGGAAGATCAAATGAACACTAATCTTTTTAAAAAAGGAAAGAATAATACAGAATATTGGAGAATAGGTCCTTATCATCAGTATGTACCACACAGCCAGATCCTTCTGCCTCTACAGAGCCCAAACAGGTTTCACTGCTCCCCAACAGTTGCAGGGCTGGAGCTGGAATGCTTTGGGAATCAGGTGCACAAACAGGCAGTGACTGACCAGACTGACCATGAGGTAGAGTAATCCAGGCAAAGAGTTAAACACAGAGAGAGCTGGGTCCAACTGTTGTAGGCTTGCTGTCAAGTCTGGAACCTCAGCATGTTTCCAGGTTGCCAACATGTCCTTAAACATTGGCCTCTATAATAAATGCACTTACAGATTGCAGAGAAAGTCTGGCCCCTCCTCAGAGTGACTGACAGCTGGAAATGGATTCAAGAATTCTCCAACAGGATTTTCTGGAAAGAGAGGTTCCTAGACATGTGTTAGGAAACAGATCTCTCACATAGAACATAAAATCCTGCAAATGTGGACAAGGTAGAAAAACAACCACTTGGGGACTTTCATTTGGGTTTTTTTCAAGATGCAGTTTAAAACACTGTTCTTGGTAAATTTCACAAGTGGAGAAAAAGTCAGAGTATAAGCCTGGCTTTAGCACAGGGAAACCACGACCTGTCTGGGTTTATGTAGAAAAAGAGACTTGATAGAATGCTGACCTCTGAGGAGTCTCAAGGTATTTCAATGGCAGACACTGAACTTTGGGCAGCCCATTTTGTTGTGAAAACACCAGGCAACAATTTTGGCTGACACAAGCTACATCTGGCATGTCTAAACATTGCAAAAATTTCCCTTGAATGCCAAGTGACTGGTGTTGCAAGGACTTTTGAAAGCCCATAGCAAAAGGACCCCTTAACTTTTCATATGACAGTACCACTGGAGAATGGAAAGGTGCCTCCCCACAATGTACTGAAATAAAAGCGGAACAGGAACATTCCCAGCAACACAAGCTGAGACACAAAGGAGACTCATATTGGGATTTCAAGCACAGGCCATAATCTCCCTTTTGGAAAATAACAGAGTTCCCATTAAGTTCAAAATGGGGAGAGCAGGCACTCCTCAAAGAGTGTTCCTTAACCATAACTGCTGAAAATTGCACTTTCTAGAAAAAACTTCAGGGCTGCTTCTGACTAAGATAAGTCCAGACCTCCAAAGTGAAAATAAAACAGCAGAGGACATCTCAATCAGCTCATACATAGAGACTATTAAACAAAAAGACAACTCCCATTCTGCCTCCCCCTCCTCCAAGCACCCAACAAGTGAAATGCTTAAACAGTTCAAATCTAACCTCATATTTAAACTCCTACCAGTTTACACCACCTTGGGGGTATGTAAAATGGCCTAAATATGAGTATAAATAATTATGTGTAATCAAGAATTCAGGCTCCCTTTGCCTGAGGTGGAAAAAACCCATGCTCATTCCAAATACAAATTCATTTTGGAAATGAATTTTCATGACTGATCAGCGTATCTGCTAATCAACATATCTACAGTCTAGCCTCATAGCATGAATGCCAAGAACACACGGTACTGATGACAAAAGATGATACAATTTGCATGTTCATTGAATCTATCAGAGCATGATGGATACCCTGTGCCCCGGGCAGATAATTAAATGTGACTATTTGAGTTGGAATGGACCAAGCTGAAATCCATTTCAGAAATGTGTTTTTTCTCTAAAGGAATAGCAGAGACCAGTGACCAAGTCCTGGACACACAATCTTTTCATTCATTGCAGAATTTCAAGGTTGTTCTGCTCAGTCAGAGAGCCACAGGACCACCTGTTCCACCTGGAAACAGCAGTTCATGACTGTGGATTGAGCTCTGAAGATGCAGTTGCAGAGCATCCTTTGGTGGTGATGATAATGCCTTGCAGAGCATCCTTTGGTGGTGATCACAATGCCTCTCACCACTGGCTCTGACCTCTGACCAACCCTGCCATGACAAGGCCACCTGACAGACTTCTGACTCTGCTCCTGGAATCTCTTTGCCTCGTGTTGGAGTAAAACTGGGGTCCTTTCAGAACAAAATGAGTGAGCCCTACAGACCTTCACTGCTGCACTAGCCCCGATCTCCCTCAATCCCTGATCTCAGCTTCATGCCAATAAGGCTCAGTTATTGCATTTAAAACTCCTAGCACACACCCTTCAGAGCCTTTTGTCCTAAATCCTTGGCAGAGAAGTGTTTAGAATGAGGTGATGGCTGTAAGGAGGGCCTGGATGTGCCTTAGTTTCCTCAACAGCATTAGGACAAGGATACTCTGCAACGGGTTTGCAGCCCTCATCTGTCAGAAGCACTGTTTGTCCATCCATTAAATCACTAGAATTGTGGAAGCTTATGGAAGCACACAAATGTTTTGTACGACTATAAAGACTAAGTAAGGAAACAAGGCAGGTTTCTAAATAGAGTCAGAGCTTGCAACCAAGGAACCATAAAGGCAGACACCCCAGATATCTCTATATCTAATTGCTATACCTTAGCAATTTTGCATAAGCATGTAGAATCATCAGCAGTTGCCAAAAGCATCTGATGAATTCTCATGTAGCCACTATCAGTGATTAATTAGGATTTAGAATGTGGCCTTTCTTACTACTTCCCAGTCCAATTATCTGCTTGGTAAAATTGACTGCTTCACAGCTGGAAGGTTCTTGTTAGACAGTCCACTTTGGGATCTGCTATTTTCTAGACACTGAGGATGAGGAATAGCTGGAGAGAGATAATATAGATCAACTTTTGTGTTGCTACCTGTTACCCAGCCCTTACTTTCTGCAGCCTCGCTGAAGAAAAGAAAAATCAAAACCCCAGACACGAGACAACATTTCAAGAGTGACCTAGTTAGTTACTGTAGGTTTGGATCCTTCACATTCTTGGCACCCAGCATTTGCAACTGCATACATGAAAACCAGCTCACAGAAACATGGATTATTTTTTCCATAGCACTTCAAAACAACATAAAGGCTGAATATGGCCTGGAAATTCAACACTGGATGAATTCTTCTATCTGCAATCTTCAGGCTGTAAACAGGAAAATTATTGTTTCAAGGGAAGAAATAATTGTGATGATCTGCTGTACGTGCCTGTCTTTGCATCCAATTCAAGACGACTGCAGAAGTAAATGAACACCTACTAATTATTTAGATCTAGAAATGGAAAGGCAGCATCTACTGGCCTAATTCCCATGTGTATCTACTCCCTGGAAATATTATACTGTGAACTTCAGCACCACTAACTCCCGCAGCAAACCGAATGCTGAGGTACATGATCTGTAACGGGTGCTCAAATATGGCTCTGGCCACTTGGCTGGTTATGGAAAGTACTGAGACGTGAGAAACCTTTTCTGGCTCTTCATTCCCATCCACTGACCTCAGATCTTGTAACATATTTGCTACGTAAAGTCACCCGTTATTCAGTAGCAAGGATTAGCAGCTGCAGCGAAAACCTGTGGGCTCTGATGTCAGATGTGAGTGCAGAGGCACTGAGCTCGGAAACTAAAAATTCCCAGTTCAATTTACAATAGAGATGATTGAAACAATCACCCTAGATTTGAAAACCCCAAGTGGACAGGAGGAGCGGGCTCAGCACATCCACCTCACACCAAATTGCTGGCCACTACCACATCCCTACCAGCACATCAAGGCAGCTGCACACATGCCCTTTAAATTGGTAATTCTGAGAAAGAAAAGCTCTCTGCAACAATCCCGGCTCTGCACAGAATCTGCTGTTGGCTTCTCTAGCTGAGTCCACAGCTGCATATCCACTTGGCACAGCCAAAGGAAAGTGCACTTTATCCTGCATCCGTCAGCATCGGTGACAAGCAGATTCCACATAAGGGCATGAAATAGCACATATCAGGGACAAGGTACTCGTAAGAAATGTGAGAGATTTAAACAAGAATTTCCATCTTTGCACTTCTACCCTGGGAGAATGGACTTGAGGTGCTGCTCAGGAAGAGGAAAGATTTTTCCAGAACTGCCAAACAAACTTCTGCAGAGTGGCAGGAAATTTTCCTCTCTTTGTACAGTTTCTAACACACTTGGAACTGCTGTGAGCAGTGCTGAGCCTTCTGCATCTCATCTGAGCTCTCATTCACATCAGAAATCCCTGCAAAGAAATGCAAGCTGCCCTTTTCCCAAAGGAAGACGTTTAAATCAAACAGCAGCACCTCAAGCTGAAGAGGAAGTTTTTAAAGGCCAAGGTCATGTACAGACTGAGCAAAGTGGACAGCAAGGGCCTGGGTTCTGGGGCAGTGCTTGAGTTGTGCTCCTGAGCTCTGCTGCCAAAATGTAGGATCTGAAGCAGCCAAGCCTGGGAAACAGGTCTCCCAACACTGTTCTGAAAATCAAATCCACATTGCTGTAAAGCCCTTAGTGCTGTCATACAGAAATCTCTTTGAAACAGCAGACAATTATTAAAATAGTACAAAAGCGAATAGTTACTTTTCTGCAGCTCACTTCTCCCTTTATAGATGATAGGCAAAAAAGAAGTAAAATACCTGACTGATTAAATTCACATATTTGCAAAGGTATGTGTGTTTGTGTACATACATGAACGCTGCTGCCTGCCTTTCCTTTCAATTCCCAGGCAATTCCACAAGTTCTTAAATCCCCTTTGGCTAATCAGTTCAGACTATATATGGGCAGCCCATTTCTGGAGTAACAGATGCTCCTAATATAACCTTCAACATCACGCCTAGAAATTGTCCCATTTGGATGCCAGAGTCCCTAATTTGGAGCAGTGCCTGTCAGAACAGGGATGGTCACAGAGTGAGCTTCAAAGCTGCTCTGCCATTCAGAACAATGTGAACTATTAAAAAGGAAAAATAAAATAATCATGCCAGAATCAGTGCTCAGTAACACATGCTGCAGGGAGAGGGCAAAGCTGCAACAACTCAGCAAGAGTTGAAATTCAGGCAGGGGAGAAGAATCAAAAATAGTTTATTAGTGAATCAGAGACGTAGAAGGAGAGACACTGAGCGATGGAACAGCACGTGGAGGAGGAGCTCTGCTGGGAAATAAATGCACACATTATCACGGACAGAAAATAGAAGAAGTCTGAAATAGAGCTAGTCCAAAACAAATATTTCTGTGAATAGAAACATTTTTAAATAATTTTCTTCCTACTGAGTCCACAGGGTTCTTTTGTATTTGCAATATGTGACAGTTATAGCAAATAATGTTGTAAGTAGAAATGTTGTAAACAAGAGCATATTAATCATATGTTGGCATATACGCAAAGAATTCACATACAAAAGCATTTCACTGAAATCCTAGAGTTACCCTCATCCAATCCAAAAAGAGAAACAAAATCACATGTGTAAGGTGAAACAGCAGATTATTTGAATTTAAAATACAGCATTGCCAACTCCAGCCATTCAGATGTCATCAATGAAAACCTCTGCTTCCCAATTTTCTCACGGAAGCTGATATTGATGGATTGAAAGAGCAAACTCACTAAACAGTGAGGCACACACAAACGAGGTAAAAAACTTGTGTGTCTTTTTCCAGCAATTTTACCAGTAGGTTTCTTTCAACAAAACATTCTGCCACCCTAGTGAGGTAGGTGGAGAAAGAAGGAATGAATTTGCCTAAAAAGAGATGCTAGAAATATCATTTACAAAACACAGATGAGTTTAGCAACAGCTGGAGCCCAGTTACTGGAAAGCAAATGAAGATCTTGGATGAGATATTCCTTGAGACAGTTTGAATCACTTTCCCAGTATCTGATCCCAGTGCTCTTCAGAGTGTGTGGAATTGATGTCACATTGTCTTTAATGGAAGTCAATGGCAGCCAGGCAGTTAAAATTAGAGATGTATTTGCAGCCATGTGCCCCCTAATGAACATGAAGAAAACATTTTTGAAGTAATTTGCAGGTTATTCTAGGTGGGAATTGAAATGAAAACATTGATTTGCTTTACGAGGAATCACTGAATCATGCACTAGTCTCAAGATATCAAGGTGCAGTAATTAAAGATTTTACACCTGCAGCGATTCCAATCTTGGAAAGGCTCACTTTAACTGAGAGCAGGTGCATTTCTCAGCTTATTCTAAAGCAAAGAGTTGATCCAGAGGTATCAACTCTTTTTGGAACAGGCCTTTTTTTGGAACAAAGTCTGATTAAAAAATCAGCAATGTTCAGTCTAAACCTTTACTCAGATCTGGCTCTTTTTGGAGTTCTCTGTCACTTGGGTCCAGTCCCAGCTGAGGCTCTCTAGAGAGTCACTCTCATCCCTTTGGGGTACATAAACTAACAGGAGCTGAATGCAGCTGAACTCCTCCTGAGCACATTGCCAGTGAAACCCTTTGAAAATGAGAAAAATGTGTTTATTAATTTGTTGATTAAGTTTGTTTTGATTTCTTTAGATTATTTGTTTCCACATTTAACAGAAGTGGTGGAGACTTGAAAATATTAAGTGAGTCATATACTGCAGGTTTTATTTGCTTCTGCATTTTTATATATAAATAGTAAAAAAAGCAATTTTTAGTATTTATTTCTCAACATAGATAAGGGGGTTACCATGGCTACCAGTCTCCAGTAACATGGTTTAAAAGGACAAAAAAAGGAAACCAGACTGGAGCCTGAAATAATCAGGTTGTTCTGCCCAAAACGTACACCATGCGTGTTATGGTAGGAACAGAGGACTAAAATCAGACAGGCTGGAAAAATACAACACTGAAAACAAAAACAAGGAAAAGGAGTCAAAAAGATATGTGAGCCATGCACACAACTTCAGTTTCAATATATTTTCAAGTACACAGAACACCTCAGCAGGACATAAGCAGCTCTGGCTTTGAAGCAAACACAATAAGGTCCCTGAAAAAAAAAAATTAAAGAAAACTGCTTCCTAAGGAGCTTAATGCAGCTCCACAGGCAGTGCACACAGGACAGCCCAGTCCCTGGGATGAATGTCCATTTTAATGCCCAGATACAAAGGTTTAACACTGCCCAGCTCCTGAGCTGTCGTGAGTGACATGGAAAATTCCTCATCATGTCCATGCCCTTCTTCCTCCCCTCTCACAAGGAAAAACACAGATAAAACCCAGTGCTGTAAACACAGGTTGGAAGTTGTTGGTATTGCTCTGCCCAGATGTCCTGTCCAAGAAGACAACAAGCATGACTTGCTTCTTCCAGAGTTTTTTCACCCTTCTGTTTTTATTACACAGAAGAGTTCAATGGTCTTCAAATATGGAAATCTGATGCTTCCAACACCTGAGTTTCTGATCTACTGAAGGCTTTAGACTGATGTCTGGACTATTTTATTGATACAGTACAAAGGACTCTTTGCATACCAGACTTGCACCAAGAACAGGCAAAGATATATTCTTATATTTCAAAAGGATGCATTAAATAAAGGCCTGAGAAGAATGTGTAAGCGTGATTCATTTTATATTGATACACACACTGTTCACAAAACTGTAGACTCATCTAAACAGTGTAATATATTTAGAGGAAGAAAAAATTACTTGGCTGCACAGGATGACGCACTTTCCAATTCATTCTCATACGAACAAGCTGAGTGTAGTGATAATTTATTGATAAAAAGTAATTTATGCATATACAATTGGGACTTTAAATCATAAATATGGCTGTGGGACTCAGATTTTTTCAAAATTATCCTTTTTCCTCTCCCCCTCTCTGCTCCACTAATACCATCCTTCTATTCCCTTACTACTGATACCACGTGTTTAGAACACTCTGGCCCATCCAGAAACAGGTCCCTTTGTGTACACTTTGTCTGAACACTGCTCAGTGGCAGTGGGGAAGGCCTGATCCTTTCATAAGATCTGCCTCCTAGTTTGTCTCATTCTGAATTTTCTCATTACTTTAAATCACGTGAGCAAAAAACAACAAGATGCCCCCTTGGCAATGCCAGCAGCATCAGCAAATTTTAACAATAGTTTGTTTGTGTGCTTTTCAACCTCATGATGGCCTCTGAGTGTTTGACTCAAGAGCTTGATATTTGTTGGAAATTCTGTAGTACCAGAAGCATATTTTTTGTGGAACTCTTTGTGGAAGAGCTAGAAGTAGAAGCTGTTTTCAAAAGCAACACAAAAATATCTCTCTGAAGATGAGGGGACAAGTTTTTTTATATATTTAAATTTTAAAAGGTCCTAATTATACAAGTAAAATATATTTTTCTGTCCCTCACTAATTTATCCCCACATGCCCCTCAGGCACAGCCCAATGAACTGCAGCAGCGTGACAGTTCAAAGTGTGTATGTTATTTTAATGAAATATCATGATAGCTCATTAAAGAGGATGGCAACAGAATTTTGGATTCTCTCCTGTTCCCAAGTTATGTATACAAATGAATGCTGACTTTCCTTCACAAAGTACAGGCAGAGTTCAGCTGAGACAGATGTCTGCTGCATCAATTGTGCTAACAACCCCCTCTGACAGGCTGATTACCACAGCTAGACCCAGCTTATGGGTCACTGGGGAATTATGATTAGACCATATACATTTTTCTTAGAAGGCAGAAAAACAGGATAGGATGAGTAAGTTCTGGCTCACTAGAAGCTTTTTTTTTTCCTCAGGATGGAGATGCTCAAGTTCCTAATGAAAAATACTTTGTGAATGGCTTAACATGGATGCAAGAAGGGGGAGGACAAAAAACAGCAAACAAGAAAAGCAGGTAATGCAGACTTGTAGACTTCATTCTGCAAAGCTTTCAGGAAAACAACATGGGGATTGGCTTTAGCAGAATAGTGTGAGATGCACAGACAAAGCACCTGAACCCACAACTCAGCCAGAAAGGATGCAGAGATGTGCAAACACTCCACAGGAAAGTTTTCAGAATACAAGTCCTGGTAGTTGGCAGCTCAGTTCTTGCAGGAACAAGAACTTGGATTGCCAAGGCTGAAAGACTGAGCTCACAGGGAACCACCCTCCTACCCTGCTGTTCCTCTGCAGATTTGCAGCGAGGCTCATGAGAAATGCCCAGTGAGGACACGGTGCTCCTCTGCACTGTGTCACTGAGTCCCTGGGTGCTTTGGCCTCACTCCTGATGAGCCACCCGACCTCAGGATTAAAATCCAATGTCAGGAATGACAGATCAAACCCTTCACTTCTTGAAGTGCATAAAAAGGGGAAAACAATCCCTGCTGCAGCTCTGTGAAGCATTTCTCTGCCTATAAAGGTCTATGAGACTTCCCCTAGCTGAAGAAACTGCAGAGTTCAATAATTATTTTGTAAGCATCACAGTGGGCTGGAGGGGAAACATATGCATTGGTTTATTCTTTGCTATCCTACTAACATCATGTGGGATCTTAGCACCTCATCAGCCTCTCCTGGACCTCACTGCCCAACTCACATTTTAAAAAGTCTGTGGTATCTACAGACAGGCAAGATCAAGTGACAGAACGTTACCATTTTGAAGTTCCCCAACTCTGTTTTATATCAGCAATGAATTTGGTTCAGCATTTCTGCTGGAATAAATAGTTCACTCTTGTTTCAAACAAAATAGTGGTAAAAGAGATAGAAGTTAGGAGAGTAAGACCTTTAATTTAAATATGAGATGTTCAAATGCTAAAACCTGACACATTAAGGACATGGTTCTTTGCTCAAGGAGGTATCTAGGAAAATCCTCCACAACCTAAAGAAAATGGCCTGACAGGAGAAAATACCAGTAGAAGTGCCTGAGGCCAGTTGTGCCTTTTAGAAGCCCCTTGGTCATCTATTCTTCCATCCCCAACAGAGCAAAGGAAAAACGTGAAGGGGAAAGATCATAGTTGTTCTCCAGACTTGCCATAAGAGACTGAACTGAAGATAAATCACCACTGTCTTTATCACACAGATCAAGAAAAGCATTTGACAGCCTGCAGCAGGTTCATTCTGGAATACCTTGAAGCTCTCTGCCCTGCCAAGGAGAACCAGGAACGTCCTCCAGGCTCCCAGTGGAGAGGCAGCACGTGCAGTTCTGCTGCGGCGGCTCTGGCACTGGGTGGGGTGATGTGCCAGCCTGGCACTGCCCCGTGGCTCCCCAAGGAAGCAGAGCAGAGACAAACACAGCTGGCACCACACACCTGCCCTGCTCTGCTGGAAGGATGGCTTTGTCAGAGGTGCTGTCCTGCCCTCAGGGTCGGTTGGAAGTGTCCCCTCTGTCTCCTCTGGGATTTAAGGGTTCTCCTCCCCTGTCCCGTGAGGAGCAAACCTTCCTGTAGAGTCATTTCATTCCTTACAAATGGAGCCTTCCCATGCATGAATCCAGCACTGTGTGCTTGCTCAACATGGTGAGCCTGTGCTAACCTTCCCATGGATGCTGGAGGACTTAACACAGATTTAATGCAGAGGCATTATTATTAAAAAATAAAACTAAATTTAAAAGTAGGAAGACTAGCATTTCATACCCATTCAGTTTCTCTTTAAATCAACTGAATGAGTCAATTAAATTAATAATAAAGAGTAAAGGAGAGCTTGATACACAACACTACTCTGCAGGTTATATTTAGCTGCAAACAGAATAGAAACCATCATAGAAAATAATGCAGAGACCATGCAGGAAGGGAAAGAGCAAAGGAAGGGATGAGAGGAATAAATTTTCAGGGTTTTGGTTTTTGTAACCTGCCATTTTCCAGTCAGGCCACACTATGGTGGAGAGTGAACCAATCACCCACTTTGGGTGCCATCCAGTCATTTGTGGAACAATCTTTTTCTGGCTTTATTTGGACATATCCTCACTACCCCTTCCATGTTCCTGCTGAGTCTGTCCCCTCCTCTGAGGTACATCTTTGGCTAGTAGAAGCTAGCTGGCTTCTACACACTACATTAGAAAATAGAAAAAAAAAACCCAAACTTTTCTACAATACTGGATGAACACTAGAAAAAGTGCTTGCTTCACTAAATTCTCAAAAGTTGTCAACATTTTGCTTAGAAATTACCTGTTTTGCAATACAGCTAACTGTTTTTCTGGCCAAAATAAAGATAAAAATAAAAACAAAAAATAAAAACAAAAAATAAAAACTAAAACTAAAACTAAAAATAAAAATAGGATTGCTAAAATAAAGCACTTTATGAATTCGTTTATTTCAGTAGAAAAAATAGGGAGGGGAGCTGAATCCCAGATTTCTTTGCTTGTTTGTTTGAACACTGATACACACCAACTTCCACCAGTACATTATTGTGCTGGCTGAATAAAAGTGGCCTTCAGATGAGCCTCAAGGAAAGCTCCTGCTCACCACTCTGCTAAAATACTTCAAATTACTCCTCACTGCACCTGTGGCTCTCCAGGTTCTTCAGCGTCTCTGCACTGCAGAGCTACAAAACACAGATGTCTCTACCCCACGCTGCAGATGTGAGGCACAGAAAGACTCAGGACTCACCTGCAGTCACACGAGAGTTATGACACAGAACAAGAACCCAAACTCAGATTCCCTGTGCCAAGGCTCATATTTAGAAAGGGGTTGAGCTCCAAATTCACACAGGCACTTAATAAAATACAGAAAGCGTTCTTGAGAGGAGTGCCTTGGAGATAACATGACACTGGGGTTATTACCTGAGCCTGACAGACATTTTTATATTTACTCAGGTGATCAAATTAACAGCCCTCCCTAATTTCCCAAATACAGCATCTCTAATATAGCTCACCTTCTGAGCTGAATTTAAAGCTAAAAAATAAATGGGTCTTTTGGAACATCCTGAATAAAGTTTTGGCAGTTACTTCTATAATAGGAGTTTTCTAAATTAAATACAAATAACAATATGGATGCCCAATTCAAAAAGGAAAGAAAAGCCACTAAATTTTTTTTTATTATTAGGACTTATGGCTCTCCCAATTTTAACCCTAATTATTGTAGAATCTCATATACATACTGGGAGTTTATAACAAAATCTTATCAAATTAAAAAATATATTCCCTATTAAAACCTGTACTTCAATACAGTCCCACAAAAAGCCACCAGCATAATGAGAAGAGACACTGCCAACATTAACAATCTTCTCCTCTTCCAAGTCATTCATTTCCAGCGTTACTGAGAAGGAATTCCTGGGAGCATCCTTCTGGGTCAAGGTATACAGATCATTGATTTATGTATAAACTCATTTAAAAGAAATTGAATCTACCTACATAAATAAAGGTTATAAAATAGCGATTCCCAAAGACTTTTTATTCTGTTAATCCAATAATGCATTTTCCTTTTCTTTTTTTGCTTTACTTGATGTTTCTTCCACCCATATTTTAAGGCAATTTCATGACAAGTAAATCCAGGCAATAAATATTTTTGCTGGGTCTGATCTGCAAATTATCAAATCTAGTGACACACTGACACAGCGCGTTCTTCCTGCCATGAAAAATTTATCACATGCAACTCGAGCACCTCCGAGCAGGAAAAGTCCGCCGCTCCTGATTTATGCTGCTCGAAAGGAAACGGACACGTTTTAAAGTTGCAAAGCTGTGATTCCATTTTTTCTTCTGCTGGGCGTGTTTGATCAAATCAGAGCTTGCAAACCAAGCTCTCTGCTGCGGTCTACATCTGAGAGGGGAGAGAGTTGTTTTTGTGGGAATGATCTAGCTCGGGAAAAATGCCGAGGTTAGCACACCCTTGTGTAAAACACATTGCCGGCATTACTTGGCACTGCTGCCTGCAGGTCAAGCTTCTGCTCGTGTCAGCAGTCTTGGCTCTTTTGGAGGAAGCTTGGCAGGATGATGGAAAAAAATCATACATCCCTCGTCAATGAATCCTCCCCTCTTTTCCTCACCCTTTGGACACTGGCAGCAGCACCAGTGAAGCTGGATGGTTCTACTCACCTCAGCTAGGACATCATCGAACGCTAATTTCAATCATGGTTTTCCTCCCAGGAATAAAAGATTTATTCCAAGTTTCCTTGACCTCTCTCAAAAAGTTGTGAGGAATGGAAGAGAAGTAAAGAAATAAAGCAAGTCCTATTAACCCCAGGAAAAGCATGGGAAGAGGGAGACAGGTTAAAATTACTTGGTTAAGTGGCTGATTAGAATTGAAAATAAAGCCTATTAATATGCTGTGATCACACACAAGTCTGCTTTGACACACTGGTACATATCACTGCAAATTCAGCATGCCTGAACAGTGACACACATCCACAGGTTGCAACATCATCTCTTCTAAACGATGTTGAGTATCCCACCATCTCTGAGAAACTGCTTCCCAGAAGGAAAGGCTGGCTGGGTGAGACCAGACACCATGTCCCTCATCAGGGGACACGGGGAAGGGAAAAAAAAGAAAATGGGAGCAAGACTCAGGAAAGGCGCAGGCTCCAGCAAACCATAAGGTTGTCCTGAGGTTTTGTGCTGCAGTGAAGTGTTTAGCATCAGAGAAAACCAGGATTCAGATTCTCCTGCCCCATAAAGCAGACTCTTGACTGAAAAGATTCCCAGCATCAGCAGAGCTGGGACTGCGCACGCAGCTGAGTTCTCCTTCCACCCACGGGAGGGCAGGGCTGCTCTCACACGTTACACATATGACACAAGCACATTTTTACATAATACTAAGATGTGTGTAACTTCAGTACCAAATACCCCTTACACAGTTTTAGACAGCTTTGGTTAGAAGAAACAAAGCTTGTCTCTTTACATAGATGTCAGCTGGAGAAACAAATACACAATGTGGTTCTTAGGGGAGAACTGCAAAAAAGAATTCAATTGAGCTCTATAAACTGCAGCTGCAGTCCCATAGCCAGGACTAGGAAATTCCAAAACCAGATGACTGAGGTGGCAATGAGATGGCAGGAAGAGCATTTACCCAGCAGAGGAAGAAAAATCTATTTATACAATGGTGTTAGGATTCTTCTTAAGCACAATCATAAGGGTTTTAGTAAAAAGAAAGGACAAGTACAGAGCTCCCCCAGTTCAGATGATACACAGCAAATAGGATTTCAGAAAATGCAGTTTATCTTTGCTTTAATAGAAATGATGTGACTGATACTTGTCTGCATAAAGATGGAACTATCAATCCTTGCATACACAAATTTTCAAAATAATGCTCTAACATAGCTGAAGTATTTATTATAATTCTTTATTAGGTGTGCATGTTGCTACTTTAAAACAATCAGAGGCTAAATGGAGGTCTCAGTAACCACAGTGATTTCAGCTCATATTACTCCTGTCACTGATGGAACAGAGAAGACTCAAACTACAAACCATATGTACACTGCTTCTCATCCTTACAAATAACATGTCATATCTCTTTTGACTTAAAGATTTTACCATTTTTTACTCCACATGGAATAAAAATTTTAACCTATTTATTCACATTATCAGATCCAGCAATTCCAACCCAGACAAGAAAATAAAATGAAAGACACCACACAGGCCAGTGCACAAATACAAAGCATAAATCTTCCTCCAGCCAAAAGAGAAGAATGTCCTTTTTATAGGGCCGTTACATTTGTTTATATTATTTTCATAGAGCAGATCCAAGTTCTGCATTTGGCACACATTACTCAGCAGCTAACAGAAGAATTAAATCAATCAATGTAGCTGGCAGTGTGCAGGCCCAAACAGCTGGCCAGAGCAGTTGTGTGTGCAAACATGCACTGCGTGCTCCTAATCCAGGCACACATGCAAATGCACAGAAGGAAAGTTTAAATTAAGCCATGTCAGTTTAAAATTCCTCAGGTATCAGAACTGCACCTAATACTTCAGCATGGAGAATTTCAAGAAAGCAAAATATTTATTTTGCAGCTCCAGTTTTCATTCTTTGGGACTTCCCACCTGCCAGGCCATAAGGGTCCATTTTATCTGAACAGAGATTTCTCTTCTGCTTGAAAGGCAGCTGCCCAGGAATCAACACCTCACAGAACTAGGGCTGGCAAATGAGGTGAGGTAACCCTTCCCAGGCTTTGCTACAGGGAAAGCAGAAGGAAAATACAGCACACAAAAGTTCCTGAAGGTCCTGTCCTGTGTCGTGCAATCTCCCCTTGTGGAGAGGGCAAAAGAGTGCACAGAATTCAAGTGACCACAGGTGGGTTACCCTATCACCTCCTGAAATACAGAAACTACAGCAGGAAAGCACCTGCAGCTCTGCGTGCTGCAGGGCAACCACCCACATGCTCCATGGGAATGAATGGAAAGCTGCTCACCTCACACCTCTGCCACTGTTTTGGAAAAGCAGACCAGAGCTGCCGACTGCTATGCTGGGAATTAAAGAGAAACAGGGAAGGGTGGAGGAAATTAAGAACCAGTTTGCACTGACACTGAGGTGCAGTGCTCTGGGATCAGTGTGATAATCCCAGCCAGGTTTTCCTCAGGTCCCTGATCCTGCTGAGATGGTCACTGCTAACCTCAGGCCAGCAGGGATGGATGGCACCTTGCTTTCCCATGTACCAATTGTTAGATACAACACCCTGTGTCCTGTCAGCATGATGGTTCAGGACACCATAAAAAAGAATTAGTAATGTTTAAGCAAGACACTCTCCCCTCCAAGCCCATTGTGTCCCAGCCAATGGACAAGACACCACAAAGAGACAGATTAAGTCAGTGACAGGCAATGCTAAACTACTCCTGAAGAAATCTGAGCTTGAGCCAATATCCACAGAAGACACTGTGAAACATTCTTCTTCAGTAGGTGTTGGACAAGAGTTATCACTCATCACTCATTACTACATTAAATGGAGAGGGATAAAAATTCCAAAACTAGGACCCTTGGGGACACAACACTTTACGTGGAGACAGAAGGTTTAGCATCAGAGTCCTGATTTAACATTACTTTCACAGACAAGTGTTAACCAGGAGCAAACCCACTGAAGTCCATGGACTTACTCCAGTGTAAAACCTGCACAACTGAGGGAAGAGACAGGGTCAGCATCAAATGGGGATAGCAGAGGCAGGGATTTTGAGAACCGCCTGTGGAAAAATGTTCACACATACTTTGCACACATCATTGCTATGATTAATTTCTTGTGCATGCATGAAGTACTCAAAATGTGGGCTTGAACTTGCTAACTTCAGCAGTAGAACAGATTCACAGAGCAGATCATCAGCTGGAGTAAATCAACATAACCCTATTGAAACCAAGAGAAATACGTTGATTTATAGCACCAAAAGATCTGGTCTTGAGGTATTCTAAAACTGTATATGGAAAATAAACCCATGAAAAAACAAAACCAAGAGGAAAAACACTGCTTCTTTATCCTACAAGGCAACTTTGGTTTTCTTTCCCTTACTCATCACACTCCTCTGGGAGTTGCTCACAAAGCTTTCTTACATTGCTATCCATTTAGTGTCAGGTTTCACTCTCACCAGCCTTTCAGTATAGGGCCTCCCTTGCTGATTAAGTGACCTAGAGTGTCTTGGTTTGAAAAGACAGGTGTCTGCTAAGGAAGGCGGGATCTTCTCTTGAAATGGAAAAATGTAAACCCCTTGCCTCTGAATTATTATAATTTTGAAATTAAGGGGCTCTTAGGCAAAGATACAGGAGTAGAAATAACAGTTTTTTATTAAGAAAAATAAAAATGCATTAATCCAAAACAACACTGACAGAGTCAGAAAATGACCTGACACCCCCTGGGTCAGGGTGCTGGCAGCAGTCCCATTCAATGGTGGCTGAGGCCCTCCTGCAGTGACAGGGGTGGTTCTGTTGAAATAATGTTCCCGTAGAAGGGGTGTAGGTGTCTTCTGATGGTCCAGTGGTGTTCCAAATATCAGATTATATCCAGGTAGGAATTCTTGGCTCCTCCCCCTGGGCAGAGCATCTCCCAATGGGATGATGTAATTTTATCAGTCATGCAGTGACACTCAATGGCTCATTAACAGAAGATATCTCCCCAGAGGGAGGATGGGTTGTAGAAGAGATAAAGAAAACTGCTCCACCTGGTTTTAACAGGTGGCCCATTAACAGAAGATAACTGCCCCACCTGGTTCTAGCAGATGGCAATAGAATACACATCCCCCGGCCACATCTTGCATTTGCAACCTAAGACATAAGAGTAATTCAGTAATAGTCCAGATGCTAGACACTGCCTCTCTAGGTAGCTATTTGAAGCCTGGTAATTTTAAACCTTTTATTTAAATCTCCATCATCTACCAAAACACAAATTTTGAGTTCTAACTTACTGTGCTTTCGAAGTACTGAAAGCAGCAGGTGGGCTCTAAGGCAGCAATTCGTTATAAACATCATGCTCCCTAAATAATGGTAGCTGTTTAATCCTATGGTGGTTAATGGCCAGCATGCTGGAGAAGAGCACGGGACAATTTATGAATTCCAAATATGGTTTTTCAAACAGAATTTTGGCCTCCAAGAACAGTAATGTGATATATGGAGCAGATGACGTTGATTACGCCTCAACTCTTCTTGTAGAGCCTGAAGGAAAGATTTGAGGCTATTCATAACCCAGGACTGTTTAGCAGCCTAATCTTCAGATTGGAAACACCTTGAATCCCTGGGGTCAATTTAGCTTTTCATCCTTTTCAATAGGGGCATTGCAATTGGGAGGCATTTCTGAGGATGAAAGCTCTGCAAACAGCACAGGAAGCACATCTCGGACCAGGGGATACATATCAAGAAGTTTTATGTTGCTTACAGATATCCACAGCCTGGGGACACGTGGGTGCTGCCCCAAACCCAGACACAAGCCCTCCTAAAAAGCTCTGAGAACTGTTTTCTGTTAATGTATTTGAATCTTCAGCTTCCTTCCTGCAAACAGTCTCTGTGTGTGATGCTGGGCAGTCTCCCTGTGTGCTGCTCCTCTCCAAATTGAAGATTATTTTCAGATTACACTAGTGATTCTGAGAGTCCCTTGGAATACTCCCATCCTAGCAAACACACCGGTGACTGACTAGAAGTCACTTAAAGGAAGAACTGTGACACATTTGAGAAGTTTCAGGACACAAAGAACATTTCTAACTGCCTTCTTACATTATTACAATAATGCTAATAATGCAGTAGCCAAAAATTCACAAACACTTCCATCCCCAACACCTTGGACAGGCATGAAAAGAAAACAGACCATGTCTTTGGGTCTCTGTGCTGAAACTGAAAATGGAAGAGCAACTAAACAAACAGCAATGGATGTTGATTCATACAGCAAATCCAAATGAAAAACAGCATTAACAGCTGACACTGGGGGGGTTGTTCTGTTTTGGGGGGTTTCATAAGCATCCTAGCAACAAGTCTGAACTGTACTGATGATGCCCAGGGGACAGCAGAGGCTCTGTTTATGAATCCTGCATCCAGGACTAACCTAGTACTTCCTAGTGTGCATAGCAAAAAAACCCAAATGTGCACAAGATGAAACAACTCCAACAAAGAGAACAAGGGAAAGCTTGAAAGTGATGTCCCTTATAAATGAACTGGAAATAAAATGCACTTACTGCTTTGACAGCAAATCACCAGGTAATTGTTTCTTCCCACAGACATTATTGTAACATAGAAAAAAATTGGTCACCATTAAACAAAGTTTACTCAGTGGCATTTTTACTGTTCTGCTGATGGGCCAGTTAAGAAAACACTGAATAAATTATGAAACAATAGAAGGAAGATGGCTCTTTATAAGCTGTGTTCGATATAACAATTTTAAAAGGCTATAACACAAGCTTATTGAATTTGGCAGGGCTTATAAATCCTAACTCCCATTACTGTGCTGCAACTTAAAAGAAGTATTCTTCACTTTGTCATTGGAAATTTCAGGTTTAAGTGGTCCCAGTGCAAAATGATAACTTACTCACATGCTTGAATGTTTCCATGCACAGACCACAGGTCAAACATCTGGTTAAATGCAGCACTCAGTACTGCAGCCTGTCCTGCTCATGCTTGTGTGAGAATTGGTTTCTACATACCTAGCAGGCCAAATATTTCTCTCATTTGAGATTTCATTGGCAGTGCTGTTTTGGTGGAGTTTTTTAAGGGTTTGGGTGGGGTTTTTTAGGAATTCTGACCTTCTTGAGGAGATCTCTATGATTTGGGGATGCAAAGGCTCAAAGGAGTACCAGAGCATTTCAGTTAGGATGCCCATGGGCACACAGAGCCAGTTTAGTGGCAAACAAGCCACCAGAGGGTGTTTGGGGGACCTTTGGTGCTGTTGGAAGTGAAGCAGTTGCCTACAGAGCCTTTCTGGCATTGAATGATCTTGTTTTGTGGAGTAATGCTTGCAGTAAATAACCTGGCCTTGACAGATGTTCTCCACTTCCAAAGATATGAGATCTTTAGAGCCCTGATCTGTAGCAGGAAACAGCTGAGACCCAAAATGCATTTGGCCACAAGGCCAAATTGCAGAAATAAGCCCACAGAATTTCAAAGGGAAGGAGGGTCTTTCCCCCTTTCCCTAAATAAGCATGCTAATATGAAGTTGCTCCAAACAGACAACTCTTCTAGAATATTCTCTTACAGGTAGGTACAAATCATTTAGAGCAGAACAGGACTGGATCATTTAACACTGATTTTGAAAGTAATACAAATTTTAAAAATGTTAAAGGCTTAACCAGTGGAAGCTGCTAGAAATGCAGCTGCTCCAAGCCTGAAATGCCAAACTGTGACTAGAAATAAATTATTCCAAAATTTGCCAAAAAAAGCCTGAAGATTTCTACTGTGCTTTCATTCTGTGGAAGATATACAGCTCAGCACAGACTTCAAATGAAAAGATACAAATATTTTGTGCTAAGAAATTCACATCATCCTACTGTATTTTTCAATTAATTTCTGCTTTGAATTTGCAGCTGCGAAACTGAAACAAAAATCCATGTAGCAATGATTGTGAATAAGATTTTCCTATAGAACAATATTAACTTGAAATTACTTAACCAGAGAAGGGCATGAACAAAAGACCAACAGGATGTGATAAAAAAAATAAAAATGTGCACATCTTGAACATTTTCTGAATCAAGTTAATGTAACTTTTAATTGCTCCAGTTATGGATATCTATATACATATAGCTTTGTTTTTGCACAAAAAACTGTGTTTTCACTGTGGCTGATAAATGTGGGCTTTGACAGGGACTAGGATGAGGCATCTATTTTTAAATCTCAATAAAGCTTTCCAGAGTTCTGTACTCTAGATCTACCTTGAACAAAATGCAGCACCATTTAAAAAGAGGGATTAGAATACCCATAAAACAGTCAAATCTGTTTCTCCAGCAACACAAACAGTTAAACTAGAAACCAGAAGTTCAACACTTGTGCTTGTGTGATAGCACTCTAAGTCAGCTGACATTCCAGGTTCACAGCAGAAGATCAGTGATGCTGTGATGACTCCTGGGATGGACTGGCTTCTGAACACCAGCCTTTGGTTAAGAGCTTTCTTTCAATACACACAATAATATTTGGACAGCTCCAATAGAGCAGGATTTACTGCTCTGCTCCTACAGCCCCCTCCCTCTCTAGGATGAGTGCTTTTGAAATACTAATGATTTTATAAGCCTGCTTCTTTTGGTGAGGCATAGAGAGAGTAACAGCTTTGCTCAAAATCAAGTGAAGTGAGAGAAAGTGATATTCTTCCAGGTCACACTGAAAAACCAAGACAGCCAAAGAGCTGCATTCAGACCATGAATCTCAGCTCTGATCCAGGAGCTGCTGAAGCTGATGCAAGGCTCTCTGCTGACTTTAATGGGCAACAGACCAGGGCCCTTTGTCCTTAACCCATGGGTTAATCCTTGGCACAAGCCTGAAGATAAGTAATTGCAGAGCAACCACACTTCTTACAAAGCAGCACATCACGACAACAGCCAAATTTGCTTCACATGGACTGCGAACGTGCAGTGCACAGAAAAACACAATTCTCATTGTTATCACGTCCTTTTAACCCTTAGAAGTTTGACATTGCAGTCTGCTGCTTTGAAAAACAACCTCCCTGTGGACATGCCCTGTCACACCCCCTTTGTTATTACAGGGTCAGATACTGCCCAGGATCCATAAGCTCTCTTGTTGCTCAGGTTTAACAGACAAGTGAAGGACAGTCCAGTTCCTACCACCTTCTCACACAAATGTACTGAAACTTTTTAAAATTCAGGTAGACTGACAAGGACTGCAAGTTTTTATATGAAACCAGACTAAATTAAGGTACAAACTGTAAAGAGGAAGATTTTGCTCTAAGCTTTCATTTTGTTTATTTCAAAACAAATATTCCCTATAAAGAGTACTGAATTCCTATATATCTGAGAGTCCAGCTGTATCTTTGTTTAAGGTAATCACATTAGCCCAGATACTGACTGGATGCTAACAAAACCTTTTTTTTTTTAATATGCTCTAAATAACACATTTTGAGATGTTGTTAGGCTAAATGCAGACAGAACTTGAGCCCTGACGTGCTCCACACATTAAAAAAAAGGATTCCTAGAAGTTGCACTTTATGGGACATATCACACACTGCTGACGTCCTTGGATGCTCTGCCAGAGCCAAGATTAACAGCCCATTTGAAAGCCTGAAAATGTTTAAGAACTGAAAGGCTCGTGCTGATGGCTGAGCTCCCCTCATGTTCCACTGAGATCAATGAATTTGAAAGCATTTGGCATCTTACATGATGGGTGAGCTCTGCTCCAGCTACCAAATCTTGATTAGTCCAAAATAGAAGAACTTTGAACACGGTCTTGGAAGAACACAGAGGAAAATGTGAGCTGCCATGGAAGAGAAGTAAATCTCTTCCCTGTCAGCCACAGTGAATCTTTCTCTCTCTCATCAGCTTTCCCTTTCCCCCCATGACCTCAAGGAGGAAAAAAAAGGTGAAATTAAAAATAAAAGTCTATTTTAATGGACAAGCTGGGACCACCTGATAGTGTGTTTCTGACCAGCTATTCCCACCTCCTGGGAATTTCAACAAACATCATAAACAAAACCAGGTGGGAAACTGATTTCATTTATTTTGATTTTACAAAGAAGTTCAGACTGAAATTGAGTTGTTTACAAAACTACAGGACTTTGAGGGGCCAAAAGAAAAAACTATGTCAATCTGAGATCCACAGTCCACATCTCACTAAAAGCAGGAGTATATTTATGTAACGTGCCCAGAATTAGCAATAAATAAAGAAACTCTGTTAAGATGCAGAGGCAAAAATCCTAGTTTACACAGCTGCACCAAGCCAAAGCATTTTATAAAACTATGCAGTACCTGAAAAAGTTGAATTGCAGCCTCCTACAAAGTTGAGTTTCACAGCAGCTTACAGCAGGATGTGAGAGTGAACAATACACAGCTGTAACTGCAAAATCAATTAGAAGGAGGTGGAAGTAAGAAGGTGGAGTTTAGCCTGGATAGAGAGAGAACTTGGAACATGAGTTCAGGTGATTTGAAATAAATGTTTCATCTCCCTGAGAAGATGAAGAGTATGATTTGCATTATGTGAAGCAGGGCTCAGACTGAAAACAGGAACATCAGCTAACTGGTCATCCTAAGTATTCCTCAGAAATCTCTCACCAAAGCATGCTTCAAAGTATTGAAACTATAGGTGGGAAATACAGGATGAAAAAACTCATCTCAGAGGTTAGGACCCATCTGTGGCAGCTCTGCACCACCACCAGCTGGGTCAGAGCACACTTGAGCACAAGCAGGAGCACGTGAGGCTGCACAACCTCCCCAAGTTCTCTGCTTATGAATGGGTGAATCGTAACTGCAGAGCCCTTAACCACAGGGCAGAGACTTCAGTGGGTTTCCATTTTCTTGACATGACAGTAAGTGCATGTCAGAGAGAAAATGGCAACAGTCCTTTAATCAAAGCAAGGAGCAAGTTTTCACCAGCCGAAAACACAGATTAAGACTTAACTCTGATGAAGCTGCTGTCAGACCAGTAAGATTGAAAAAAGATTCACATCCTTGCAGAAATAGCCTAGAAAATGTCATTTGAGAGGAAAAATAGTTTGCCAGCACAAGCTGATCTGTGTGTAGCTCCTCAGCCATTTTTCATGCAGATTCAGAAAATGCAATTTCATAAGAAAAGGAAAAATTACCACTTCGTAAGAGCTGCAAAATTCAAAACAGCCCCTTTGCATCATTTAGCTGAGCAAAGGAGCTTAAAAAATACATTAAATTTAAATTTACTTTAATATCCTGGCAGATTGCTGGGGTGGTATGGACGGTCTTCCACGCAATTCAGAATCAAATCACACTGCAAGTTGCAGAGTGTCCTGAATACCCTGTTTTATTAGCACATAGAAAAGCAACACTCAGTACCAAATAGCTTTCCCTTGAGCTCTTCAGACAGCAATGTGCAGATCCCAACTATGCAGCTGCACATTCACCAGCATCTTTGTGTTATTTCATTTTGAAGAGAAAATGCATGGACTGGGCAGAAAATGGACAGATTTCCACAGTCAAAAAGTGACCACTGTCCCAAGAGTACAGCTGGAGATGGATTAAAGTAATGTTGAGTTTTGTGTTGCCCCATATCAGGCAATGCAGGGATGAAAGGGGCAATATTTGTCTGAACAGCTCCACCACCACTCCCTGCTCCACTCCATTGTTATTTCTCCTTTCATGGCAATAAATTAATCCCCAAATTTCAGTCACAGGAAAGGTTCTCCATAAACCTGTATGAGTGTATCAATTCCAAATGTTTGCAGGTCACATAACAGAGATAAAAACAGAAAAGAAAGGAAGATTGGAATAAGAGTCAAGAGGAAAGTGCAGTGAATGGCTCAAGGTGTCCCCAGCGTGTGCCAGCACGCCAGGCTTTCCCCCAGCACTGCTGAGTTCTGGCTGCTTCCTCCAGGGTCAGCCTGGTGGCCAATGCAGTCACCAGAGCAGGAGGAATTTTAAGTTTAAAAGCAGCACAGCATTAAGAAGTGACCTTGGCCAGCTGCCACAGCCCCAGCTTTGCCAGAAGCTGCCTTCCTCAATCACGCAGCACCTCCCAGCCAGATTACCTAAAGGCAGCTGTGATTGCTTCCTCCCCTAAAGCTGGAAACAGACACAAGACACAGGAAGCTGATAGAAAATAATAATATGAAAAACCTAACCCATTTACACCAATATCACAAGGAACACATAGCACTGAAAGCACCAGGTAAATTCTTGCATTTCCTAGGCTTTGCAAGATGAGAATGTACAAGATGAGGAGAGGACCAAGAGCAGTAGATTGAAGGTTGTGTTGAAAGAAAGGCAGATGGACTGTTCTGTCCTAATATGCAAAATATTTTTGATTGATCTCTGCTTTGGTGTGAATGTTCTGAAATGAGACATAAAATAAACTTCACAAAGATTACCTGGTTTCCCTGTGCCTCAGTTCTCTGCCTACAGTTCCCTAAGGAGCACGGTATGATACACATGCTAAATGTAATGATGCAGTTCTATCAAAAGTAAGATCCACACAGGGACTTCATAAGCTCCAGAGAAACTATACTCAGCAGCTCCTCTCTCTGAGAGTTTTAAATAGATATGCCAAGGGTTCATGCAGATCCCAGGAAGTACTATGATAATTTTCAGCAATGAAGATTAGCCAATTATTTCTTGTGAAGTATTCCAGGTACATGCTCAGATTTTAACTTGGACAGATTTTTCAGCACAATGTGATAGTACACAATGGGTTGTAATAATTTATGCCAGCTGAAGTTTTAATCCTGGACAGAACTAACCCTGGAGATTTTACTTAAAAAAAAAATCAAACAAAATAAAACCCAAATCCACCCCCACCCCCATAATCTCAAGGAGATTTTACTTTAAAAAAAAAAAAAAAAAAAACAAACTAAATAAACCCAAATCCACCCCCAGCCCCATAATCTCAAAACACAAAAGTTTCAAGAAGAAAACAGGCACCACCCCAGGTGTGTGTTTAAGGCCTCTGTCTGCAAGTCTTCAATAAATCTGTCTTCAAAGCTCTGGCAGCAAGCTATCTCACACCAGAGGTGTTATGAGGGAAGGAGCATAGCTTCAAAAATAAATCATTAATGAGTTGGGGTGTATTGTTATGCAACTCAAGAGCACGTGGTGTACCTGGCATCCACCTTAGAATGAGATGGCAGAGATATCTGTTACTGCACCAAACAGCCACCACTCACTCAACAAAGCCTCCCTCTGCCATCTTTTCCAATTTCTGGCCTTTTATTTTTCAATATGCTTTGAGAGGAGCATTTCCATGTAGCTACTGTCCAGATATCACCCATGCAAGCTCCCAGGCAGGTGCAGCACTGACCAACACCTGAGCAGTGCATTCCCTGGAGAGAGAGTGCAGCTGCACTTCTGCTTTGCTGCAGCTCCTGCCAGCTCCCCCAGCCTGTCCTGCTCCCTTTCCTTGACTTCTGCAGGGCAATAAAGAAAAAAATCACATTTTCACAGTGAGCATCACCCACACAGACAGCAGGAGCCAGGCTGAGGCAACTGTTTCCTATGGATCACACTTCAGAAGAAGCCAGGGATTCAGGACCAGGAGCTACAGCAAATGTGTTGCCATCACTCCAACACTCCTCTTTGATCCTGGTGTTTATTTACATCTTTGGAGAACAAGAAGTTAATTCACAAGCAATTTCTAAGCAATATCTCCTAAGTGCTGCTTATCTTTGTCTGAAGTTTTGACAGTGATCTGAAGAACAAGTTGGACAATCCCATTAACAGGAACAATCAGTGATTCAAGATCCAAGGATCTCAAAGTACTTTACAGAAAATAAAATGGATAACATCCATAGGAGATAAGTGTCAATATTATAGCATATTTTACAGTGAGGTAGAAATTAGCACAGGATAACGGAATTACCAAGAACATCACCAGAGCAAGGCAGGAATAAAATGAAAATTTGATCCTCATTTTCCAGCACTGTTCGAGCAATGCTGCTTTCCCTGCTGTGCAATTACTGCAGAATCCTGCTCATCTTCACTGTCGCAGAAACTGAGGAGAGATGCTCAGAAGCACAGCTCATAAGAGATAAACAGGAAGGCATTTCTGGTAAAAATTCAAAATGCCAACAAACAAAAAAATCCCATTTGGCAGAAGATATATTTTCACTTGGAAACACTGTGGATCTTAAGGGAGTTGTAGGCTGGGCCCATGGAAGCTGAGCATCTGCTGCTGAATGGCTGCATTCTTACCCTGCCATAGCTTTTCTTTCTTAAGATTGCAGGACCAGAGTCTTCAGAAATGGGAGACAGCACAAAAAGAGGTATTTTGGGGGGTTCAGACACAGAGAATATAACATGTAGTATCTTGGAAGCAATTTGACATTTCACAAAGGAAGCACACTCTGTTTCTGAAAGAAGTACTTCCATCTCAGAAATAAGGATGTTATTTTTAAAAAACTGACAAAACTTTTTGCAGAAAGCAAAGTTTTGTACCCCTCAAAAAGATGATAATGATTGCAAGGAAATATAACTTTATTTCCCTGAGAGTATTATTTTGACCTTTTAAGCATCATTCTGAGCATTTAAGCTAATGCTTGGGACCAAAAATGGAAGTTCTACACCTTAAAAAAGCCATCATTTTTATGTAACATATAAGGTTAACAGAGTTCAGTATTTTTCTCATTAATTCTATTCCTTTTTTCTCCCCCAGCCCTTCTAGTAGCCTGAGTCTCTTTGACTGTTGTGTCCATGTCCTGCAGTTTCATATCTAAACTAAACCCTGAGCACAATGACAGCACAATGAAGCCTTGATCAAGCACTCTGAGCTCTACTGTAAATACATGAGATGGGAAGATCTCATCCTGTGTGCCCTCTATAAGCTCTGGATCGAGTCCAGGACAAAGAGAAATTTATTAATGCACACACATCCCTACTGGTCTTTGAGCTCTTTGACAAAAATTGTTTTAAACAGGCCCCTGTAGAGACCGAATGAGCAGTATTCAAATATTTACATCGAACAACAGAGTTAATTACACTTCAAGACATCAGTAAGATTCACTCTGCTGCAACCTCAGCAACATACCCCAGTAAAGCAGCAACATAAACCATTTTCTGCAATCGAGGCAGGCAGCTTTCCATCTGGGTTTCAGCTAAGGCAGGAATGTTTCTGTCGACAACAGAACCTCACTAATCAGCACTTCACTAATCCACACATTTTATTAACTTGGCCAAAAAACTCACAGCCTCTCCCTGCCCCTCAGCACAGATTTAATAGCAGAGACCTCAAGCAAAGTCTTTCATTCCCCAAAAACATTTTTTTAGGCAAATGTTATGTGCATTTGAGTCAGACATTACAAAGCAGTTTGATAAATAATTTGAGCAAAACTAGTTATCACTGACAGAGCCAAATCTTATGCATATCTGGAGAAGAGAACCCAAAGCAACTTGAAGTTGAATCTACAAAAGAATATTTTATCAAAAACACTTAATCCTTAGTATCTCTCAGGATTTGGCCCTCTGTGAACAAAACAACATGAAATGCTCAAATGAAATTTACTTTCTTCCAAGTTAACGCTGCATTTGCCCACTTACTTACCGGCTCACAAATTCAATAACTTTCAAAGAAGCCCACTTTTGACACTTCATTCTTCCTTTCACAGAGTGGTCTGCATCCTATAGATGTAAGCCAACAGGAACAGCAAAGCCAAAGCAAACATTAAGCTATACTCTGGAATGAAAATGAAAAGCTCTGTCCACGCCAGTGTCTTACCTCTGTGTTTAGAACTTTTCGTACCTCTCGGCCCCAACCATTAGCACTGAATGTCTGCAGCTATGGCAGCTTCATTTTTCAAGCCCACCAGAGATTATCCATATGCCACCACCTTTAAAATCAAACTAAGAGACAGCTCAACATTCATTATCCTTCCACTTCCAAGGGCATTTTTAAACAAGTGTGGAGAAAACCAAACAGACTAACTTGCTGGGGTTTTTTTCTTCCTCATCAATTATCCTTGCAATTGATAGAGAATATGACTAATACCATGTATAAATTATATACAGGTAATTGTAGAGAAAAATAAAGAAAACTCATCTACAGAAAACCAGTAAATTGGATGGTATTTATACTGATCTACTTCTACATTTTTGTGTGGAATATATAACAACACATAGATAAGAATGTAATTTAAATTCCACAAATGTTATTTCCTTACTTGTGATTTCTGTTAAGACAGAAGGGAAGACTCCACAAACAATGGAGTACTCAGAGGAGGGGTGGAAGCTGTGGTCTCACATGTTCAGTCCAAAAGGTACAGACATCCCTGCTCCATGGAACATCCTCTGCACTGCCCCAGCCCAGAGGAGCACAGACCTGGGCACTCCTACACAAACTCACTTAGAGAGCTCATCTTTTATTAGCACCTGGTGCTCCAAGAGAAGATGCAAGTAGATACAGCCAGAGAATGAACCCTTAGCTGGACCATCCCCATCTGGCTCTGAGCTCCTCAAAATCTTATTTCCTCAGCCTAGCAAAGTGATGGACACATCAAAAGCATGGTTCTTCCAGAGCCCTCAGGCCTGGCAGCACTCCTAGCTGAAGATGCATTGTGCTGGATTTACAGTGAACAGTGCTACAAACCTCAACAATATAATGGTTTATGTCTGTTAATGATCTAATGTGTTTATTGTATGGATCTGGACATTTTAAATTAAATCACACTCTTAGAGTAAGGGAGCATAGAAGAAACTCTGATGAATCATAACTCTGTGACCAAGAGAAGTAACTCTTGTACCAAGCAGTAACACTGACTGCACATTCCCTCACTATCATCATCTCCACTCCAAGTCAGGATTTCTGTTCAATCCTTGCAATTAGCTCAGTAGGTCAAAACTGGAAAATATCATGTTGCATTTGAAGATCTGAATGTCCTTGAGAGTTAAAGCAATGTTAGGATGTTTAGACTTTCTGCCTATATTTGAATGACACAGGAAAGACAGGCTCTGTGCATCACTAGAGGCAAGATCCACACACCCACCTGTATGTCATTCTCAGCTTCCCACTGATGTTTACAGAAGGATATTTTGATTTATTCAAAGAGATGCCTTGCAAAACACCCACCTCACCAGAAGAGACATGATACAGTGCCAGGCACTGACTCCACACATCTTTATCAGTTTACCCCCAAACTGTGCGTTGTCTTAATTTTGGAAAACTTCTCTGCTCCTTGCCTCTTCATTTGAACCATATTTAGTAATAACCTCCATTTTGACTTTCCGTAGCATATACTGCCCACGAGTGAAAAATCAGAGGTATATAACTCTTCCATATGAGAGGGAGATTTTGACAGGATTCCAGTGAAATTAACTATCCCATACACACAAAGCTACTTGGCATAATGAGGAAGTGAACAGACAACAACTCATTCTCCTGTTTAAACTTAATCCCAGGTATTCCTTTTCAGAAGACAAACCTTTTCCCCTCACTGGTGGACAAGGAACAGAGGTATTTCATAACAACTCTTCTCAAATTTTTTGAGGCAGCAAAAAATTCCTTCTTAAAGGTTTGTTTAAATGTCTCCTGAGTTCAGGTGTCTGATCTTACTCTGACCTGTTGGCTCCTCTCTTCTCTTCTATCCTCCTTACTGGATAAAACCCCACTTTTCATTATTGTATCTATGACGTCACAAACACACCTCAATGGTGAACTCTTTGTTTTAAGAACCACAGAAACTTTGATCAGACCAGTTTGAGATCAATGAAAGAGGCACTCGTAACATGATCTGCTGAAATCACAGGGGTTTGTCATGTTGTAGTCTTAGCTGAACACAAAGAACAGATTTGACAAAATCATCTTTCCAAAGGCAACCTGCTTGGCATCCAAAATAATGGGAAACCAACCCTGAACTGTCATACTAATGGAAATCCTTCTCTGGCATGACTATTTCAGTCAACTTCACTACACACAGTATGATGCATATGGCAGAGATCCTCTATTACAGAGGATCAGCCTATTGTAAATGATATTAAGGAAAATATTAAAATAAAAATGTATCTACAGATGACTTGAAATAGTCAAGCTATTGATTTGAGAAATTTAAAGACTCCATCTTGCCTCTGAAAAGTGAATAAAACCACCTCTTCTACTTTATGTATTACACCCCATTTGCTCTCACTACTCCAAATTACATTCCAAGTTTTCAGGTAAATTGAGGCAGAGACAGGATACCAAGGCCATATTCTGTGTGCAGCCACACATACTGTTAGCATGTAAACACCCACCTATAAACAGGCACTGGATTTATATAAACATACGCACACATATAAATTCACTTTATAAACAGAGGCAGACCACACCTCTATCTTCCAGTCTGCACAGAACTCCAACTCCCACACCACTGGGAATTTCAAGATACGTTCAAACTTGAAGTCTATCCTGGGCGTGCTTTGACCTCTGAATTTTTGGGCCTAAGACAGATTTGAACTTGAACAGAAAGGTTCCACAGATCAATCTCCAAATCACCCCTCATATTTGAAAGAATCAATAGAACAACAATAGCCAGAAAAAATAATCACAGAATTCATATGAACATAAATTAACAACCTTTAGAACAAAATTGTTTGATAGTTGTTATTTTTATAAAGGGATTTAATAAACAAAAAATTCGGAGAGCCCAAGCATAGCTAATAAAATCAGTGTGAGGAGACACGATAAAATTCAAGAGGTCTTTGTCTCCACCTACTGTATGGAGGAATAATAATTGTAACTCCCTGAAGGATACGGAGGAAATTAATTTATACCTTTCCCAATATAAAATCCTGACATCAATTCCACACAGATCGCAGGACTTCAGCCTTTCCCAGTTACAAGAGTTGCTGTCACAAAGCTGAGAGACAATCACAATGGCTGCCTTTACTGAGAACTGAGGTGTCCATAGTTACTGCAGAGTGGCAACTGTTATGGTTTTATGGTTCACTCTTCCTTTAGAATAAGAAGTTTTGAAATACAAGAAACTGTTTAAAATAACTTATGTAAGCATAAGAGGGGATCTGGGAACTTCCTGAAAAGGAATGAAAATTAAAAGCCTTCAGAACATTTAGTTCAATCTTTTTTAATGACCAATAATTATATTAAAAATAAAACCTGCAGAATTGCAGTCCAAACCTGCACAGACCTGTGTACACTCTCAGGTGTAAAGGCAAAATGAATTAAACAAAACACTCTTAATTAAAACTGTCAATCTGTCAAAATCTGGAAAAGATTACAGAGAAGTCTGATCTATGGTTGGTCTATACTTTGCACTTCCTAATTTGACAAAATAAAATGTAGGTTATAAATTTTTTTCTAAAGACAGCTCTTTCCTGCTATTCTGGCACTCATCCAACCAGTTTATTTCTTTCCTACTGTCACTAAATTTCTGTACAATCAAAAGCTAAAATAAAGCTTTTCATTGCTATGGTCTTGGGGAGACTGGTGCCAGATTCTGCTTGAACAGAAACTGGGGGAGCCCCAGGAGTCCATTAAAAACTTGATTGAAAATGTCAGGCTGATGGCAGAGAACCAGCCAGCCTGCACAGCAAGGGGCACAGATGCACCCCAGGCAATTTGGTGTTTTTATTTATACAAACCACATGATGTTTCCAACCCTCAGAATGTGTTCAGGGAACAGATTCAAAAGTGCCAGAAAATTGAACTTTTGAACACACTGGTTTTGGTGAACAAGCTCTTTCAGAAATATGCCCTGAATGGACCCAAGTATGTACTTGTAAAGGTGCATATTAAGGAAGCATTTTGTTTTCACATCTATCTAGAGTGCATGTTGCAGATCTGTGAGGGCTTTTGGCTATTTTCAAAATTGTTTGTAGAATTTAAATAAGCAGTTTCCATTTTAATATGAAAAAGAGGACATAGCTACTGTAGTAATTCCAAAATTTAATCCCTTTCCTCTCTGTGTACAAAATTATATGGGTTTTTCTTACTCCAACTCAAGAGCACACAATTCCAACTCTTACAGAACAGATGGACCTAAGGATAGCAAAGACCTAAACCAGGTGTCTTACATTCAATTAATAAACCTTGGGAAGACTGGCACAGTAACCACCCTGAAAGAACCAAGTAGTTGGATATAAGGACAGGAAGATTTTGTGCACATGTCAGAGCTGCACCAGCAGTCGCAGCTGGTGTTACCTCGTCTCTTGGTTTTCACCTTCACTTCAGGCTCTCCTAGAACCTGCCCAAGTCAACAATTAATCAGGCCATGAGTGCTACATTAGAGACCCTCACCCTCCTCCTTCTCCTCTGTGGATGCAGCAGGGTGAAAGGCATCACTGCTCTCTCCTCCAGCTGGATCAGCCACATGCGAGAGGGCAGCAGGGAAGGGAATGGGAAATGGTGTCACCAGGAATGCCGTGCCTTGGCCAGATGTGCACACTCACAGCAGACAACTGAATGCTTTCATGTCTCCTGACAGATTGTTTTCCTGAGGGACAAAGCCTTGCAGCTCTAAAGCAAAGAGACTTCATTCAGCATGTAGTTCTCCTCCATTACTTATTTACACAGACACTAATGTACACATTAAAACCATAAGCAGAAGCTACACATGGGATAAAAAATGTTTGATAATATGCAGAAAATGTATGGCCACAGGAAGAGAGTCAACTTTACATTATAACCATAGAAGGCACGATGGGAAATGCCTCAACACAGGCTCTTTTGTGCTTCAGAAAAAGGGAACAATCAACGACAGAAGTAAGCAGTGTCAGAAACACTTGATCTTTGACAATTGCTGGGCAGATGTGCTGCTGGTGAGGGGCAGATTTCAGGACAACAGAGCAAAAATTCCTTGATTTTATTTCCTCTACTTCACTCTGTATTGTTTTTACAACCATGCTAATATTATTTAATAATATCATTTACTGAGTTCTGCAAGGAAAGCTGCACAGGTAGTGTCTAGCAGGATCTCACCACAGGGCTTATGATCATCTCTCCACATTACAAGTAACAGGTTTTATTTTCCAAAAACTCATGAACTGGCCACAATGACATGGTGGCAGCACCTGCAGCTTCAGAGGAAACGAGCCTTAATGGAACAATAATGGCAGAGCTTGACCATAAAAGTCATTCCTCCTTAACCTTTCTCATTTACTACTCAAAGGAGTATGTTACAGCAAAAATATCCAAAAGTGCAAACAAATTTGAAGAACAACTGGGCATCAGCCACTCATACAACACACACAGGACACCCAAAACAGCATTTGTTAGAGATTTATGCACACTCAGTGGGTTGCTGTGAGTCCTAGTGACCTCCTAGCCAAAGGATGGTCATTTCTGCTCTACAGTTCAGAACCAAAGAATACAATTTTATGAGATTTAATTCAAAGATCTTGTGAAATAGAAGTATATGTTTTGGAAACAGCTATATTTCTGGGGTTTTGATTCTTTGTGGCAACAAGTTTCACCAATTAATGCATACAAATTAAAAGCACTTCTGAAAGCTCTGTTTGATTATACTTAAAGAAGCGGGGGGAAAGGGATTCTTCTTTGAAGTGAAATGCACTGCAGTCCTGGAACCAAAAAAGCTTTGGTAACCATAGCAACACTGTAATTTTCAATATACATTTTCATAGCTATTTAATTTGTCAAATTGCAGACTGGCATTCAAACCATTTTTTCCAGCAGACCCATGCTTTTCAATACATGAAGTTATTCACATTTACTAGTAGTGGCCTCTCAGGTGCTTTACAACATGGTTCTCTTCCAAATATAACTATTGTATCAGCCTTGACAAAAAAAAAAAAAAAAAAAAAAAAAATGGCTACATGGTTTCTATTTCTGCTGTTATTGTCCTTGACAATTTCATTTTTTTAATAAACCAACTGAAATGTTTGCCAATGTTCAATTTTTTAGAAGACAGAGCAGGCAATGTTCTGTAGTTACTAACTCATAAATTGTTAAGAGTAGCTGAAATACTTTGTCTTCCAAATCCTGTTAAATATCCAAGTTACTTTAAAAGTATGCAACTTTATGGATAGAAAGTTAATGAATAAACCTGGCACTGAGCTATGGTAGAATGTTATATCAGACTGAGATCCACCTGCAAAAGCCTTTCTTAAATTCACTACTGAAGATAAGACTGCTAAGCAAGAAGAACATGCTGTGTACTATGGGTGAATTTGCTTAAGCACTTGGGTAGTAGAATAAGTTTCCAGGCCTAAGAACAAACTGCATTCCTCTGTTGTGTACTGCTGACTGTAAAAAGCCTGAAAGCAAGCAACTATTTCACAAATCCAGAACTTTTTCAGGATAATTATGATAACTCTTAAACATGACAGACTCCACCGAAAACCATATCTCTTGACAGATCTTAAAATCAGCACTGAAAACATGAAGTCATATGGAATTTGGGATATGTGCCATTATCACAGTTCTGGTTTCTCAAGACATGCCAACACTGCCATAATTCACAGGATTCTGTCCTAGTTTTCTAGCAGAGTTCTAGTTCAGGCTACCCTGCTTTGGGAGGGACCATGGAGATGAGAGGAGACCATTGCCAGTAGTGCAAGTACCACATTTGGTCAGACAATATCACTGAGAGGTCTCCTGTAAAAGTAGACAATTGCTATAGTATTGTTTTTGTGATAGTAAACAGACAACAAAAAGAATGAGAGAAAATATGTAGAAAAAATGTCCCAAAGTAAGAATCTGTAAACAGTAGCATTAAAACACAGTTAATAGAAGTATTAACAAAAATAGAAATTAGTTTAATTAAATAATCCCTACAGCATCTGATGGCAAAGCAGATTGGTATACTCATTATTTTACCAAAGCAACATGACAAGTTAAAACTACTGAGCTGTTAAAGAATATTAGTCCATCCTAAGTGTAACAACAGAATCCATATAAAATGGATATTAAATCCTCAATCATACTTGTTTAAAGCAGAATCTACCTATCCAGCCACAAGTGCCTATTCCTAGATGGCAGGCCCCATGAAAAGATGTAATGAGATCCCCTGGGTGGAAATTCAAACTAGCCAAAAATTCTCTGTTATTATGTTATGTTAGAACATGGAGGATATTTGATAAGCCACAGAGAAAACAGCTGTTGCCTACATCATTAAAATATCGTTGAACTGTCAAGCAGAACCTGCACAGATTAATCATGGGAAGAAGAGCTAAAAATAAATATTCCTCTCACATCAGTGTCATGTGTAAGGCAAAACAGCAAATAAAGAGAAAAAAGGACACACGGCACCAAACTAGAGAAGGGAAAGCTCTCAGCTCAATTAGGCAAGGCTTCAATTAAAGAGGAAGCAATCAAATGAAACTTGAAGCACACTCCCATTGTACAAATGAGCACAGTTACTGCAACCTCTGTGTTCTCCCATATTTGCCTCATTGCAACCTCCTCCCACACTCACTGCTGATACAGTCCTCGAGCTGTTACACAAGGTGGATGCTGCCATAACAGAGAACATTTTTCTTTCCTTTACCTGGAACCAGTTGCTGGGTCTTTGTACTACAGGCAGAAAAAAACCCTAAATTTAACCCCAGGCAGAAGCAGACAATAGGAAAAAATTGCATTAAAAAACTGAAAGAATCCTTCAGAAATGGAAAATTCAAGCAGAAAGTGAAACACAAACCATACACATAAGCCCTGAAACCAGAGAAATCCTATTGCCAAGCCTGGAGCACTGAACTGTGGTGGAAGCTGGCATTAAAGCCCTAGCGATATCCAATACCTAGGTAAGCTGAATGGGAATAACTAACCCAAACTTGACAGGATATGTAGCAAAAGAGGCCATTTCCCAAATACCTGGAGTCTCAATCATGGAACAGTTAAGTCCATTAGCAGGACACTGAACTTTGCCCTTTTGTTTGGAGGCAATCAGGATGACAAAGGCTGGGTGTTACCAATTTCCCCAGTCCTCTAACACTCACCAGCCACCCAGTCACATGCTGGACAAATGCTCACATCTACCCCCTTGTTGGGGGGCGAGAAAAATGGCATTAAAGGTACATGACACTAATGTAACCCATGACAAAGACATGGCTCATTTAAGAAGTCAAGACATCCTTTAATCACAGTTGCATGGCGTGGAGGGATGGCAGGTGCCTTGTGCAGCCTAAGAAACCCTTCCTGAGAAACCCTTCCCCTTGCAGCAACTATCAGGTGCCAGTTTTAGCCATTTACTCCCCAGCACAACAGAAACCCTGCTGCACTTAATGGGACAGATGATGAAACTCCCCATTCTTTCATCTGAGAATTCACCTCTGTACATAATTAGAAGCACAATCATTAAAGTTAGCGTTCCAAATTGCTGTCAGGAACCAGCCACACAAAGTATTCCTGCAGGGCTACAAGGCACTTTACAGACCACATCACAAAGCCTGTCCTTACAGCAAACTTCAGATCTGTCTGAAGAACAGTTCACCCGCTTCTCTCCAAAGGACCAGATTAAACCTAATCCATTTACTAACACAAGTGCAGATAATAGAACTAAATGTAGTTCTTATCTAGCAGACAGGCAGTCTCAGCCTGAGAAATATTTATCTCTCTTGATATTGTCTGACCAATCCCACTAAAAAGACCAGACGTCTGGCAAGCTGCAGAGTTGGAGGCCCAATCAAACAAATCAAACCTGAATAATGCAGATAAGCTTCAACTAAACAAAACAGAAGGTAAAAGGTGTTTCAGACCTGGAAAATAATGACCTGTTTGAAGAACATGGAACTGAAGGTACTGATAAAAATAACACTGAGAACAGAGGGGGGTCTGGGATTCCAGCAAATCCAGTAGGGACAGTAGACAAGATGATGACTGCTGACTCAGCATGTGGCTATTTGCACACTCCACCTCAGTGCATTCATTTCAGGTTACTTGTCCTGCTTCAGTTTGTGATTTAAGGAGTTAACTACAGTAGAAACAGAATTTGAAAACTTCCCTTACGTGTTCTTCTCTAAGGAGAAAGCAGCAATTGAGATTCCTGTACCCAATTCTTTTGATTTTTTTGCCCGCGACTCTGGTGGAACTCTCAGTTTCTCTTCTGGCCTTGCTATTCTAATTCTACCATACTATTGTCAGCAACACTGTGAAGCCCTGCTCAGCTAGGAGACCTTCCTTGCTGTCTGGATCTCCAGTTGCATAGGAGGAGGTTGTAGTGTCTGCTGTGGGGTACAGGTCCTGTTTTTAATCTCACAGTCACACCTATTTACTTCCCCAGAAACATTTGGGCCTGTAACATGGGACAGGGAGTTAAACAATTCCCAACTGTAGCCAGCCAGAACTATATTACAATGTGGCATATTTACTCTGGTGTCTGGATGAAGATTACAAGTGAAATTATATTACTTTATCTGAGGTAAAATAATTTTCATATTTTCCAGAATGTGTTAAGCAAACAAAGGAATTCCTCAGTGAGAACAGGAATGTTTTGGAGTAGTTCCTGAGGTAGATGTAGAAATACTAAATAACTTGTTTAATGTTGGAATAAGAGTCTACAGTAGCTACACTGATTAAAATCGCAAAGCAGCACAATGAGAACTTTGCATCCTCTGCTACCCCAGATGTCACAGAAAATGTGTTGCTCAATATAAGTCTTACTAAGGACCAATAGCTCCAAGAGGACTGAGCACTATTTCTCTTTGAGGGAAATAACAGACTGAGATCTCAGGCTCACAAATACATACAATTTATGTATACAACTCATTCTTAAATTTCTGCATCATACAATGAAAAGAGTTTCCAGGTCTTAAATGTAGAAGCTGCAGGCACATCAGAACACATTTGATTAAAAGAATTCAGGCCAAAGAATCAAGACTTGCTGAATCATAGAAGTAAACTTTCCAAGCCTGATTTCATCTACATGTCCTGAAACTAGTTATCATCAATGTGGATAAAACCCCGCCTGATACAACCTGCTAAGAAATAAATGCAGCCATTGAGCCACATTCATGGGTTTTTCTCAGTAAAGATCAATAGAGCTAAAAGTAACATAAAGAAAGCCCACTATATATTAAGAACACAGCAATAATGAAACACAGCAGTAATGAAACACTAAACATGAGCTTTCCTTAAGAGATGACACAGGCATTGCATGGGGGCACATACAGGGAGAGAGGTTCTGCCTGGGTAATGAGCTGCCAAAGTTTGTACCAGCTGAAGATCTACTCCAAATGTTTAAAGGAAGAGGTTTCATCACTGAACCAAATTATTGGGATTGTGTACTTTGCTGCTTTTTTTAGTAGGTTCCAATTTCTCCTGTCAAGCTAGGAAGTTATGCTGTGAGCAGCTGGTACTCCAGGACTAACAACTCCACCCCTAATTTATCCTCTAATACTCAAGCTTCCGACGTCTCTGTTTGTAACACAGAACCACAGCGGGTAAAGTATCACAAGTTCCTCCTCCATGCCTACGGAGACTTACCCAGCTTCACAAAATGACTTTTGTTACAAAGGATTTACATTGGTGTCCTTGGAAGCAACAGATGGTCAGGATGAGCTGCTGCCATCAGCATTTTCCTTTAGTCTGAGAAATTATTCACATAGTGCCCCCAACAGTGGAGGCGTTCTCTCAGTTTAAAAGTGAAAACAGACCAGTTCAAAGATGGGACAAAACAACAAGCAAAGCAGCAGTGTCTTTAAAAGACACTGAAATGGGCTGGATTTTGTGATTATATAAAAGCAAGAAACACTGTCTCAATCTGATGTATGAATTAAGTGCTTTACCTTATCAACAGGAAATATGAACACATTTCCTACAATTATTTCCTCTTGCAAATCACTCCCTGTAGGTCTCAAAGGAAACAACAGATGCACCCAAAACAAGTTTTCATTTCTTTGCTGGCTGTTCAAAGAAAATGCAAAACTCTGTTTTGTTTTCATTTCTTAGCACCTCACTGTTTAGACAAAATCTCTTCCTCAGCAAATTTGAGGTACCTTACTGGCTGGTGTTATCATCTTTACCTACAAAGTGAGGCAATTAGAAGAAAAGCAAGGGCAGCTTCAAACTTGTACCCTGTTCTCATGAGCCACCACATTATGCCACATTCCTAAGCCACCCCCACACCATAAACCCAGCAAACCTATTAACCTATAGCAGGGACTCAGTTATTTGAATGGTATCTTAGGCATAGAAAGGGGAAATCTTGTTAAAGATGTATGAGCATTTAACTGAGCAATCTTTGACACTTCCAAGTTTTCCAGCTGATGTACTGCCAATGTGTTTCTTGTGTTCATCCAAGATTTATGATCTTGGTCCTGTGACAGGCACTCTGCTCCCTCTAATAATTTGAGCAGGTTGAAGAGTTGACTGTTGGTGTGAACCGTTGGCTCATCTGTTACCTTATGTTGTTTTTAACTGCAAGTATTCCTGCCTAGAATGACATGCTTGTGTCAACACAAAACAGGCTTGGTGCAAGACTCACAATGGAATTTGAAACACTCTGTAGTGCGGAAACACTGGAATCTGTGAGCTTGGTTTCAAATCCTCCCAGGCAGATGCTTTCTGAGAAACCTGCATCTGGTTTTCTAATCCCCCTGAAGTTTGAGAGCGTTCAGATCAAGCTTTATGTCAAGCCCCTGCCCTAACAAGCAGGGCTAAGTTGAACAAAGTTGTATTTGCCAACATATCCCTGGAGAGAACAATGCACCTCTGCTGCAAAGTCCTGGTTCTCCAAAGCTGGAGGGGGTGGTGTCAGTTTTAACCTTAAAAGGTATCTGAAAACAAATCTTTAAAGTTTACAGTCATTTAAAATACAAACAGTTTAGCAAGGCAGCCATTCAGTACAATTTCTCCTCAAATAATAAGACCTTTGAGAAAGACAAGACTGATTGCAATTAAAGATAGAGGGTAAAAAAACACTGTGATTTATAAAGTGCATGGAAAATGGCTTGAAGATTCAGGAATGACAGAATTTTGGAACTGTACAGGAAGAAAAAATATCCTAATCAGTGTTATAAAGACTTTTTGGTTATCCTTATAAAACAATTCTACAAAAGATGGATTTGCTTCCACAGAATTCTATTAGTTTCATCTTTATTGAATACGGTGGGATATCTCCCACAAGCATAGTAAAAAAAAAAAATATATTAAGCCTGAAGTCAAGTGCTGTTCTTCACTCAGCCATGGGAGAAATTTTTCAGTCCAGTAAGTATAACTTCGGAGTGAAATAAAAAAAAATGAGAAACTAATCAGGGCCATGAATCAGCCTCACTGGGGAACAACAGGGCAATGCAGAACTCTGCTCTAAATTGCTATCAGCGCTAGAAATCCAGCCCGGGAGCTCACTCTGCTGAGCGCACGCCGAGTAGGGCAGACAATTTTCTGCTGCCCTCTGCAGGGAAGCCTTGGGCCTTGTCATCCACAGCCAGGCCTGCACAGGATAAACAGGCTCACAAAAAAACCAGGGAGATTTCAGAGGAATTTTTACAATTTACTGGTGTATTGTTAACTTCAACAGTAATCTGCACTCAATTTATCATGAATACTGCACTTATAATTGCAAACCAACCTTTTCACTTGAGATGATGAGCCAGTTATTGCATAACTGAGGAAGTTTTGATGGAAATACTAATCCCTAGATGACTCCATCATATGGGAATAAAAGACCTGGCCCTCTTCCTTGCAACCTCAACACTATGTTTCCACTCTGCTTTGACTGCTAGGTACCAAAACATAACCAGGAATTGAAAGGTACCCAAAGAAAAGCTCTCGTCTCACAAGCTCTTGTTCTCCTGTACTCTCTAGGAAAATATTAAGGAAATATCACTGGGTCATTCACTTCTTCCTTCTAAACTAGTGCATGAACTATTTTGGTCTCATACACTGAATGATTAAAAAAAAAAATAAAAAGAGATGGGAAACCAAAAAAACCCCCATTGTACAGTGCTTCAGTTCAGTCTGTCTAAACACAAAGCCATGAAAATGTTTTTGAGATAAAAGTGTTTAATGAAACATGAGCACGTTGAAAGTTATTGTTACTCAGGTGACCAGCTACTCTAGCCACTTATATACTTCATTTGAGAACACTTCTTTTAACTCCAGAGCAAAGGTGAGAAGGATATGGTTCTAGTTCCACCTCTTCCCTTAGGGACTCTGTGGAGGTATTTTGTGTTCCCATCTCCTCATCAGCCACAACACAAACAGCAGAACAGCATCAGGAACCTTAATTCACTACTGTCTGCAGGACACTGAGATGATATGCTGAAATATGTATATATAAGCAGAGATATTTTCTTTGTCATTGCACATCTGATGTTGCATGAGAATGTAATAAAGACAGCTGTGGGACTCTAGGGTAATGTGTCCATACACAAGAAGGTCTGGAGAAATCTTTGTTGAGAGGCAGCCTTAAGCACCCAGCATTCCTACTGGATGGAGTACGCCCCCCTATATAGCAACACATGTATCTGCAAAATGTGTATCATGCATTTGTAATTCCTTTATGCTGAAATACATAAAAATAAACACAAAACAACTTGTTCTGTATTCGCCACAGCTGATTTTGTTAAACACCAGTATAAGAATCACAAATGGACTTTAGAACAATATGGAAACAGACCAGCTTGAAGGAGGGAGAGTTTTTAAAGCTATCCAAACCAATCTGACAGCATCAAATGTAAAGGAAAGAAAACTAAAAGTTGCACAAAAACATAGGGATCAGCATGTCAAAACTGACAGAAGCCTGGCAAACAAGCTGAAGTTTAGAAATTAAATACTTCTCCTCAAGCAATTAATTAGCAACATAGATCTACATAATACAAACAAAACCTCCAGAAATGCACTGACTCCTTACACCCAGCACCTGCACTCTTGTCTCCAGGGCAAGGGTGGGCAGTTTATGAACAGAAACAGTCTAAGCAAAACTCTGGAGATGGTGTCTCATTTCTGGCCTCAGGCCCAACTCTGCAAAAACACCAAGGGACTTGGCAGAGCTCAATCACTGAAGAACATAATGCAGCACAGAAGTCAAACTTACTTCTGACCAAACTCAACCTCATTCATCAGCATCATCAAACTGGCCCTTCTCAACTGTTCTAACTCGTGGTGGAAAAACAAAGCAAGGTGTGTGGTGACAGCCTGGGTTGTAAAACCAATCCTCCTTCCATACATATGAGCCGAAAAGATTATTTTCCTCAAAGCTTCCACCGGAGAGATCATCAGCATCTAAAGATAAAATAAAAGGTTTAAACCATGGGAGATACTCAGGAAAGTAGTGGAATAGTGTAGCAAGTTATTATGGAGGTCTATGGCATCTTCCAGTTCACTCTTTCAATCTGATCTGCAATTCAATTAGACCTTTAAAAAGGCAAACAGAAAAATTAATTTGGCAATGTCTTCATTTTAAGGCAGGTTCACGCCACACAGACAGAACAGTTTTCCAGAAAGCTCACTGACGTACCTGGGACTTAGAATGTCTGGCACCAGCTCTTACAAGACGTGCTGTTCTTTCACATCTTCCCTGGGAACAAAAGGCTCATGAAACTAACAATTTTATTTGCCTTTCCCCTTGCTGCTGTTGTCATAACACCATCCCAACGAGGAGTCCTCCAAACCCTCTAAGAACTGGGTCACTGGACAGAACGGGAGGGTGGGGTCCTGGAAAAGCTGTCTTGGGAAAACATTTCCACCAGGCTAGAATTAAGCCTAATGGGCCTGTATTTAACCAACCTAGCACGAAAATAGGGTAAAGTGTTTTAACAGAAGCATAAATATTTCTAGCAGACACTGAGCAAAGAAAAAGCCCAGAGCATGGAGAAGCAGAGGACCCAACACAATATCCCACTTCAGCCTTCCAGCAGCACTGCCAAACAAGCCATCACAGCAAGAGCTTAAGACACTTAAAAAGCCATGAATGACCAATCAGCACAGTTTTGTATTTGTAGCAGTTAACTCAGACACTTGTACTCAGTATGCTTCAGAAGGATCTGAATCCAATAATCACAGCTGCCTTAGTTTGTGAGGATTTCAAGAGCTACAGGTGGGACGAGCAAGTTAAATGAAGGGGGCAAGAGGAACAGTTCCAGTACAAAATTCAAAACATTGCATAAATTTGAGCATATAAAAGATTAAAATGAAAGCTCAGAATGGAAGAGAGGGAAAACCTCCAAAAAGAGAGCAGCCTTTTTCTCAGATTACCCACTGTGAAAAACCAATACTGTTTTTCCATTTTAAAGTCAAAGTTTTTTCAGCCTTTCCATAAAACTATTCTCACTTTCTTCCATTACCAAACAATGGAATTTAAATACAAAAGTTTATTTTAATTATGAGAATAAAATGAACTTATTTCCTAAGCAAAGCAAATTATATTAATTACAAAAACATACACATTAATGAGAAGAAAATGGAAATGGTACTATTCTTCATCAACAAAGACACAGCAGGTTATCAGTCACTGCTGGCTAAACTCCATCCACCTGTTCTGTGCTGAGAACCAGCCTGGCCAGTGCAAGGTTGGACTCTTTAACACGCGAGTCACCATAAAAACTAGTTACAAACTGAAGGAATAATTCAACTCTAAAGGTGTGAGTGACTCCTCCTATTTGTTGCTGCTTTTGTCCCCGGGACTGATCATGTGTACAACCACTCAGGAGGATCAAGCTTCAACAAAACCAAAGTCAAATAAACAAAAAAAAAAACCAAAAAAAAACCACTCAAAAAACCTACAGTAAATGCAACAAACCATACTCCGAGACTGAGCTCTGTTCCAAACAACTCCATGCTCTAGAGAGACATTGTAATGAACAGTCTTGAATTTTCCTGAAGAATTTTTACACAAAAAAAGTTAATTCCTGCACACCATGTACCTTTCTCTTCTCCTTCAGAATAACAAAGATACACCACTGAAAACTTGCTTCACCAGAGAAACTCAACACAAACATGGAATTCACCTCCTTACCATGCCACTCCCTAAGAATTCAATTGCTCAAGCAAGAGTTTCATGTGAACTTCACACCACCACCTTTAAATCCTGTATTTGACAACAAAATTGTGCATTACACATCCAGGAGGTGAACACAACAAGAAACTTCCCAAAATAGAACATGGAGTTACTTAAAACACATTCTTCTGCAAAGCACCTACCTCCAACTATCCAAAACTCAAATGAAGCACAAGTAAATGTGTACTCACCATAAGGACTACATGTAGACTCCTCCAATTCTTTATCCCAGTCCTCCACCTCATGCTCAGATGCATCTTGCTGCCCTGAAGACTCAGGTCCATTGGAAACTTCACTATCCCACACATCCAGGTCAGCATATATATTGTACCAGCCCTCATCAGCAGAGCCATTGACATCACCTTCATTGGGGGAGGTAGAAGCAGATTCACTTTCTTCAGACTTGCCATCAGAAACATTTGGAATATTCTGCAGCAAACATTCTAAAACCAGTAGAAAGCACCAACAGGTACACTCAGAAATTAAACAAGAACAATTAAGTGTTCAGCACAATAATTCAGAAAGGTACAAAAATGCACTTTGTGACTACTAATCTTATTGTAATACATGCAGTTTCCTATATATGTAATATCACTACAGGGCTGCTTCACATTTCAGATGCTTGGGAAGAGTGGACATAGCCTTGCACCACAACACCAGCACAAATCAGATTTTCTTGTTGGAAAATAACTCTGTAAACTAGGGCAAAGGACACAGCAGTCTTGTTTCACCACATTCACCTGTAGGTATTAAAAAAAGTTCTGGTTTAAAAAAAAAAACAGTCATATTAATTACTCATCACGTACCTAGGCATACACAAATATCTACATGGAAATAATTTAGCACAGTAAGTAAAGAGGCATTTCCCATGCAACACCAAAAGGTTTTGAGTAGATTTCTCAAGTAGTGCACAAGTTTCAATATTTGCGACCTACTTGGGTTTGTCCTACCTTTTCTGGGCTTCCAGATCGTAGTGTCTGTCTTATCAGGAAGCTGTTTCCCCTCAGAGTTTGCAACCTCAAAGGCAGCAGCCATCACCTATGAGAAATTTTTAAAGAGTTCTGATTGCTCATGAAACTGCTACCCCAGGTGCTGCCGACCGTCTCCATTTGCTCCCTTGATGAATCAGAGGTTTAACAACGAACAGGCTTTCACTTCGGAAGGCAAATCTGCAGAGTTATAGCTAATTCTGCTGCTGCCATCGGTTACCCTTAGCATTAACACCAACACAGAACAACCCGTCTCCTCACTCACAACCCCGACCGAAATCGTGCCCCTTTGGGAATGGCGGCACAGTGTGAAAGCACCAGAGGGAATTAAAACACAAGGAATGGAAAAAGTACTAACTCTGAACCAACCGCTCTGCGGGAGCCCACGCGCCGAGCGGGACCCTCCGGCAGCCCTGAGGGGCTGGCCCAAGATGGGTGGAGAGCAGGAAGAAACCCTCAGCTGCTCTGAGGGGCGCGCAGCGAAAGGTTCGGCGAGTTCTCCTCACACTTCCAGTGGAACAAGGAGGAGCCGGCGGTGGGTGCGGGAAGCTGGAGCCTGCAGGGGCCGAAGCCGGTGGCCAAGGGCAGGGCGCGGAGTCCGGGCGAGCCCTTACGGCGTCCCCGCCACCTCCGCTGCCCGCCCCGCAATCCCCGGGACCCCCGAACCTTCGGAGCCGAGCCCGGCCTGAGGGGCCCCTCGCCGCCCCTGGGCAGCGTCAGCCGGGCGGGCCCGCGGCTGTGCCCGAGGGACAGGGTGCGGCACCGGGGTGAGGCTGGCGGGACGGTGCGACTGCTCCCGCTCCGGCCTCGGTGCCTGCAACGCCGCCACCGCCCAGAGCGCCCTGGCTGCGCAGCCCACCGCGCAGAGCTTCGCAATCACAGACGCAGTTCGGCTGGAAAGACCTCCGAGACAGCGAGTGCAACCGTGACCCAACACCACCACGTAATCCAGACAAATACAGGCATGAGAGCTCTGAGAAAGTACCTTTTCACTGATGAAGTTGTAAATAAAGTATCAATACCCCTCATGGCTGGGTGGAGTTTTCCCCTTGCCGAAAGATAATTTCCTTCCGGCCTCGTGGTGGCAGCATGCTCGGACACGAAGAGACAGGAAGCACCTTGGCTGAACAGCTGTGCCGGTGTCGAGCACATGTGCTCGCAGGCAAAGCTCTGCGAGGAACCAGAGCGGCTGGTGGAAAAGGCCCACTTTCTGAAATGCTGGAGTTAGCGGCTTTGATGGACTTCAACAACTCCAAACTTTGCAGTTGAAAACTTTTAGTGGAGCAACTGACGAAGCAAGAAGTGGTTCAGGAGAGGGAGTAACAGCATAAGGGGCAGGGGGGGTATAAGAGCTTGTCAGTAAGGAAATCTCAATGTTAGACAATGAGATGGCAGAGAACTAGTGGGGATATAGGAGACGGCCTGGCTAAAAGCTTGGGAAACACAAAAGCAGGATGTACTTCAGATCTGATTCCTCCACAGGAGGAATCTTACCAGACTGCTGCTCCAAACTTTATTCCCAGCTAGTTAAGTTACTGGAATTCATTGCTTGAGAGGAGCTGCAATTTCTACTTGAGTACAAAATCAAGAAATATTTCCCTGTATTGTCATTATGTCACCCTTCAGTCACCGGGAAATTGCACAAAGGAACACTTACTTCCTGTTCTTTTACTTTCCCTACATTTCTCTGTTGGTCCAAAGATAGCATTTATGTTGATTTCTCAGGTTTGTGGCTCTGTAAACAACCAAGGACAGCACTCTTTCAAAAAACATTACACATTTTTTCGGTATGGTGGACAGAAAGTTGAAGTGTAGATCAGAGCTTTCCACTCTCACCTCAAGGACACTGCCAACAGATCTCTACAACTCCCCTCTACCCTTTATCACTCTCACGATGCAAACACCAACACAAAATAGCTGCAGAGGCTGTTTCTCTTTCTGTCATGAACATTACATATCTCAAGGCTAGGAAGCAATAAATACTGCAATTTTATTGATTTCTGAATACCTAATGAAAAGAGTTTCACTTTTCATGATTCAACTTCATAAGATAAAAAGATGACCCACAGGTGTAGTTTGCACTGGGTTTGGTTTGGATTTTTTGTATTTAGGTGCTGTAAGTGTAAAAACTGATGCACTAGAACTATCTGAATGTTTAAGCAGATCAAGAGTTTGCTCTCAGAAGTCTCGATGAAAACACCCTCAGAGGTTTGCTTCCTCTGTGCACTTGAACCTGCCCCTGGCAGAATCAACACTAGAAATGATTGCAACAGAGAAGATGATTTTTTTTTGTCACATAAAATGTAAAGGTAAACTTTAATAAAGTCCAGGAACATATTTACCTTTGTACAAAGTTTAAAAATGCACAGTTGTGTTATAACTATGTATAGTTTTTCATAAATGTCCAGTTTGCAATAAAGTGTATTTAGAAACAAAATCTTCCACCAGGTCTCCCTGCAACATCTTCATTGCTCGCCAGTGAATGCTCCCACAGTTTTCTGGTTTGCCTTGGGGATGACTCAGCTCCTCCTTGATATAATCGAGCCAGAGGTCTTTAAAAGAAAAATGAAAGTTCTGGTTAGATTTTGACTAGATATTACTTAACAAACATGGCAAGCCTAACTAGAAACTCTTTTTCTAAGTATCTTTGATAATGCAGTAGGGTTCACTTTGTGAAACAAAAACCTTGAGGAGCAAAAACCCTGGGTTCTATTCCCAGCTGGAACAGTAATGTCTGCAGAAATAATGCAACAATAACTGAGCTGTGTACTTTCTTCAAATGAATATTGCAGAAATCTTGATTATAAATATATAGCTCCATACTGTTCATAAATCCAAATTAAAAGTGATACACATCTCTTATGCCAGCCAGTGTCTGAACGTGATTTGCTGAAGCCATCCCAGTGCCAATGACCCTGGGCTGACAGTGGAGGGTCCCTGCAGTGTCCTACTCTTAATGGCACAGAAGAAATAAGCTCCACTCTGCATGACAGCAAGCACAAGGGCAGAACAAACAGGTACCTTTTAAAATAGATGGAAATAAAAGAGGCAGCAGTGAATGAAGGGATGAATAAATAAATAATAAAAACCAGAATCCTCCTTACCAGTATTTATTGAACCAAATTCCCTCAAGGCACGTTCATAGTATTCTCTCAGATTAAGCATTTTGCAGGATTCCTAAAAAAGGAGGGTATTAAAAGACCACTTATTTTGTGCAGAAGTGAATCTGCAGCATGATTAGATTCTGACAAAGAGAGAGAGTCATGGCAATTACACACACTGCTGAAGACTAGTTACCATGGAACTTGGGTTTGTATCACATCCTGTGAATCAACTGCAGAGACAAACATGAACTGATCACAGACTAACACCACTACTCTGCTTCCCATTTAAATCCCAAGTTAGAACTGTATTTTACAAACACAAAGCATTAATTGGATAGTCAACAACTTACTTGCTCCTTTTCTATTTGGATCATCTTCCTGAAGAAGTCAAGTGAAAATGGACGATTTTCACACAAGCTGAAATAAGATAAGTGACTTTAGACTTAAGGACTCTTAACATATACCCTAGAATAATCCACTTTGAAGGTATTTTTTTTTACCTGGTGAAGAGTCTTTTAACTTTCTTATAACCATTGTTTCTGTAAGTCCAGTCAAGATACATTTCTTTCATAGTCACAGATTCAGCAGGCGTTGTGGCATGTAAGGATCTCTGCAAGTTTAAAAGGAAAAAACCCATCAAAATAAACAAAAAATAAACCTATCACATAACCTACAATTAAATGGCTCAATTAGTGCATCTCCCTAATTAGGCATCTGTCACAAAGGAGATCTCCTAAGTCTAAAACACATTTCTCCTTCAGTATTCCATATAGCTGGAACTGGCATTTCCATAAATCCCTTCACGCAGAGGGTTTCACAATACTCTACGACAGCTGAATTCAAGCTCCCACCTGAAATACATGTTTTATGTGGTAAATGGGAGGAAAAAACAGAACATGCCAGGCAAAGAGAAAATGTTTTGCGCTACACTACTGAGGAAATTCATAGTGAGAATAAAATCCTCATTCTGATCTTGACTTTTCTGTAAAAAGACTGATGTTTTCACACAAATTGGAAAATTCTCTTTTCCATGCTCAGATAAGTATCTGAAAACAGAGCAAATATTCTAGACCACAAAGTAGGAGTCCATCATTGGTTATGCTTACAAACATCCACATGCCTTAGAACATGGGAATGACATTTGTGCCTGTAAGTCTATGTCCAACTGTTTTTTTAAAGGCACATAGTTTTGCTTGAAATTCTTTGATATCAACACATCCATGAAGGAACTTCAGTATAAAGCATTTGTTGCATGTTCCACCCACACACATTGTTCCATTTTATTGACACAGACAAAAAAGTAGATTTTGATTAGCCAAGTACCTGGTAGAGAGCTTCTGTGTCCTCCTTGCTGTTTGTGCTCTCACTCCATTCCACCCAGAGGGTCCACAATGGCAAAGTGCCCTACAAGGTCAGCAAACACATCAAATGGCTGAAATTCAGTGACTCTGATTTACAGCAACACAGCCATCAGGTTTTGTATCACCTGCCATAAAAAATACTCTTTGGACACAGCTCTTGGAAAGACAACTTTGAACTGCACACTGAAATGACTTCTCATTTCCTTCCTCACTTACAGGATAAATCATCCTTAGCTGGGACAGCTGTGTTGCCAGGGATGAGAACCAAGTTCTGCACCACTGAGCACTGCAGTACACAGAGGTGACTCCAAGAACAAAAAGGAAAGAAACCTTCTTGCTGCCTCACTCATTGTGCTCAGGGTTTGAAATGGAACAGAGCAGGAGAGGACACAGCTAATTCAAGGCTTGAAATACCACACATGTGTATCAGACAGTGAAGAAAAGGAAACACATTTTTCCACTAAGACACAAACACCAGCTCGCTGTTAGGAGAATATGTAAAATGTCAACTGTAAGCATTCAGATTTTAAACATGTGAATTTTAAGTGAACTGACAATTCCCTAATACTCCAGAATGCAATTTGCATGTGAAACGTCAAGTTCTTATTTCTGACCTTAAAAATAGTTAAGGACTTTAAATGCCTTGTAGACAAAACAAAAAACAACAACAACAACAAAAAATTCCAAAAAACCACCCAAACACAAAAACCTCAAAACAACCAATCATCAGGGGTTTCTGGCCCAAGATTAATGCATGCAAGTCCATTAAACCAGCACAGACCTTAGATTTCACATGTTTAATGGCTTCTTCAAAACTCTGGGTCACATCATCCCTCTTCAGCTGGATCAGCACCCGCAGCCTCATCTGCCACGTTTCCACGGACTGGCTGAAGTGCGTGGTTGCAGCTTCTGCCACCTCCACAGCCCTCTCAGAGAGGTTGGAGTCCAGTAAGAGCTGAAGCTAAAACCCAGCAAATACAGCTTTGTTAAAAAACAGGGCTTTGAACCAAAATAGTTCATCTTTGTGCCTATTCAAAATGGCAAAAGCAGGCACACAAATAATGCAGGAAAGTCTCAGCATCTGTTTCTTCTGTGTCAGTTCTTACCCACTGCTTGTAGAGAGCTTCTGACAGCAAATTGGACTCATGGGCTTTGCTGAACACACTCAGTGTCCTCTCCAGCCTCTAGAACCAACAAAGAAGAATAAAAAGAAAACAAGCATTATTCCTATATACATATATATATATATACTAGATTCTAACATCCCAAGAAGTCCACATGGATTGTGTATCATGTCAGTGAATATCTAATTACACATTATGTGTCTAATGCTCTAGGTACCTGCAAACATTCCAAGACAAAGTGGAAATCTGACCATTTACTTCTCTTCCTTAAGGAGCAAAGAACAACGTTGTATTGTTCTTTTAGTGTAATACTAGGGAACCAAGTTGCAGAGGATAATTAATTAATTCACTGAGTAATAATTAAATTAGCCATGTGCCAGCACCAAACTTTGCTCAGACTTATTTGCAAGAGTAATTTTAATTCATCGTCTTCTTTGAACAAGCAGAGGTTTGAAAGACCTGTCAGTGAATTTTTTGGATCCCCTTCAACCCAAACCATTCCACAATTCCATGATTAACAAGTCTGCAGTCTTAGCTTTTATCCAAAGAGGTCACTGTACTTACTGACAAGGCTAGTTAATCAGGTCCAGGTTAATCATGTCCAGACAGGACACCTGTAAGCCTAGCAGTAAAAGTGATCCCCCCACATGGAGATTAAGTTGTTTTTAATGATGGCCACAGGTACATCATTATTAAGTATTTTCGATAAAATGTCAAAATACATTTGCTTCTTGTCCGAGCTATTACAAAAGTCAATAAATATAGGGATGATTTGTTAGAATTATTTCCTAATAAATTTTACCTTTTGCTTTAATTCTTCACTATTGGTTTTTCTGTTGTACCTCTCTAAGCAAAAAGTGATGTAGCATTTCCACATGTCCTCTGTAGAAGCAAAGGCATAATATCACACTTCAGAGAATCACAAGAATAACAACAAATGTTTGTCTTTAAGAAATATAAAGATACAAAATGTGATACAAAGTGTTAATGCCAACTTTATTTTAAAATCTTGTATTACAAGACAGGCCGTAGATTTATAACATTACACTTTAAAATTACTCCCCAGTCCAAGCTGCAGGCAGTAACTCTTGGTAAAGAACATCAAGCTCTTAGTTCAGCTGAGACTTTTGAAGATCCCTTCCAACCCAAACTGTTCTATGGCTTTAAAGGCTGTTCAGCAGCAAGTTTGAGACCTCTCCACAAATAGTCCCTTGACAAGCTCCTTTACAAGTAAGAACAAGACCAGAGGCTGAAGCTGGGTATTCACTCCCCTGGCAACTCAAAACCACTTCTTACTCACAGCTGACCAGCAGCAGACACATTTTCAGTTAAGCAGTTAAGAGCATAAATACACTGGAAAATAACCCAAATAATATATAAAATAGATCCCAAGAGGTAGCATCTAAGAACTGCTTGCCTTCTCTTAGGCATGGTAGAGCCTGCCATCACCTTCAAGGCTTTTACAGGCTGCTCAAGTACCAGAAACAAATGTTAAAATGCAGGCAGATCATTTCACCTGTTGGGACTGCTCTCACAGCTTCATCAAAGACTGCACAGCACCGTTCCTCTCTCTGGGCCATTTCTGAGGCTTTCTTCTGCTTTGTGGTGTGCTCTGTGGGCTGCAGGGACCCCAGCTCCAGCTCCCGGCGGGCCATGTAGTCCCATGTCAGGGGATCATCAGCATATCTGGCCTGCAAACTGAACACAACATGCTTGTAACAGCCCACAGCCACCAGTCCTTACCTGCAGGTATGTTTAAGAGGGTTGTTATATTGCTATAGAAATGTAGTTAATTGCTAAGTAACCAAATGCCAGAAAAAAAAAATTTCCACAAGAGAAAGACAAAATATTAGCTTTTTAAAATATTGTTTAATATGGATATTCTTCAGAAATAACATGAAACAGACAAGGAGCTGTCAAGAAAGATCTTTCTTTTGAGAGGAACAACTTGAGAAACAAAAGATGCAAAAACCCCACCAAAGTACAGTAAGAAAATCCACAGTTCCTGCAATGAATTTACAGAAACTGAGTGCACTAATTATTCAGTGACAACTGTATTTTACCTAAATGTTCCTAGCAGTTTTTTAAAGCCCTTCCTGAAATTAGATACAAGTATCCTCTTCTAAAGATCATGCTTTTGGTTTTCTTAAAGGACTTCACATAAGCCTTAACACTATTTCCCTAGAGGAACAGACTTTTAGTTCTGAAAGTCCAGTCAATGCACTCTAAGTTAGAGTTATAACTTATGAGAACATGTTTCTTAAATACCAAACCAAATTAGAATAAAAATACAACACAAAGCCATAACTCACCTTTCAAGGATTTCTTTTTGCAAATCTTGAGTAAAATCAAAGAGCTTTGCAATAGAGAGCACAGCCAGCTGGAACTCAACACCTACATTTCAAGAGAAGATAAACTATCAAGTGGAGTATTTGCTGAAGAATTCCTCAAGATATTACATCAATTCCACTTTATATTTCTGTAGCTTGGTTCCACGTGCAAATTTAATCAGCACCTCCTCTATTCCCTCACTTGACTGCCATGAAAACACAAAATACTCAGGACAGATCTCTCCAAAGATGTACAAAATAGATGTCCATGAATTGTGTCCATCTTGTGTCTCCACAAGTTACCTTTGAAAATGCCAAGTGACATGACTGGACATAATCAGATCATTGTGAACGCACACCAGCCATTACTCACCTTACTATTTTTAGGTGCTTACAAATCATTTGTATGCCTATTTTTTTCATGATTTTTCCAGAAAATTAAATTAAACCAACTCTTTCTGAAATTTCCTCTAATATCCTTTTTCCCCACTAATTTTCAATGTTCATTATTGTATTTTTCCCAGTCTTCCAAAATATCCCCATCTATCATGAGCAGTCAAAGATATCTGCTACTAGTTTGCAGTAATTTTACCCAATTCTCTCAATAAAATGGCTTATTTTTACCAAGCCTGCTTAATTTAAAATAATTTAGCCTGGTTTATTACTAGTCTGAATTCTAACTTTTTTGCCACTCATGGTAGCTGATTAGTTGTGATCTAATGTTCAGCAAAGTAAAAAAGTGTGTAACTCTGAACCCTCCTTCAGTTTTCTTTCTTTAAACAATCAAGTTTTGGGGCTGTAACCCAACACTAGGCCTCTTCAGCCTGAAAGCTGTTGTGCTGGAAGAGATGTCAGCCTGCAGGAAAGACGTGCAATGAGAACTACCATTAATTTATACTCTGGCATTTAATAAGTTCTGCTGAAAAAATGGTGTAGCTGAAAAAAGGATCTCAGTGTGTGCACTGAAACCAAGCCTATCAGCATTGCCTACTGCAGAATTGGGTTAAAGGTTACAATTTTCTTAATGAATAAGTACAAGAAATGCTCATTCACCTTTAATTTTCTGAGAAGCATCCCTGTAGACTATGCGAGCCATCTCCCCATTGAGAATTTCTTCAGAGTAATTGAATTCCCCCTGAAATATCAAGCATATCATTGAAGAAATTATTGTCCTTTCTCAGCTAACATTTTTGCAAACAGGGAAAGAAAAATCAAAATATATAAATGTTTTTCTTCCTGCAAGTCTATTTTTATGTAACTTACACGAATCAACTATAAAGAAATCAGGTATGAATCTGATTATTACTTTCCAAAAATTATCATTAATTTTCTGACTGGGGAATGTAATAAAAGATTCTACAAATGCAAAGGAAAAAAAAAAAAGTATGAAGTATTAGAACTGAGCATCAGCAAATACTTGAGAAGCTCCACACAGGTGCAGAACATGAACAAAAACTTCCTCTAAGCCATTGTCAAATAAAACATTAATCCAAAACTGAATTTCAACATGTAATACTTAAAAGATATTGTCTGCTTGTGTAAGTTTAGCTGACTTACCAGGTCCATCTTTGCTTGTTCAAATTCCTTCTTCTCCTTCCTCTGTTTTTCAGCATGCATAAGCTCCATTCTGAAATACTGCAAGAGTGACAACAAAATGAAATTAGTCTGGGGATAAATTATAAAAATCTAAGTCCACAAACAGGATAAAACAAGCTCTGAGGAGATACAAATTAGCCTTTGACACATCCCACACACGTCCTACAGCCTCAGTTTTTGAAGGTTTGTGCACCTACCACTATCTGCCCTGTGTATTTGCCCAGGAATTTCCAACAGGTAGCAATGATCATTTAGTCATTCTTTAAACCTTAACTTGCCCCCAAAGAAAACCAAGTTCCTTAACAAAGACTGGGGATGCCAGACTGAGCCTGACAACTATGTCCTAGCAGAGCTTAACAGTACCTTAGAAAAGAAGTTTGGGATTATTTTTTTTTAAATTTTTTACATTTTCCTGCTGATGGAAAAACAAGTTTCTGCAGTTGTCCCAGACAGATCTGGGAAACATGCTGAATTGATTTGCTCTGCTTGAACAAGTGGTCATAGAAGAAAAACAGGAACTCACTTCTTGATAAAGTTTGGGGCACTCTGGATGGAAGCGCAAAGCACGAAGGAACAAGTGCCTGGCACTTTCTGATGACAGTCGTGTCTCCATTTCCCACTTTGCTGCCATAATCCACAGTGCTGCAACAGGTGACACAAATAAATTTATTTAACCTCTCAACATGAGCTCAGCCCCAGGATAAGACTGATTATCTCCCACGTAAAACTGTAAAGCAGACAGGCAGTTCCAGGAAGTTTAATCTGGTTTAGCTACAGATCTAATGATGCCTTCAAAAGCCAAAAGGCTGTCATGAGCAACTGACATCTCTTGCTTCTCCATCTACTGAGTCCCCAGTACACATGAGAATTGGGCATTCTGACCTACTTCACATCCCTTTATGACTGCTCAGCACAACCCCTGTCAGAGCCCTTCTCTGAAGCAGAAGCAAGGCAAAGAACAGACAGTAGGAACTTCAGCCCAACAGCTTGAACTGAGATCTACAAGAACTTAAACCAACATCCAGACAATCTGTGCTGAGGCATTTATGCAGCACTCACCATTGTGCTATTTACCTGGTTTATTGGAATGAATGGCCAACATGGTAGAAAACACCTTACTGAGTTGATGTTTTGCGTTCTGTAAAAGAAGTAGTTTTGTTTCACCCCCTCTGGCACTGAACTGAACCCCCAGCACCAGAGTTTCAGTAGGAAAGGTTACAAGCTGTAGTACAATTGCTCAGAAAAAGATGCTTCTCTGCTACTTTATCTACAGTAGAAAGTTTTTCTTATTCACTCACTAGTGACCAGCATTTAAATGTCACCACATTAAAGCAGCATGGCTTACTCAAATTTCTGAACCACACAGCCAACACAAATGTTGCCAAGTCCCAAACCCATGATTTCACTGCCCTATTCTGAGATAGAAACTGTATTTCCTTCATCACTATGCAAAGTCACCTTCTTCAGTACAGAAATGACAACACTTGAATGCTGGTAATAATGTGAAGCATTGCACAGCTGAGTTTATCACGTACAAAACTGTCAGAATTAGGCTTTTCAGCAGTCACTACAATAAATATTTGGAAGAAAATCACAATTCACAGACAAGTGAATCACTCCCTCCAGAGAAGGTATAACCAATATTATGGTTCTCATAAACCAACTGGTATTCCAGATTTAATGTAGTCAGCCTCACCTTTGCCCTTGCATCAAATTTCATACTAATTCACTCTCCGTCAAACTGTACACTTACACACATCAGTGAAAATCCCAAGCAGCTCCAACAATACTATAAAATTATTTCAGTATTAGAGCATATAGCAGTAAAGTTTGTACCCCTAACTTTAAATCAAGTTTCAGATACGTGAATAAGCACCAGTCTCAACCTGGGTAAGATCAGGATTTGAAAACTCACCCACTGCTTGCAAAATGCAACATGGGAAAGCCAGAGCTGGACATCATCCTGTTGGAAATCAAAAGAAGAGAATCAACTTCACAATGTACAAAATCACTTGTACACTGACCAGCAAACAACACATCCTCTGTACAATGACCTGGCATACAGAAAAAAAAGAATTCCGAATCTCAGTACAAATAAACTTACTTTCCATTTCCCCGTAGCTCGGTTGAACAGGCTGTGGACTCTGTGCAGAATAGAGTGCTCAATTTCATCCTTCTTAAACGAATAGCCAATGCGCTAGAAGGGAAAAAATACTAATTTTATTGAAATAGAAGATTTGGCATAAAGTATTTTGCACTCTTAACAGCTGACAAACTTACTGCTCTTCTTTTCTTGATCAGTTCCAGCAGATTAACTTCATACTAGAATAGGAAGAAAAAAACATTTAACAGCAAATGTGGAAACCCATAACAGCAAGGCAAAAAAAAAAAAAACAAACAAAAAACAAACTACATCAAGTTTGTTATAGATGATCAGGTGGACAATAAACATTACTGTCAGGAAAACATATACAGTAGTTTTTGGCTGAGTCACTACATTTCTAAGACTTCTGGCCCTGCATAGGGCAGCCCAACAATCCCACCTTGTGCCTTAAAGCGTTGTCCAAACACTCTTGAGCTCTGTCAGGCTCCAGGCCAGGACCATTCCCTGTGAAGCCTGTTCAGAGCCCGACCACCCTTTCAGCAACCGTTTCGTCTTACTGAACCTACTAATTCCCGTTAACTACACACATCAGGGAACACATTCCCCCTTTGCACAGCACATCAGGGAACCGGGGGCTCTACATCCCTGGAGAGACAAGAACCTACAGGAAAGGTCACAACACTGGAGAAGCCTGACCCCAAACTCGGGCACCAACTGCTGGCTACGCTTCCTATTCCGGCGCCAAGAGCCACTCACAGATGAACACCAGGGACCTGGTGAGGTGGGGGTCTCCGTTTTCAGACCTACAAAGCTACCCGGGTCTAACTGAGATTTGCACCGAGATCTAACTAACTGAGTTGGGTCTGCGCCGAGAACCGCCCCGCTCTGCCGCTCGGTGAAACCTACCTGGATGTAATTAATGAAATCCTCCTTCCGCAGCGCTCTCCGCTGGATTTTGTACTCCAGAGCCGAGGCTTTCCTCAGGACGGCCCTGCGGGAACGGGAGATCAGCGCCCGGAGCGCTCCCGGCCGCACCACGTGCGCTCACCCGCCCGCCCGGGCCCCGGCCCCGCTCACCGGATCTCTTTGCGTGTGAAAAGCCCGACCCGCTCCAGCTGCTCGAGCTCGGGGATGCGATCCTCCAGCCGCTGCTCGATGCGCTCTGCCATGGCCGCGGCGCTCCGGTGTGTCCGGCCCGGCACGGCACGGCACGGCCCGGCTTCCGCCCGCTGCCCGCGCCGCTTCCGGGGCCGCTGCGCCCTCTGCCGCCCCCTGCCCGGCTGGCGGGACCAGCACCGCAGAGCCTCCACAGGCTCGGTCGGGTTGGACGGAGCGCTGGAGATCGCCCAGTCCGACCTCCCTGGCCACGGAGCGTCGCCTGCAGCAGGGGACACGCAGGTGGGTTGGGAATGTCTCCAGAGAGGGAGACTCCGGCATCTCCCTGGGCAGCTGTTCCAGTGCTCTGCCACACTCCACGAAAATAAATTCTTCCTCGTGTTGAGCTGGAACTTCTTGTGGTTTAGTTTATGGCCGTTGCTCGTTGTCCTGTCGCTGGATGTCACCGAAAAGAGTGTGGCACCATTCTCCTGGCACCAGCCTTGCAGCTAAACACGATGGCATTGGCCAGGCTCAGTAACGGGACATCAGCCTGGAACTGCTCCAGCACTTTGATTCTTGGTGGGAGTCCTCCAGGACAAATGGCTCTTTGTCTCTCACTTGGCACCTTCATTCTTTCCACCTTCCAAATTTTTAATAAAAAATCATCTGCTGTGACGGTGGTGAGATACTGGCACAGGTTGCCCAGAGAACATGTGGATTCCCCATTCCTGGAAGTGTTCAAGGTCAGGTTAGACAGGGCTTGCAGTAACCTGGTGTAGTGGATGGTGTCCCTGCCCATGGCTGATGGTTAGAACTACATGATCTTTAACGCCACTTCCAACCCAGAACATTCCATGGGTCTATGATTCTGAGAAAATTAACAACAAAACCAGACAACAGTCAATTTTTGTTTCTTAAATTAGGGATGTTCCAGAAAATATAAATTGAGATGGGAGATCATTTATTGAGAAAACTGCTTAAATGCATATTATCCACAGCAGTATCTGCTGCTTATGCTTTGAGTTGTCACTGCTGTCACTGAGCTGGTCAGCCACAGAACCAACCCCACATCCAAACCTACCTTGTCACAGCCATCGCTCCCTCCTGGGGGAAAAGGCAGATGTTTGTCTTGAAAAAACAAGTACAAGGGGAAGAGGCAGCAGACTAAGGGCAAGAGGTCTTCTGGCACAGAATTAGTACGTAACAGCAGAAAAAGAAGTGAGTGATTTTTTCCTTTAGAGTCAAAGGTTTTAACAGGTGTTGCCAAGTACAGAGCGAGTACCTGAGCAATCGACTTTTGTTAAAAACACAGGTAAGACTAAACACTTTAAAAGAACTATCAAGAACAGCAGTAATTTTTTTCACCTGCTGTGACTTGGATTTGTGGTGGTTTTTTTTCAATTTTGGGACCAATTAGGAAAAAACTAAACTAATTCTTAGTGGGACATGTTTAGCAACTTTTCCTTCTGACAGGAAATAGTGACATGATTTTCCAAGAAGTACCCAAACAGAAAAGCTGCCAGGAAATGGAGAGACACCATCCAGTCACAAGACCAAGAAGTACAGACTGGTGCTGCATTCAGAAGTTGGTGGCCCGGGCAGCTCTGGATTGCAGCTGCCTCGTGCCAAGGGACCCCTTACCCATCCCACAAGGACAAGGAAAATTCCTGATGGAGACTGTCCTCCTTGGAGACTCCCTTGTCCAACACTGAATGCCCTCCACAGGTTGGAGGGGGATCAGCACGGCTGCCCCAGCACAGCCATCCCCACTGGTGAGCCAAAGCCTGCAGTCCCTTGGGACCTAAAGTTGAGTGAGTTCAGCTTCCACTGGGTTCAGCTTTCAGTAAAGGAGCACAGCAGTCCTCAGTGGTGGTGGAAGAGTGTTATTCATAATCACCAGTAACTTGTTAATTATATTAGGTTTCATGTTTTGAGATGCACCAGCTCAAGCTGATTCTTGTGCAAGTCCACAAATTTTACTAAAATAACCCTTGAGGAGAATGGCACTGGACATCAAAAGTAACATTAGCACACTGAATTGCTGAGCAAGAGTGTGATTGGAATTACTACTGGATTATTTCACTTCATTAGAGTATTTTTGCATCTGAGTGCATGATTTCATACTAAAAAGCATTCTGTACTTAGAGCTAATCTGTCATGGTGCATGTAGATCCCAATACGAAAATGACAACACTACATGCAGTGTAGAAGTTAGGAATTGAAAAGGTAAATGCCAGCTATTACCTGAAAACCTCTGGAAAATTCTATTTCTGTCTTCTTGCTCTCCTCTCTCTTCAACCATTCAGCTCTTCTTTGGATGAAAATCAGCAGTAACTGATTTTGGTGAGAGACACCAGCATAAGCAACAGAGTCTTCTGAAACTTTGTTTGATTGTTCTGCCAGTCTGAAAATAATGTTCTGTGATCAACCTCCAGTGTTCTGCCACTTGAAGTAGGTCAGGAACTTTGAAACTCACCAAACCATCCATAACTGTTTTAATGTAGATGATGGAGAAGTGTGTGCACCCTCAGGGGCCACAGCAACCTCCACCTTGAACGTGCCTCCAGGAGAATTCAGTCCCATGCACAGATCTACCAACAGGTCTGAGAGTTCCCCCACACTGATAACAATGGGTGTCCAGCAAGGCCTCAGAGGGCATTAAATTTCTTGCTAGCACTTGTCAAAGCACCACAATATCATCCCATAGAAGCATATAGGCACAGCACAAACCACTCTGCAGGACCCATCACTGTGGGACTCAAAGGATCAAAGAATGGTGTGCACCAAAACAATAGACTCCCCAAGTTTCTAGTTTAGGGGCCTGGTACTTCCCACTCAAAACCACAGAGTGAGTAACAATGAGATTTAAAATACTGAACTTTGTTGATGACCTCCCAGGATTATTTACAAAAAAAAAAAAAAAATAGATCAAAACCCAATTGAAAACATTTTTTGTTCCCTGAGATATCCCTACTTTCCTGTAGATGGAACAAGTACAAAAATAAAAATGCCTTTCCTTTTCTTCCCCCAGCAAAACAATCCTTAGAACAATTAACATAACGGACTGTCAAAAGTGCTCATACCAAAGTGACAAACGCTGTGAGTGGCAGGCAAGCCCAGCCCGACCCACCAGAACACTGCATGCTGGATTTGTCATGCAAATCAAAATGGAACCTGACATGCTCTTTGTTCATTTCCCTTTCATAAAATCTACTTTAAATGCCTCCCATGTGCCTTGTTTTGGAAGCTGACATTCCAAATGCATCAGTGCAAATTAAGGAGGGATCCATTACCAATAAAGACGTTGTGATACAGAGAGTTTCAACAAATCTTGTTGGGAAAATTGGAGAAACAACTGCTGCAGGTGGCAACTGCAGGGTCACCAGTTTGCTGCTTTTAGAAGTCTCTTTAGAAAAACTCTATCAGTAGGTTCTTATGAAGAAGTTCTGGCAAGCTGTCACAGCTTAATATTTATAGATTATGTCCACAAGCAATGGATATGTTGTGAATTAGCAATAATCACAGTGGTTTTCCTTTAAGTGTTGTCTATATTAAAACATTTAATTGTTAATGTGCATAAAACAAATATTTAAACTACAAATTGATTTATATCTATCTTTTAAATTTTTGCTCTTTTACCACCTGAGTGCAGAAACAATTACAGGTTTTTAGAAGATGCCCCCAGATGTACAGATGCCCCCAGATTTTACAATTAACATGTACTTTATGAAAATGCCTTTTAAACAATGAGAGTAATGTTATAACCTCATGAAAATAATTGAGAAGCTTCCACTGACTTCAGCTGAGCCAGTGGTTCATCCCTTCGGGATATATTTTTAACAAAGCCCTCAAAGCATTTACTGAGCATGTGGGACTTTGATTTAAAAATATATGAGCACATCCGTTAATAAAACAGTTTTGAATTTACTCTCAAAAATAGACTAACCCAAACTTTGGACTACATTAACTTCCTTAGTTTTGTAATTAAAATAATTTACATGATGATTTGGTTTCACCCCTGCCAAAACCAACAGTCAATCCGAATAACTAGTGGTTTCATCACTGCAATTCCACTCTGAGCATCCAAAACGTTAGATTTAAGACTTTGCAGTTGGTCAGTTGGACTGTTCCATACCAGCATTAATCCTGGTACATGTTGTAGACAGATGTTATTTCTTCCATTCTGATAGAAAAATGCTAGTCTTTGTCAATGCATTGCTTTACTCTTGCAACTTGCTGGCACAGACCCTGCAACTTTAGATCTGAGTCCCTCCAGGAATTTCATTCACTCACTCTTCTCTTTTTTCAGCTCTAAGTGGTAAAAAAACCCCAAAACCAACAAATAGAAATATTTTCCTATTATCTGATACTTTACATATTATCTCTTTTAAAAGGCAAAACCTTTACTTTCTTCTCTGCATTGGCTCTGAACTTGAATTTTTACAAAACAGATTTTTCCTCCTACTCATTTTGAGGCATTCTGTTTTGCCCCAAGATCTGAACATCTATACACAGGGAATTTCCAGTGAAGGGGAATGATGCCTCTGGAATTGTTTTCTTGCCAGTTCACATCTGGCACTCAGTATAAGATCCATCTGCTTATTCAGGGTCTCCAGGGGCTTGCACAGTAGTGGCTCTGAGTGTGCCTTTTAATTTGATTTTGTCATTTGGCTGGTTGGTGAGTAGCTGACAGTGTCTAACTGCAGCAGGGCACTTACAGCTAGTCAGTCATCATGTCCTGGTTGCCAGTTCATAACCCAGTGGAATGCCAGTCAAATTTCAACAATTTGAAACTATATCAGTCATCTCCCCTACATACCACCAAAATGTCAATACCACAAAATATATTGCTTAATTGTCTTTAATTTAATTTATTTCTTGTCTGTTGCCAGAGGTCTGGAGAGCAGGGTCATGCTAAGCTTAATTTACCTCACTAACCTGTCTTAAGTTTTGAAGGGTGGGTGAAATTCTGGCATGGCCTTGGGTGACCTGTGTCACAAGTAGCAATTTTGGGAAAGATAGAACTTCCTCAGAGCAAAGCCTCATATCTTTTAAATGCAAGCATGTTGGTGCCAGCATCAATTGTACTGGTACAACAAAAAGCCTACACTATACCACATACAGATTTATTTCTCCTTCCAAAAACTGGAATGAGGATTGGTCACAATTTGCCTCCTACTATGTTTGTCACATCCTTCTATAGAGATAGTTTTAGCATGGTAAAAGTACTTTGAGCATAGTCATGACAACAACCAGTAAAACTGCTTCTGGAGTATGGATAATTCAGATTATAGTGTGCAGAATCATATCCTCCCAAGCAGCCCAAAAACAAGATAAACTCTTGTAAAAGTGTTGTGAAGCAACCTCTGGCATATGAAACCCCAGATAACATGATACCCCTGATAACTCTCCTATGAAACATTTAGATAAGTTTTCCCATGTGTGAATTTTGTGTATCTGTGCTAACTGGTAAACACTCAGAACACAGTTTCTGCCCTGATCTTATCCTTTAAGTAACTGATGGTGATAAATTCCAAATTCTCACTTTATTACTCTGTACTTGGTTTAGCCACAAAAGAAAGAATTGGTCCCTCTTAAAACTTATCCCTTACTTAAAGCTGAAATTAATTAGCTAACTCATTCAATTGAGGTTTTATTTTACTGTCTATTGACATGTTCTTTGATCCTCCAATATTTTTCTTTTTGAGTGATTAAAGATTTCATTCTTGCACTGTCAACAGACCTTTTGTTTCAGAAACTTCTATTTACATCTGTAACTGACTTAATTCTCAGATCTTCCCAGCAGTTTCTCTTTGATCTCTGCATTTCTGAGTTTAATCATTAAGTTTGCATCTGAAGTGTTTCAGTTGCCATATCTTTCACAGTTTCCGGGACTCAATTAAGAGAACACAAATCCTGAAAGTTCACTTAGAATCATTTTTTGACAGTTTTGTGTCTTACACATACTGCATCTCTGAAATTACAGCATGAACTAGAATGATTCCTAGTCCATTTTCATGCATTAAGTATTTAAATTTCAAGATCTGGCATGGATTTTTTCTGTGTAGTTACTATGTTTCTGGTTTTACATTTTAATTATCTTAAGAGATGTCTTACCTTTCTAGAACAAATCATTCTCATTGGGCCCATGCTTATGACAGTGCTTTTGAAACAAGCAGTTTTAATTCACTATCTTGATTCTAATGACAAACACCAGTGCTAAAAAGCCACCAAGCAAAAATAAATCATTAACTGAAAATCAGGAAAAAAATTTCAGTGTAGAAGAGTCATGAAAAATACAGTAAAACATCACTAAGAGAACTCTAAGAAAACAAGTCCTAAGCAATACTGATTGTTCTAACTATCACTGATTGTTCACCATGTGAAAGCAGAAGGCAGGTGACTCCCTGTTGCAAAACATCCTGTGCACTCACTTTTCACTCCCTGCAATAACTCAAAGACACACGAGCAGCGTGCTGGCTGAAAGCTGGGCATTGTGGGTGCATTAAGATTCCCTGAGGGCCAAGTTCCTGGAGTGCTTCGCTCCTGGAATACATTTGAGCAGCTCTACAAAAGCAGTCCCCAGCCAAACAAGTGAATGAGAATCACAAGTGGCTGCTCTGTCAACCTCTCACACACAGAGGACATTCTACACTTGGGTTCCTCTGTGGGATCCCAACTCTTCCCTTTTGCCATGCTCCACAATGCTTCCCTTACAGCAAAGTTTATTTTCTCTTTGCTGAGTTCCCTGCTTATTAAAGCAGAGCAGCACTGTACACTAAAATGCAGAGAAACCAGACTGAAACAGAACTTCCACCCCAACAGCAGAACAGTCCTGCCGTCCCAAATACACCCAGTACTGCACCCGCTCCTGGGCTGTTACTCAGGGAGCTGGAACTGCTCCTGTGCTGTTCCCCAGAAAGCTGGAATTGCTCTCATGCTGTTCCCCAGAAAGCTGGAATTGCTCTCATGCTGTTCCCCAGAAAGCTGGAATTGCTCTCATGCTGTTCCCCAGAAAGCTGGAATTGCTCCCTTTCTCCAGGTGCAATATTATGTAGCCTCTGTCTACAAGAGTCTGGGAAAACACTTAGTGGGTGTTGACTTTTGTTTTCCAAGTAGGCAGGGAAGAGTAGCTTATCTAACAAGTTCCATGGGCTAATTACTGTTGATCTACATCAAATCAGACTGCAAATAAAAAATATGAACTGAAAAATGAATTAATAACTATTGCAGGTGAAGTTAACTCAGCACCTAGTGAAGTTTATTTGTGTAAGTGAAAGGGGTGCCACTGAAATAGGTCTGGTTTTGGAGTCCAGTGACACAGATGGGATCTTCCCAGCTATGCTTGAGGTGGTTTTGTTTGTCTTGGTTCGGGAGCATTTGTGAGTCCTCACTTGTCTCATGGAAAACCTGTGTTTGGGGACAGGGTGAGAAGGAGAACCTGGGTGCATGGAAACAAGAAGCAGCAAGGTTTGGCTTTAACCAGAGAAGTGGAGTATGTAAATACTTTTCCATACTGGATGCCCTTGAATCCCACTGATTCTGCTTGTTAGCTCAAGGCCGAAATAAAAAAACAGAGGTACCCAGAACAGTCACTGAGGATTTGTTATTCTCAACAACACCCTGAACACCCTAGTCCAGAGCCTTACCAGTGGGGAATAACAATGTTCCCTAATAAATACTGACCCTGGCTTTCATGATGGCCCAAATCTGGAACCAATCCTTAACGAAGATTGACAAAAAGTTTATATATTTAGCTCATAAGCATTGTTTTGTTCCAAAGTTACATGCAATATTAATTTCCCAGAAGATAAACTGATCTGTAGTAGTATTTAGTTAGCAACTAACAATCTATATAGACAGATCTATGTTTAAAGATGTGAGGAAAGCAGTATAAAAATACTGACAGAACCTTCATTTAGACTGAGTTCCAAATACACAAGTATTTATTTCTCCTTTAAAAAAAAAAAAAAAAAAAAAAAAAAGATCTCTTGTGAATATTCTTGTGCTGAGACAAGACTAATTTGGAGGACTGGAAGCTGAAAAATTAAGTAGTGTGGCCATAGGGGTACTACAGGCAACTAACAAAATGATGTAACTATGAAACAAACAAAAATCCATAAAGTGCTATAAAATATGCATGTTCTTTTACATATATATCTGAAGGGGGAAAAGTCACTGCAGTTCTTCCATTAAAGATGACAGGAATGCCACAGGAATGCTAGGCACACACAGACTGCAAAAAGCCATAGGAAAAAGAGGTTTACAAGTAGCATATGCTTTCAATCTGCAGGAAACAAATCTGATCTTTTGGATATCAAATGCAAATCCCACTAACAGGATGTAAAAACAAGAATGGATTGACCATCTCAAAACTGAAAATCTGACACAGTATGAAAGCACCTCTGCCACCTACTTCTGCTTTCATTTCAGGGTTTTGTTCCAACAGCACTCCTGGTTTGCCTTTGTTTCTTCCATTTGTCATCTTAAGTGCATTAAACTGCCTTTTTTCCCCCCTACATTCTGTGAGGGTACTTTTTATCTTTATGGCAAAAAGATACAGTATCATAATCTTCTACTGTTTTAATTTAACCTATTTATGTCAAGTTCAGGAAGGCATCTCTATTTCACTGCATCTTTTTTAGACTACTTTATTAGAAAACACATTTTCAGTGTCATCTGCTAAATATGGCAAATTTTCTGATGTAAATGTACGCAAGAAAAATGTTTTAATGTTTTGGGTTTTAATAAATGCATCTGTAAAATCTATAGGGGTCTATATTACCAGGCAGGTCAAGGACACAACAGTCTCACACCACGGCTCATTTCTTCTGAAGAAACTGTTATGATTTCCATCTTTCTAAAAGGAAATTATTTCTTTTTCTTGCTTCTAATTGTGCAAAATAAATAAAAGTTACTTGCTATTTTGTGCTCTGTGCTCTTTCTAGCCATCCATTCTGTGAAGCTCCAAATATAGAATGAATCATAGAATCACAGAATGGTTTGGGTTGGAAAGGACCTTAAAGATCATCTCTTTTCAACTTGTGCCACAGGCAGGGACACCTTCCACTAGACCAGGTTGCTCCAAGCCTCATCCAGCCTGGCCTTGAACACTTCCAGGGATGGGGAATGACATTTCAGAGTTTTTGAGGACTGTACCTCATGAATACTCTGTGCTTCTTAAGGACGTATGAACAGCCCAGGGCAGCAAATCTAAACAAGTTAAAAAAGGAAGAGACTCTTTACCAACTAAGGAAAACAGGCTCAAGCTACCAAAGTGCTCCTGTTTGGCAGCCAGTCCTACCTTCCCAGGGGGCTCAGACACAGATGTGCTGCTGCACTCTGTTGTCTCACTCAAGGCAGGAGTCACAGCCCTGGTCCCTCTGTTCACAAGCAGATACAACTCAATGCCAGAGATTAATTGCTGAATTATCTTTTATTCCTGCTTGGAAGGTTGCCTCTGTCTCCTTCCAGTTCTGAAATTTAGAAGGATGACCCACCAGAAGCAACAGAGGCTTGGAAGCAGTTGGGAGGAAACAGGAATAAATCGAGCAACTTCCAAGGACTGAATTGCAGTTGTGCAACATTGAGGAGCCTTTCTCACACATACTTCAATATTGATAAATTTGTCACTTGTAACAGGGTGTCACTGGCCTCAAGCTCAACCTCTGATCACCTAAAGATACCCATAATTTGGAATACTGCTGGTCTCTAGCCTCTGAGTCCAGCCTCCCAAACACCAAACATCAGAAGCATCACCAGGAAGTCCCAGGTATTATGAGCAAAGAAATTATACATCAAGTCCTCAAAAATGTGCAGTGCATCAAACACTGCTGCTGCCAGGAGAGAGAGACTGGCTTGAAATGAAATATTCAGTTACAACAAGTGGCTGTAGAGAAACTGAGTAGGAAATATAAAATAAAGAAGCTGGAATACTAAGCAGAGACAATTATAAGCAGGATAAAATATTTAACAGTATTGTTTAGAGGAAGAAGACACAATGTAGATAAAGTGGGGACAACAATGAATTTATAAAAATGTAAGAAAATTAAAGCTGAAGCAAAATACTGAAAAGCTTGCAAGTAAAACGTCAGTGCCTGATGAGGGAAGGAGGAGGGAAAAAAAGGTAAGGGAAGAAAAGATCTTTCCGGAGCAAAGATGAAAGATAAATGGTAGAGCAGAAAAAGCAAAAAGAGGGGGATAGTAATCAACAAAGACTTGTTTATTTGAATGTTTCGGGTGTATATACATATATTTTCTTTAAACATGATCAGGTTAATAAGGGACAGATGAGACATCACTTTAGAATCTCCATTTATTGATAATATAAGGCACATTTACAGCATGACTGACTTTGATGTATGGTTCTCCTCTTAATATCTATAAGTTAGTGCTAGATATATAAATATCTATAAGTTAAATAAATAAATATCTATAAGTTAATGCTAGAAATTGGAAGATAAACGGAGATGGTTGGGTGCCAGCACCTCAGCTGGATCTGGTATCAATTCAAGGCTGTATTTCAGCCATAGACCATTCTTACCCTACCTATACAATTACCCCGGAGAAGTTTTGCAAAGGAAAGCAAACAGAACGGAACGGCTGCCGATGCCCTTTGTGTAAGAGCTGCCGCGCTGCTGATAAGGAGGTGATGAAATGGAGCCGCTGCTGAATTTGCCCGGCCGGGGCGGACTCGGCGTTTCCCACACGGAGCCGAGCCCTGACAGCGGCCCCGGCCCCGCCGCAGCGGCACCTCCCCGGGACAGAGGAGGATCTGAGGAACCCGGAGACACTTCACCTCAGAACTCAAGTCTCCCTGCACCCATGGGCAACTTCTTGTGCCTACCTGTTGAAACCTCACGGTTAGCTAAGGTTAGAGCCACGGGCTAGCAGCAGGAGCCAGTATAACCACTTCCACCACAAAGCCGATACCGATTTTTACCTGAGCTTCTATTTTGACAAATTTAGCTCCTGAGCTCTGCGGACAGCGGAGCGATTCCTCAGGCAAGAGGGGCATCAGCCACCTGTGCGGCCGCGGGGGCAGCGGGAGAGGCCGGGGGTACACGCAGAGCCGAGGGGCACGGAGAGCCGGGGGCCGAGGCAGCCGGGGGCCAGAGGCAGCCGGGGCTCGGGCGGAGCGCTGCCGGCGCGGCGCGAGGGCGGGTCCGGCGAGCGGCCCCTCAGGCCGGCGGGGGCCCCTCCGTACCCATCATGCCCCGCGCCGGAGCGCGAGCGGCGCTTTCCCGCGAATTCAGTTCAAAGGCGGGGGGTGGGGGGGGCGCGCGCCGAGCGCGCGGACCAACCAAACGCTTCCAGAACCATCCGCGCGTCACGCGGGGGCGGGGCCGGCTCCGGCCAATGGGGCGGCGCGGCGCCATCCCCGCAGCCAATGGGCGTGCGAAGGGGGCGGGCGCGCGGCGGCGGTCGGGCTCGGCGGCCGCGGCGCTGAGGGGAGCGGGGCGGAGGAGACTTGGCGGAGTTGGAGCGCGGCGCGTCCCCCCCCCGCCTCACGCACCCGCCCCGGCCGGCCCTGCCCGCCCCGCTCGGTCTCCGTCCCGCCGGGGCCTTCCCGGGGCCACCCCTATGGCTCCTCAGAAGCACGGTGGAGGAGCGGGGCCCAGCTCGGGCTCCGCTGGCGGCGCCGCCGGAGGAGGAGGTGGCGGCGGAGGAGGCGGCGGGTTCGGGGGCTCCGCCGCGGCGGCGGCTCCCGGTGGCAAATCCGGCGGTGCCGCGGGCGGCGGCGGCGGCGGAGGAGGCAGTGGGTACTCGGGCGGCTCCTCGGCCTCCTCGGCAGCGGCGGCGGCGGCAGCGGCGCTGCCCCCCGTGAAGAAGCCGAAGATGGAGCAGATCCAGGCCGACCACGACCTCTTTCTTCAGGCCTTTGAGAGTGAGCACCGGGTCGCCGGAAGAAGTGGGGGCCGAGCCGGCGGGACCGGCCCGAGCCGCCGCGGAAAGGGCGGGAGGAGGAGGGGAGGGCTGTGGGGAGCAGGGGCTTCCGGGGGTAAACACGGTCGGGGGATGGAGGGAGGGAGCGGGGCCGGGGGAGGCGGGGGCCGGCGGAAGCGCGGGGAGCGGGGCCGGTGTGCGGGAGGGCGGCGAGAGGCGCCCGGGGCCCGCGGGGCGGAGGGCGAGGGTGGGTGTGTGTGTGTGTGCCCGCGCCCAGCGATGAACTTGGTTCTCAGTAACACTTCCCATCAGGCTTTCGGGGCGGCTGGTTCCCTTCCCTCTTCCCGCAGCCCCTGGAGGCTCTGGGCAGTGAGGGGCGAGGGGGCCCTTTCCTCTTCGGCCTCTGCCGTTCGAGCCCCTTTCAGGGGCAGGATTAAGAGTTCACTGTACTTGGTTTTTCTTTGTTTGGCAATAATTTTCACTTAGTCGAGATTTCGTATTGGAGATCGACCTTTGCGACCTGTGGCAGCTCCACATGTGAGGAGAATCCCCCCTGAAATCACTAGATAGTTGTTTGTGGAAATCTGGTTTAAAAAGCACAGTGGACCAGTAAACTTAAATTGTGCTAAAAGATTTCTGTGCAGCTGCCAGGATTTGAAGGGAATTTTTAATGCCCTACTTGAAGACACGATCCTGTTTTGGGATTGTTGCTGTCAGTGCTCCCGCTTGCTCTGGACGGTGACAGTGTTGGAGTTTTTGGTGTAGTCTGGAATAAAGCATGGCCGTTTGAGTCTCAGTCCTTTTAACACGCTCTGTATTCAGTAAATACTGTGCTGCAAATGGGTCAAGTCACAGACTTGAGTTTTAAGAGCTTTTTCCCAGTGCCTGAGGTGGAAAAAATTCTTTTGCTCGTGCCTCAGTGTGTGAGACAAGGGAAGCACAGAGCTGAGCAGGTGGGGGTCAGGAGGAAGCTACAGTGTAGATATACACACATATATACATAATATACATATATACATAATGTGTTAACCCTGTGTGCAAATATCATGGGAAAACTGCAGTAAGTAAATACTGGATTTAAAAAATCCTAACACATATAGTACTGAATTGCATTCTTCCTGACTGTTTTTGTCCCTTTTCAAGGTCATATGCTAGGAAAAGATAAAAGATTTATTTTAAGCTTTTGCTGAGTAATACAGACTTGTGAGACATATGTCTCTTTGCAGGTTGAAGAGTGTGTTTCAGGATTTTTCCACTTGGGAAAACTAATGTTGAAGCAGCAATGTGTTGCCTTTAAATTAAATTGCATCCTTGTGAATGTGACTTAATGTTTTCATACATTAAGAAATTATAATTATGTCATGGGGTTTTTGAGACTGAAAAACATGGAGTGTCTTTTTCAAAGTTGTGAATACTCTGTATTTTCACTTTGTGGCAAAGTGCACATACCTTAATTTCTTTCTTTTATCTCGATTTGAAAAATACAGATTTTATTGTGATAAATTCATTAAGCAGATTTTCACTGGCTTTCTTCAGGCTTCTAAAAGGAAACACTGTGATCGTTTTAGGATTTCCTTCTCTAACAGTAGTACATCTCTTTAATTATGTGTTCTAGGGGGTCTTACATTCGTAACTAAGGCTGAATCATATCTTTAAAAAGGGGTAAATGATATAAAAAGCTGTCCTTTTCTACTTCGAATTACAGAATTCCACACAATAAGGTTTCCAGCTATTTGAAATAATTGTTTTGCAGTCGTATGAAAAGAAAATTTTATATTTCTTTAAAAATAAACTTTGTTTTCTTTAGGTGGGAGATAGAGGCAGTGTTACCAGCCTTAGCATGGCCATCAACACATCATCTGTTCTCTTTTTTCTCTCTACTTGATGTGTATTAAATAATTTACAGGTTTTTTGCTCGTGTTACTTTGTGAAGTTGGCCTTTATTTCAGTTCAAATTTGAAGTATTTCAGTTTAGTTTGGAATTCTTGTTAGAAATAACCTGATGCAGACAAAACCCCTCGTGTCCTGATTTAATTGGTTAAAACTAAACTGAAGGTCCTTCTCTTGTCTGTAGGCAAGTCTTGATCCTTTGAACATTGGTTCTCAGACCTGTTTGAGATGATGCTGTGCTTTAGTGTCCATTTTGTGAACAGCTGAATTATCTTCTCTCCTTTTGCACTTGAAAACAGTAGTTGCTCTACCAAAAACAACATTAATTTCCCACCTTAGAGTGGATCCATAATGGATCATAGTCAACTGACAGTCCCTGTTCTTGTTTCAGTATCTGCTGCAAGTGACCTTGGTACTTGCTAGAAGTGTAAAGCAATCAGAATCCAAATTATCTGACTGTGTAAATTGATTGTGCTCTTTTGGTATCATAGCAGATGTGTTCGTTAACTTCATGAAGAAAACTTACCTATAAGACCATAGGTTGTGATACATTGAGGTATTTTTTCTGCCCCTTAATGATACAAAGTCTGTATTTTGTGGAAAGCAGAGGAGTCAGAGTTGAGTTGTGACCCCTGATTTGTGGCACCTTAAACAATAAGTTGCTTTGTTGTGGAGTTGGTGAAGTAACCTTGAATGTAGTAACTTGGAGTTACTTGGACATTGTGATGCTTCACTTAATGGCTTTTGTGATAATTGTGTCAAAGTAATTGCCACACTAAGTTAGACACTTTTTGTCATTATAAAACTGTCTTTCTGGAGGTATAAGTTGCACGGGGTAACATGTGTTCCTTTTTCTTAGAACCAACACAGATATACAGATTTCTACGTACCCGGAATCTAATAGCAGTGAGTAATTGGTTTTATCTCTCCTTTACTTTGCACTTGTAGAAAATTTTAATTAAAGCATAACCATTTTCTATTTTTTCCCCCCTGCAGCCAATATTTTTGCACAGAACTCTCACTTACATGTCCCACAGAAACTCCCGAACAAATATCAAAAGGTAAAATTGTTTTTGTAAAGTAATCCTAAAATGTTCACCAAGTAGCAGAAGTCCAAAAAGCAGCGGAGGGTAACCTCCTGTTTTCTTTTTGAAGAACTTTAAAATGCATACTTCTGTGTACAGTTGATTTCTGAGACCTAAAAGGTTTTTGCAATGTTAAATGTATGTGTAGCTTTGTCCATGTGACTTCTGTGGATAGTGGGAATATTCAAATGTGGAGAACTGTCTGCAGAATCCTAACTAATTCTCCCGTGTTTGTTTTCTATTTTGGAGGAAAACTTATTAAAAAAAACCCAAACAAAACTGTATTACATCCCACCTCATGTAATCAATGGTGCTTAATCATAATCATATGAAACATTGTATTTTACACTGTAAGCTAACCAGTTGTTTTTGAAAGAATCAAAACCCAAATACAAAACTATTGACTTTGTTAATTAGTCTTGAAAGAATCCAGTAATTATTTCTGTAGTTATTTTAAAAGCTGGAAAATAAAGCAGGTGTTTATAGTATTTTAGAAGAACTCCAGCAAATACTTTAAAAAGGGTTGCTTGGAACTGGATGTGCCAGAGAGATGGGCTTCAGTTCTGATACTGCAGAATAGTCATTCCTGTCATGGGAGGTGCTGCAGCTGCCTGTCAGTGGACCTGAAAACACAGAAACACTGCAGAGGAACAAGTGCAGTGTACATTATTTATTAGCAGAATCACAAAGCCCTTCCAGTTACTTCCCCTTCTCTGAAAATCCTTTGTTAAAGTTTACAATTCTTTTGTAACCTGAGCATTTAGTCTAAAATATTTTAGCACCAAAGTTCTTATTGCTTAGAAACAGTTGCTGTGGGTCTGAAGTACAACAAATATGCAACAAAATGTGATTATGCAGCCAATTCTACTTTAGACTTCATATTTATATCTAAGGGAGGTAATATTTGCATGATCTATTGATCAATAGAATTTGCATATTTATAATTGAAGGAACTGTTTGTGGCATTGTTGGATCTCTTGGATATTGTTTAATGTTCCTGCTATGAGTTTTAATGCCACAATATAACTTTTTCTTAAAACTGAATCCATAACATACAACTTCAGGTACTTAGGACAGGTAATGATCAGATTTTTTTCTTTTTTTTTTTTTAGACTTGAAGTTGCAGCTTACTTTTTCTTTAGAAAGCTATCAAAACGAATTTTTTGCATATTTTAAAGTGAGTCAGAACAAAATGTTAAGAAATTATTTTCAGGCTGTTTTGTTTTTTGTGGTTTAGTTTTGTTTGGTTTTTCTAACTAGAATTGTACTACAGGAAGTTCTTGCTTATACCTTAGATTAATTCATTATTGATTGAAATGTGTATGTTACCTGAAAACGTTCTGTTGGGTATCTGCTGTACTTGCTGGAAGCAAGAGACAATTCTTTGCCTGTGCATTGTTATCCACTGTTCCAAATTCCAGTTGATTCAGCTGCACAGGTAATGCTTGATTTCTGTTTGAAACATACTCATTTTTATCAGTTCCCCCAATGCTTTGTTTTAGAACTGTGAGTTTAGTTGGGAGGGAGGTGTTCTAATAACAGACAGATTATAGGTGTTTCTTTCAATAGTTCTGTCAGTGCTGCCTAATTGTAATCATGCCTGTAATTAGGTTAAAACGTGTCAGTATGTTTTCTTTATAAAAACACAATAATGCAACAGAAGTGAGCGAGCATAGTTGAAAGTGAAAAAGACAGAAAGTAATTGTGAAGCGTGTTCCCTCTGGGTTCCCACTGTCCTTTCCATGCTCAGGCAGTACTGTGGCCCTTCTCTTTCAGCCTACTGAAAACCACAGAAGTTGTAATTTAAAGGTAGTTTTGACTTAGAGATTGGAGAAAGAGTCTTAGCTGGACTTCCTGAGGGGATTAGCAGGATCCTTGTTTGCTGATCTGTGCTGGTAAATACTTACAGATATGCTCAGACAAGACCTGAATCACTGTTCTTCATTCAACACAAATAGTTAAGGTCTATGATCTCATTTTGGTGAAAAAGGGACTTTAAAGAGAGAAAATATCTGAACTAGAGAAGATCATCCTGAGGTTTATATTAAGAAAAATCTGTGTTTTGGTTTCAGTACAGTGAAAGTGTTAGTAGAGTTCTCTTTGCAAAGAAGTCTTTTCTGGAACTGCATCACTGTTAGCCTGCTTATGTGAACTATACATGTACATTAAATTATTCCCCTAGAACGCCTAAATGTTGCCATTGTTAAATTGCTGATAATTTTGATTGCTATTTCAGTAAACAGTATCACAGGTAAAATACAAAGAACTAATCTCTGAACTTGATAGATCTTACTTAAAGAATAGTAACTATGACTCCACATCTTTTACCTCCAGCTCTATGATAGTGTGAGAAAAATGCCAGACAAATTTATCACTTGGAGGTAGGGAACTAAAACTGCATTTTTACCAGGAAATTATCTGTTGATATTGCTCCACATGTTTAATACTGAGAAAGTGTTTAGAAAACCTAGAATGCTTAGAGCATAGGAAAATGGTCATAGGGAATAGTTAATGGGTGTGTGTCAAGCTGGGCTAAAAAGGTATTGAAGCTGCTGCTTATTGGAGAGGTGAAGAGCTTTGCTCAGCTGATACTTGATGGAGATCTGAATTGGACTTTGTGTCTCTGGGTCTGTCTTCAGGTGTTAGTATATTATTAGACCAAATGATGGTGTTGGAAAGAAGTTACTAACTGTTAATAAAATTGCTTCATATACAGTATTTGGATAAAGTAATAATTATATTATTTATTGGCAAAATAATGGCGTGCTATGATGTGACTTTTAATGCTTTGCTAATTACTACTTTTCTTGTCTGGAATAAGAGTGGGTGGGGAAAGGAATGCACAAGATGCACATACTTGTTACACAAGTGAATGCTGTCTTGAAAATCCTGAGTGTGAGGCATGGTTATTATAAAAACTTGGTTTTGTCTGTTTTGCATGGGAGCATGGTAACATAAATAGTAATTCATTTTAAAGGAATTTCTGCTTTTGCAAGTTAACTTCAAAGGCAAAATTTTTTTATTAGTTGCTATTTTTAGTTGCTTGGAAAGATTTATTTTTTTTAGGAGGGCTCTCTTGACTAACCTGAGTCTGCATTTAGCAAAGGCTGTGCCATTGTTCTTTTTGCATCAATAATGGTCACATACTAAATACAAGTTGGGTCAGATGTTAGTATGTTTTATGAAAGTTTGTTAACTTTCCCCCATTCTGGGATCATGTTTGTCTCTTAGCTGGTTTTTGGCTTGTATTCTGCTCATGACATAACTTTGGTCTAAATCTGTTTTAAGCAATTCCTCAGTCTGGAGAAAGCCCTCTAAACTTGCCGTTCTGCAGAACAGTGGCTGATTTTGATGAGCTAGAGCAAAGTGCACCCAGAGACATTTTTACCTTATAATCTGAAACTTCTAATAAATTGCTCTGTTCTTAACATCTCTTGCTTTAATGTTGAGCACTGCAATGTTCATTTTAACAATCCCACGTTCTAGTGTAGGTGAGTCAGTTCTTCAGTCTCATATGTGTGACTCTTGGGCTGAGTAGAGCTTTGAATCAGTGATTGTTTACTACACAAATCATATTGTTTTCCTCCTTGTTATCTGAGTGCAGCCCTGCAGTTTTTGTTGCCCAGTGTGCTGTTCAGTCCCCATGTGATGTGTAACTCAATCATTCACGAGCATTACATGCTGACTGCAGACAGAGTGACATCAGTGTTTCTTCAGTCAGGGTATTTCTGTAGACAAATGCTTCCCACTTCCCCAGAACATGGTGTTGTCCCTCTGCAAGAAATCCAGTGTTTGGCAATGGTTTATGTTCTTCTTACTCCATTTTTCTAAAGTATAAGTGTAAAGGAAAGGTGCCCTTGCACTCTTGCATTGTCACTGTAGTCAAGTGCAATTTTGTGGGCATCTAGATCCAAACGTTAACGTGCCTTTAATGAAAAATGGAGAGACTGTTCTGTAACATGTTGAATAACTTCTGCTCATGAGTGAGCTTTATTTAGCAATGAACATGAAATTGTGTATATGGTAGAACAGGCTGAACATATGAGTGTGAGCAGACTGATGTCAGAATTACAGAGAGGAAAGATTTGAAGTGATTATTCTCTATGACATTGTTGTTATTGGTTGTCATTGTCCCCTGTTTCCTGTGAGTGGGTTCCAAAGGTTGCTTCCAAATTCATTACTCTTTACATGGTGTCCATTTAATAGAAATGTGTGGAGAAATAAGGGTTTGGGGTTTTAATTAGGCTTTTAACTCTTTTGTCCTGTAAGGTTTTAAGTGATTTTCATTATTATGATCAAGATTAAAATAGTAATGACTGAGGGCTGACATGTCAATCCCTGGTATGCATAAGTGTCAGTAAAACAGGAAGATTGTCTTTGACAAAGCTGAAATGTGGTTAAACATGTTCATTGCAAGGGTTTCAATATGTTGCTGTTAAATGAAACTTCTTATGAGCAGTAGGATTACTATTGCAAGGTCTGGGTTTAATTCCTTGTATTATTTTTGATACTGCTTGAGAAGCAGTTGTGTCCCTTAACACAGGCATGATACTAGGGTCTAAAAAAGTATATATGTGTCTAAAGAGTGTTTTCTGAAGAGAAGGCTAAAATGGTATATGTGGACAGTTTTACATGGAAAATCAAGTGAAAGCTCAGGCTGAGTACATTTTCTTGCTGTAAGTTGTGGGTACAGTGGCTGTGTAAAACTGTTCTTTTTGCTTTTTCCTCACAGGAAAACATTCAAAGTAGATGACATGTTATCAAAAGTAGAGAAAATGAAGGGAGAACAAGAATCTCACAGGTACTGTCCTGCTGATATGTATGTGTGTGGGTACAGATGAGTACATGCATGGGCTGTGAATCAGAAGTCCTTTTGACTGATAAAGTAATAAAGTGATAAAGAATCATTGCTCAAAGCAAGGTAGTTGCTATTGGAACAGATGAGTACATGCATGGGCTGTGAATCAGAAGTCCTTTTGACTGATAAAGTGCAAGTGATAAAGAGTCATTACTCAAAGCAAGGTAGTTGCTGTTGGAGATGTTTCTTCCAGAATCTTAAAATGCGTGTATGTATGCTGGTCACTTAACTTGGAGAAAAGCAGTATGGGGATAAACTTTCAGTATTTGTTGTGGCATCTCTTAAAATGTGTCTAGAAACCTCAAACAGGTATTGGCCTTAACTTTAAGAGTGTCAGTTGTGTCAGTAAGTAATCTGTGTATGTTGGAATTAAAAGTTAAAAAGAGGTGGATTTGGGAAAATAGGAAGTTTTATTACTTGTAGTTTATGTTGTTGTATACTTGCTATTTTTAACCTGTTCTTTTCCCACACTGTTTGCAAATCATTAGACTACTTCAGAGGCAGCTGCTGTGCTGTATACAGTGTAGTCTGAAACAAACTTACAGATTTTGTGTTCTAAGAGGTTTTATGGGTTTACTATATATTATTTTTCTTAATTATGTTTTGCTTTATATATTGTGTTTAGTTGCTTCGTTGAAACAGCATAGAATATTGATTTGTGTGTGTTGTTTTTTTGTGCTTCCAAAGTTAATTATGTTTTGCTTTATATATTTAGTTGCTTCGTTGAAACAGCATAGAATATTGATTTGTTTGTTTTTTGTGCTTCCAAAACTGTAAGAAATGTTCTTTAGTGTGGGAAAATAACATGGATGAATGATGCAAGGCGGTGTAGATAGAGTCCTTTGAATGCTTGAGCTGTTGGGCACTTCCGTTGGTCATCTCAGAGCTCTTGGGAATGTTTGTGTTTAAAAATAAGTGTGGAGTGTCAGGTTGTGTCTGCCTGAAAAGTGAAGGTGCACTAAGTTTTGTCTGGTGGGGTAGTGGGACAGATTATATTTTTTTTCACTGTGTGCTTCAGAAATACTAACTGGTTTTGGGACCCTTTTAAATCTAGATTTATGGATACCTGTTTTCAACAGAAATATGCCCTGAATTCTGTGATTTGAAATAAGATGGGTCTATGGGAGGCAGAATAGTCTAGGCTGTGAAACCCAACAGATGCAGTTATTATTTTAATTGCATATGTTATGAGTGATTTGGACTTGACTGGACTGATAGCCTTTATTTCTAAAGGTGCAGGTCCCTTGTAAAGATTCTCATTACTGTGCTTGAAATACTTGTTGGTTTGGTTTTCTTTTAATTTACACCAAACGTGTGACAGGGTTCAAGGTGAAATTCTAGAAAATTTCCACCAAAACTGAATTCTGTTGCTGATAGCTGTCCAACAGATGTTTGCCTGCCTGTGAAGGCAGGATCTTCTGTCTTCAGGCAGTGTTCTTCTACTGTAGTGTTTATTTTTTTTAACATATCAAGTCATAGAGTACACAGAATAAGTCTGTAAAGAGAAAACTGGTGTTCAGTTCTGCATCAACTGCAACTGCTGTATCCAGGCAGTTTCCAAGCTAAGAGGATGGACTGAATCATTAGAGTTCTGTACTGAACATCAGTGAAGTGGTTGCTGTGGGAAGAAAATACTTATTTGTTCTAACATTTCCTTTTTTTTTCCCCCCTCCTGTTTAGCTTGTCTGCTCATTTGCAACTTACATTTACTGGGTTCTTCCATAAAAATGGTATGTTTGCCAATTCATTCATTCCACTGTTAATTTATATAACACCTTTGAAATTAGTAGAGATCTGTGAGGGGAATATTTGAATGTTTTTACTCTCCGCTCTTTGGATGCAGGTTTTAATTTACTTGTTCAGCCTGTCTCATTAGTTCTAATTCAGTAGTGCTTTAGAAATGCTGTAGTGTAATTGTGATGTTAAGAAGATAAGCCTTCAGGGTTTTAGTCAAAACAGCGATTTTGAGAAATCCTTCAAGCCATCATCCATTCAAACGGAAATAGACCTTGAAGAAAGTGATTCTTTCCTGAAGAATGTGATTTTTCTGGGGGTGTGTCTTTGGTGTTTGAAGTAGCTTTAAAGAACCCCACAGCCCTCAAATAGTTGGAAGATTCAGTGGTTTCTCTTTTAAAATAGAAATGTAAGAAAAAAAAATGTCAAGTTAAATCTAGAAATGACGGAAAGGCCACGTCAATGATTATAAAAGCCATGGAAATCACATTTTAGTGACTTGAAATCATTCCATGGTGTCTTTCAAGCACACAAGGATTTGCCTCTCAATGGCAGAATATTGGATTTCCTTGATCATAATGAAGAGTTCTGTTCCTCTGAGAGTAAAAGCTGTTTTTCCATTAAAGTAAAATTATATTTCTAGATTTTTGGTTGCCATTGCTGATCACACCACTGGCAGCAGCTGCCTTTAAGATTCCAGGCCCTAGGAAATTTATTGTGCAGTCTCTGAAACAAAGTCTTATTTTCTAAGACTTTTTTTGAAGTTTGTTTTGAGAGTCCTTTAACGGCTATTGTACATTTATTTAGCCGTACATAATATTTAAGGGGGGGTGGTGTAATTTTGTTTTGTTTTCCTATCTGATAGCATCTAGATCTTAAGCCCAAATTTTAGGTTTGCAAGCTGTAAAAAAAAAAAAAAAAACTGGGAAAAATAATTCAACTAATCTGTAATTAGTGTATTCTAACTGTCCTTAAATCTACCTATAGCATTTTTCTCATTTTCATTTTCTGTTATAAAAAGGTAACAAGCATGCTCTTTTATACTTTGGAGATCAGCCATGCCTTTAAATCAGCTAATATGAGAATAATCAGGATATATTCTCAAGTGGGAATTTGTAGTAAGTTTGGGGAGAGTTGAAACTAAGAATGTGGTTTAGAGATCTTTGTACCTGGGATGTGCCTGTGGTTAAAAAGTAATTACAGATGGATTTATATCATTGAATAGATCTTCACTTTTTCAGAACTTTAAATACTTTTCTGTTTAGATAAGCCATCACAAAACTCAGAGAATGAACAAAATTCTGTAACTCTGGAAGTACTGCTGGTGAAAGTTTGCCACAAGAAACGAAAGGTAAAAATGACAAATTATTAATATACATTAAAGCACAATGATTAGCTGCTTCTAGAATATCTAAGTAACACTGTAAGTGCCTTACAGTGATGCTTCTGTTGAAATTAGCCTTTAAATTTAAGAACTAATGTATTCCAGTTGTTTTCTGTTGGCTTTTGCATTGCTTTACGAGAAATGAGTTTTAAAAACCATTCAGCTCTGTTGATTGAATTCAGCTTGTAAATCACATCCACTCATGTATTTCAGCCACTTCTGTTTTTACCTCAGTTTTTGTGTGTCACATCATTAAAGTATTCATTCTGTTGTGATGGCCAGAGGCTTAAGGAAACCAGGCAATCACAAAATCATAAAGTAGCCTGTGCCTTTCAGAGTTCAAAGGAACAAATTGTAATTGTTTTGAGTTCCTCAGTCACCTGCCAACTCCTCTTTTTCCTTGCTTTTTCTGTATCTGTGGTTTTTACTTTGGTTATTTCAATTATTGCAGATTTTAGCTACCATGAATCAGAAACAATTTTATATTTATTTTTAAAGCATCTTTGAATTTGCTTGCAGTTTTAGCTGTACTTATTTTGCATCATTTGGCAAATTATTTCCCCAACTACAAGAATATGGGAGGCTCAGTAATGCTTTAGGTTTTAACTAGAAAGGGAAAGATTTGCAGTCAGAGCTGTGTGTTCTTCCCTATTGCTAGGCTGATTTGACAGGTTTTTAAGAATTAATACTGTTTCTAGCCAATTTTGTTAATTACTGTAGTATGGATAAATGTAGTGAGATCAGGAGGTGCTAATGGTTATTCCAAATGTTTTGCTGCAAGTTTCATATTTAGGCCATCTTGTCTTGTTTTCCCAATTCTACACAATGCTCAATGATCTCTTTGAGAGGTAATTGAATATAATAAATCCTAGGTAAGTGGTTCTTTATCTCACAGATAGTACAAAATGCACTTTGAAATATTGCAAGGAGAAGATAGAAAGCACTTGGAAAAAAATACATATAACCAAAACATTTAATTTCTTCAGGTAAACAGAATTAAATTAGTATTAATGACTGTTCTACAGTCTTTTTAATTGCCTCATGTTAATGTTATTTTATTCACATAGAGAAAGATGGCAGCTGCCAGAAGGGGTTATAAAATGCCAGTTTTATTTACACTTAAAAATATCTGGGTTTGCATTTAAAATCTGGGATTGTTCCAGATTTTTTTATTTATATCTGTTACAAGGCTTATTATAAGGCTTATTTTCAAAAGTTGGCAGAACAAATGCAGTTTAGAAATGGCATCAATTTAAATACTTAATGTCTTTACTTTGAAGTCTAAAAACCTGAACCTTATCTTTCTTGTTTTGCTGCAGGATGTCAGTTGTCCAATAAGACAGGTTCCTACAGGTAAAAAGCAGGTGCCTTTAAACCCAGACCTCAGCCAAATAAAACCAGGCAACTTCCCATCACTTGCAGTTTCCAGTAATGAGTTTGAACCAAGCAACAGCCATATGGTGAAGTCTTACTCATTGTTATTCAGAGTCACTCGCCCAGGAAGGAGAGAATTTAATGGACTGATCAACGGCGAAACTAACGAAAACATTGGTAACTTCAGCCCTGAAATCTGCTTTGGCAAGGTTTATCTTGTGGGCACGTGTGGAGCTGTCTGGATGAGCAGTGTGGGTCACACCGTGACAAGGGCCAGCAATAACTGAGTGATTGAGCTTTTCTTTGTTTGCAGTTTCTTTTGAGGTGGGGCTGAAATTCAGCTGCTAGCTAGAAACTGTGCTTCTGGTTTTGTGTAAATTTAACACCCCTTGTTACTAACATGATGCTGAAGGTGTGAGGCAACGCTGCTAGAGGATGAACAGTGCAAGAGAGCCCTGTGGTCACTGAGACTCACTATTCCTCCACCAACACTGGTCACTACTGACTCACTGGGGGTGCTATCAGTGTTTCTCAGCAAAACTAAATTACAAGCCAGTGGAAAAATACCTCAATAATAAATTCTTAAAAGTGATTAATCTTGTTGAGAAGTGTTAAAACACAAATATTGCAGCTTGGAGAGTACTTGTAGAATGAAAAACTTTATTTCTCACTATTTTATAGCCACAAGAGGAGGAAGATCAAATCCCAAATTCTTTATGCTGACAGAATAATACAATGAAATTATAAATACACGAGAACACACCTAAAATATGATTACTGTTAAGCTAAGTGCTCTTTTATTGCATTGTCCTTCTCTATTGTATGGCACATCTGACACAATCAATAGCCATTTGTATTTGTGAGTGCATAGAGACTGTTGGATCTTTCTTATGTAATGATTGAATATGATGTTTCTTATTTGCAGATGTCAATGAGGAGCTTCCAGCTAGAAGAAAAAGAAACTCTTCAAATCGTGAAGATGGGGAAAAGACATTTGTAGCACAAATGACTGTATTTGATAAAAACAGGTAATATTGTAAAAACAAATACAGCTTCTATTAATCATTCTGTTAATAATTTTTAATCATCATAATATTAGACATTTGATAATAAGCTTAATATGTTCTTTGTTACAGTGTAGGTTGTCTTTGGCTGTATTTTAGGTATTTTTTTACAACAAGAACAATAGGCTTATGTTTTTTTAAAAAAAACCTACAGGTTTCATAACACATTTTATACTGAGACCTATTCAGTGACTACTGTAAATAATTCCTATCTGTGAACTTGAATATTGTCCTGGTAGTTTGCATCTGTTTGTTTTTTCCTTGCCAGTCCATTCTTCCTGTTTCTTGTTTTTGACAGATGTAATTTCTCTGGTTCTGTTAAAGATCAGTGATGACATAATTAAAAAGTGAAACAGAGAAAAGGTCTCTGAAATATCCTTACTGCTTACACTCTGTTGAGTGCCATAATTTTTCCCATGCCCAGAGTGATGCTGGTGTAGTCACAGGTCTCATTCTGCTGACAGCTACAGAAGACATCAGTTCTCCATTACTACAGGACAATCAAACAAGTAGTTAAAATTATAACAGGCCTACTCTGTCATGTAGTTTAATTATTTATTGTCATGATACTACTTAATGTTTTTCAAAGAAGGTGGAGTATGGTGAACTCACTTGTCAATAGCTTAGAGCACTCTAGATCGTTAGAAAGGTAGGGACTAGACCATTTCCTGGGTGGACAACTTGGTTGTTTGTGCTGCAAAGGACCATAGTACCAACAGCCAAAATACAGTACATGAAAATAAGAGTTCTTTCCATGGAAAATGCAGGTCCCAGGTAGAGGTAGGTATTTACATGATTTCTTCATCAGTAAAAATGGAGCTTGAAGAAAAAGCTGCTTAAACCAGCTCCAGTTATTTCTGACAAAATAGTTGTTTATCTAAATAGAGTTTTAGAAGTATAATTTGAGAAGAGTTTTGAAGAAATGTCATTTTCTAACCTGTATCTTCTTAGAAGTCTTGACAGGATTTTGTTCTTTTCTATTACTTAATTCCACTGGATAACTTCAATATGCTAAGCAACATAGGAACCATTAGATGATTTTGTGATGATGATAAACAAGGACATTCTCAGGCATGCTGTTGTATAAATGAGACTGACTTGCAGCAGAACCAAATCATGCATAAAAATGTATATATTTCTGTTAAGCCTTTAACATCTTTCTGTGTTATGGATGATGTTTGCCTAAGATTTAGACCTAGTCAAATAAATTTGCCTGAAAATATGTCTTTAGGTTCATGGAACTTTAATTACTGTGAAATAGTGCATTTTAATAGACAAACAATGAAAGAGCTTTTTTACACATAATACATATTTTGTCTTGACAGACGCTTGCAACTTCTGGATGGGGAATATGAAGTGGCCATGCAGGAAATGGAAGAGTGTCCCATTAGCAAGAAAAGAGCAACATGGGAAACGATTCTGGACGGGAAGGTATGGATTGTTTCAGTGGCCAAGAAACCAGGAAATAATTCTCTTTGGGAATGTATGGACATACATTTTGATTTAGCTCTTAATTTAGAAAGCTTTGGCTACACTGAATCATTAATACAGATGTCAACTACTGTAGGTATGGCAGCTTTCTCTTTTCAGTGACTTCTGAATTATTGACCTAGAAAATCAGGCAGTTTAAATGCTATTCTAACAAGTTGGACACGTCAAAAAGGAGCAAAATGCAGAACATTTAAGGGGAAGAAAGCGGAACCCAGACAGGTGTGATCTTATGCACATAGCTTAAGAGAATGCTGATAAAGTGTAGTGATGAAAAGACGAGGGTGTTATCAGTGTAGGAGGAAGGGTTGAGCAGAGAGAAGTTATTGACTGAGGTGAATCAACACTCAGTGATGCAGTGATTGTATGTGCTTACATAGTCATGCTCACATGTCCTGGGAGAGTATGAGTTGTAAGTGATTGGAGAGAAGAACATGAAGGTTCCAGATGGTTGCAAAGTATTTGTCTCAAAATGATCATATAATTATGAAAAAAGCAGAGACAATCCAGATTATATAGCAGAAACACAGTTATAAGCTCAGCTATCCTGATCAGCCTCTACCTGCATTAAAATAAATTAACATCAGTTTACGTTCTGTGAATGTTTTCTCATTATTGTTTTTAAGAAGACACTTATTCTGCTGGGTTTTTTTTTCCTCCCCCCCCTCTCCAGAGGTTGCCTCCATTTGAAACATTTTCTCAGGGACCTACACTTCAGTTTACTCTTCGTTGGACAGGAGACACAAATGATAAGTCTACAGCTCCTATAGCTAAGCCTCTTGCAACACGAAATTCTGAAAGCCTCCCTCAAGAAAACAAGCCCAATTCTGTTAAACCTACTCAGACTATAGGTAAGCAAACTTTGATTTGCTGCTGAACAATCATCTGCTTAACCCTTGTGTGCTTAGGGCTCACTGGTGCAGCTGCTTCAGGTTATTGTCAGCAGGAAAAAGCAAAACTGGGTGGGCTTTGTTATATCCCGTATTTTGTCATTTTTTTAAGGTTAAAAGCTATACATCAGGACAATTTTGAAGTGTTTATATACAACTTCATAAATCCTGCTGTGAAATACATTGGGGAAAATACATCAGTAGGATTTCTGAGATTGTCTGGTCTGCCCTACTCACTCCAATTAGTGTTCTGTAAGTTTCTGGATTTATAGGTGCCCTACTTTCAGGTGGAATAGAGTTAATTTTCTTCTCAGTGGCTGCTTTAGTGCTGTGTTTTGGATTTAGGATGAGAACAATGTTGATAACACTGATGCTTTAGTTGTTGCTAAGCAGTGTTTAGACTAAGTCAAGGACTTAGCAGCTTCTCACACCACCCCCTCATCAAAGAGGCCAGATGACACAAGGGGCTGGGAGGAAACACAGCTGGGACAGCTGACCCAGACTGGCCAGAGGGATATTCCATGTATGGCTTCATGCTCAGTATAGAAACTAGAAGGAAAATTGGCCTAGCTGCCATTTTATTTTGTCTCACTCCCAGTTGTTTGTGACTTTGTATTAGAACCTTGTGTTGGCAAGTAAAACTCAAGGACATCTGGAAAACTTCAGCTGTACAGAGAACAACAGGCTGCACCTGTAGTTTCAACACTTATGAACACACCTAGATCTGGATTGGCACCCAGTTCACTTCAGAGTAATCAGCATTTCCAAGCTTGTAACTAGATTGGGACTGTGAGAGTAAGGAATCTTCTAGGTCCCTGTTGCAGAGGTGATTATTTGGAGTGCAGTGGTTCTGTCCCCAGGCTTAGTCTCTGGGGTGTGCAGTGAGGCACTGCTAGTGAAGAGTTGATAGTGCTTTGGAGAACTTGTCCAAAATGGCATTTCAGTCTGAGTTTGGTGATGTTTTGGAGATGGAGTAGTGACAGCAAAGAAATTACTATTATGAGTAAAGCACTGCTTTTCCAAATGTGGTTTTTTACGCAGTTGTGTTACAGTAAATGTTGAGAAACTTCATGGTGAGACTAAGAGTGGTGATTCTTTGTGCTGTGTTTAGGGCTTTAAAAAGCCCTAAACACAGCACAAAGAAGAATTTCACCCTACCTGTGAAGAAGCCAATGTCTAGAATGACCCCTCACATCCTCAGCCAACCTTACAGGCTTTCTCTTTGGAAGAATATTTAATATTCAAGAATACAAGAATATTTAAATAAGACTGATACCTGTTCCCTGAATTGAGTATTTTACCTGAGCTAGGGATTGCAGACACTTGGGTTTCTTCCATTAGGATGAATGGCTGACAGTGCACACAAATATGAAGTAATTCCAGCAGAACCTGGGAGGTGCCTGAACTTTTGCTGCAGAAATTGTCCTGATTTCTCTTTACTTCCTTGTACCAGGCTTCCTTGTATTTTTAGAGTTTCTGACCTGTGTTGTAATTTGTTAGGCAGGTTTTATGCTCAGACTTGCAAAAGAAATGAGAGTTGAGTTGACTAACTGCAGTGTGATAGTTCACTGTAACAAACGTAGAGGCAATAGGAACATGGCCAGACTGTATTGCCAGTGTAACCAGGAACCCATTTTTTCTTCCATCAGAAAAGCTACATGTTCTAGTAAATTGATAAAGTTACAGCCAGAGCAACCTTCCCAAATAGTACAGCCAACTCTTAGACACAAATATATTGTAATGTGCAGCATTGTAGGGTATTTGTTATGGTTGTGCTGTTTGCAGTGTCTGAATACAATGAGAGTGCAAACTGTACAAAACTTCTGTCAGAGATTCTGATAAAGATCCAGTACATCTTTCCCAATGGGACATAAATTTGGTGTTGTCATATTCCTTTGGCATATTTCCCAAGGCAGACCAGTGGAATAAAGACATCAAAGACTTTCTAAATATGGCAGCTTAAACTTTGCTGTAATTACAAAGTTCTGAAAGTAACTGAGCCATGGAATTGGGATTTCTCTGATGTGGTGCAGGCTAAAGTGTCAGGCTTCCTCTCTTTTTCATACAAACTGAAAATAAAATTTCCTTTCTTCTCCAAAATATTAAATACAAAATAAGTGCATCTTCTAAAAGTTAGGTCAGTAGAGTTGAGCCTTGTTTTCCCATCTTTATCACCATCCAGAAGCAAGGGTCATTACTTGGTTTCTCTTGAGGGCAGATTTCTAAAGCTGTTTGGTTATGTGTGGTTTCTCGTTACCTGTATGAAATCAAATACTGTTATAGATGAAAGTGTGTGCAAGAGACTCAGAAGCAACAAAGTAGTGCCATTACACATACAAACAGTGTTCAAGGGTTAAAGTTTCAGTTAAATGTTTTGTGTGTTTATTTACATTTCTGCTCCTTTTAAGAGACTTGTGGAACTTTTGAAATCGAATTTAAGTGATGTGTTTGAATGCAGCAATCTGAAAGCAGGAGTGGTTTTTGTTTCCCAGCTTGTAGCTATACAAAAAGAATTCTCTGCTGAAATGCAGTTAGAAAAATGTTGCTTTTTATCTGACCATTTTTAAGTTCTCTGAATGAGCCTTCAACAGGAGATAATCTTGTGTTAGAAGTGGGTTTGTCTGTAGATTTGTGAAGGAAGCCGAGCATCCAGACTTCCTTGTTGCTGGTAGGAGCTGCTTATGTCAAAGGACATTCAAGTAGCCTGTTTCCTTCAGAACTTCCATAGTTGGGTAAGAAACAATATTTGTCTGTTCCTGTGACCAAAGAAACACGTGTCTGCATGTGGTTTTTTTCAGCTGTGAAAGAATCTTTGCCTACAGACCTTCAAACAAGAAAAGAGAGAGATGTTTTAAATGAACCTCGACAGAAGTTGCGAATATTTTACCAGGTACTGGAAATAATCATTAAAGGGAAAAACTAGAATCTAAATACTGTGTAGAATTAAATTGTTTGCTTGGGAGCTGGGTGGAAATTTCCATTTGCCCTTTTCGTGGGTGCCTTAAAGAATCTGATTCACAGACTGAAAGCCTTTCCACAGATTCCTCTTTACACAAGTATTCTAGAAAACTAATCTTGGGGGCACATCTGATGTTCTGAAAGACAAAGGACATTCCTTGTTAGACTTCTGGAGGGGGACAGGTGGGTCTCCAATGGGAAAAAAAATTCTTGAAATACCAGTGTTTCAGTACACTGAACTCATATAGTGTTCCCAAGATCTAACTGCTGCTGTGGAGGTCTCCTGTAACCATGTCCAGCTTGGTTTTGGGGGTTGGAAGTTAATGAATGAAACTCATTTGGTGCTAATTCTGCTCTGCCTGTTCCTTTGTTTGCATCAGTTCCTTTACAACAACAACACGAGGCAGCAGACCGAGGCCCGCGATGACTTGCACTGCCCCTGGTGCACACTGAACTGCCGGAAACTCTATAGTTTACTCAAACATCTTAAACTCTGCCACAGCAGATTTATCTTTAATTATGTTGTAAGTAACCATTTTGTAGTTCAGCACTATGAAACTTAGTACAGTCTGTCTCAGATACTACACATGCAGGGATTCTGTTTCCAGCTTAGTAAGTTGTAGAGCTGTATCTACAGGTTAGAAACTGCTTTCTGTGTCTTGCAGGGAGGGGAAATATTGTGGGTTTGATTTTCTTTCTTTTTTTATTTTAAATATATATATGTTAAATAATGTTGACCACTGGAGGCTGAATTCTAAATGTAACTACTGTCTTTGCATCAATGTGTTCTTTGATGAAGAAAGCAATGTAATTGTATTTGGTTGCAAGTCTCTTGAAGCTCTAGGAAATTCAGAAATGTTCTTGCTAGCAGTCTTTTGTTGATACTTTGCTTAATTTTATAATTAGTTTTGAGTGGTTTTATACTAAACAGTAAAATAGTACAGAGCAAGGAAACTTGAGTGTAATTTGCTTCTAGAGGTTAAAAATTATTTGGGTGTTGGGAAAGGAAACTTACAGCTGTATCAGGTTATTGAGAGGTGATATTTAAGGTATTCAGAATTTAAAGGTTACTTGTTTAAACCTCTTGATGCATTGTCATTACTGTTTGCTGAGCATTTGCAACTGTGCTGCAGTATCATCCAAAAGGTGCTCGGATAGACGTGTCCATCAACGAGTGCTACGATGGCTCGTACGCAGGGAACCCCCAGGACATCCATCGCCAGCCCGGCTTCGCCTTCAGCCGCAACGGGCCCGTCAAAAGAACTCCAATCACACACATCCTGGTGTGCAGGTAGGAGCTGCTCACAGAATCAGCTAGGCTGGAAAAGACCTTGGATTTCAAGTCCAGCCTATGACCTCACCACCTTAGCAACTAATCCATAGCACTGTGTGCCACATCCAGTCTTTTTTAAACACTTCCAGGGCTGGTGACTCCACCACTTCTCTGGGCAGCCCATTCCAATGGCCAGCTCTTCCTGTAAAAAAATATTTGGCCTATAAAGCAGATTTGTGATACCTGGGGATTTGTGAATCTGCAGGTGCAAATACACAGTGCTAAATGTCACTATTATGACTAAATAAAATGTAACTGAAGGAGGATAATATCACCCATGATTTTTCTGTATCTTTCCAGTTGAGATATCTGTTCATAACAATGTAGCTCTCTTTAACTGCCTTACCCTAAAACTTCCCCAGAAGGTGAAATTGGAGGGTTAGATCAGGAGTTCTTGGGCTTTTAATGGGGATGGTTTCATTGTTGGAGATTTCCCCCCTCCCAACATTTTTGCAAGGTAGAGCTTAAAATAATTGGTAGAAGTCAGTGGCAGTTGTCAGTATTTGCATCTGTGATGTGCTGGTGACAGCAGTGACTTCTCCTTTGGCAGGCCAAAGCGCACGAAAGCGAGCATGTCCGAGTTCCTGGAGTCGGAGGACGGAGAGGTGGAGCAGCAGCGGACGTACAGCAGCGGGCACAACCGGCTCTACTTCCACAGCGACACCTGCCTGCCCCTCCGCCCCCAGGAGATGGAGGTGGACAGTGAGGATGAGAAGGACCCGGAATGGCTTCGGGAGAAAACCATTACTGTAATTATTCCATTTGTACAAAGTTATTTTAAGCGGATTGTGCTTTTTAAAAGATGATCTGCAGTTGTTTTAGGGAACAGTTGGGCATACGTTGTGAAAATCCTGCATTGTGGGAGCAGAAATTTTTGCTGAACTACTGTTGATGGAAGTTCCTGGAATCAAAGTTTGTTTTTTCATGTATGCGTTCAGTTTGCAGAGTTAGTTCAGTCCCCCTGTGTTCGAACAAGTTTTCGTTGTTTGTGGCTGATTATCTCCTTCAAAGAGGAGATGCTGGAATCAGGAGCACAGCTTGGGCTGTATGTAATAAGAATATTATTTATCATCAAAAGTCTACATCAAATGACATTTTTCTAACTTATTTGACTGCAGAGCCTGAATTTTCTATATATATTTTTGAGTGTAAGTTGAATTTTGGGTATGCTCTCACTGCTTGGCAGCAGATACGCAGTTCTGATGGCTGTGTTTGTTTCTTTTCCTATCCTTCCTCCCAATCTCCAGCAAATTGAAGAATTTTCTGATGTTAACGAAGGAGAGAAAGAAGTGATGAAATTATGGAATCTTCACGTTATGAAGCACGGGTATGTAACTGTTCCTAGTTTTGAATCAAATAAATTATAGTATAGATTTGGTTGATCATTTTGCATTGTAATTCACCAAATACTTAAAATTCAATTGGCTCAGTTGTTTAGGAAAGAGTCATTAAAGGATAATTTGTAATAAGCTTTTGACAGTTTAAGCTTTTAAAGAAGTTGTTCCTAGTAGTGTTTGGGCTTTGAAAAGAAAAAATACTGGACTGTGTAATAGCTGCTCTCTGCAGTTACTTTGATAAATCATGTTGTAGAGTATCTTTTTGTTTTTGAAAGTGCTCTGCTTGCATAATGATGGCTTTCTTATTTGACAGGTTTATTGCTGACAATCAAATGAATCATGCCTGTATGCTGTTTGTTGAAAATTATGGACAAAAAATCATTAAGAAGAACTTGTGTCGAAACTTTATGCTCCACCTGGTCAGCATGCATGACTTTAACCTCATCAGCATCATGTCCATAGACAAAGCTGTGGCCAGGCTCCGAGAGATGCAGCAGAAGTTGGAGAAAGGAGAATCGGCGTCCCCGACGGACGAGGAATCTTCCGAGGAACAAAGTGGGACAGCAAATGGATACAGTGAAAATACCATGAGAGAGAGGATTTCAGAAGTGGAAAGCATCTCAGGTGTCACGAAACAGAGCAAGAAGCAGAAGCTCTGAAGTCAAAAGTCAGTTGTCATTCAACGGACAAGCATTGAAGTGACATTCTAGGGTGCATGAGCTCTATAAAGAATTACACACAGAAATACAGAAATTCCAAACAGGCACTGCTGGATGGAAATAAATGATTTCAACAAGGATATTGTTTAAACAGGGTTTTTATTCAGTTACTTATGCAAGTACTACATGTATATTGGTTTTGGTGATGTAATGACAATATTCTAAGAGTTTGAGCATGAAGAGCAATATAAAAATCTTTTTGTAATTTTAGTAATTAGTGTCTTAAGAACTTTCTGGAATTTACATAATTTAAGTATATGTAAAACCGTTTTTTATATTAAGATTTTTGCATCTGTATCTGGCTGTTTTTCCTACCATGAAGTTGTGAAACATTAGGGAAAGGGGATTGGGATACAGTTTCTGCTTTTCTTATTTAGAAATCCTCCAGTTAGCTTTTTGTGAAAATAATGTCTGACTATTTACAGTTTAACCTTGATCCTTGTATTTGAAATCATTTATCAATTGATCATAAATTACAAATCAATTTTTTTTACACTAAAAATTATCAAAGTTGGCGAACTTAGCACTTCCTTTGTCTTGTGCCTGTTTGGAAAGATCTTGACTTTTCACGTTCCAGACACAGTGAAGTACCACCTTGGCTTTTTGAGGTTTAACCAGCAGTTTGGGTTTTGTGGATAATTCTGATGTATTGATCGCCCAGTGTACCATTTTAAACTTGAACATTTAGCTCCTTTATATTTTTCTTACACATTTACACAGCTACAGAGAGGGTTTGGGTGCAGCCCCTCGTGCCCGGGGCCGCCCACCCTGGGGTGCCGTGCTAAGGCTGGAGCCTCGTGTCCGTCTGCAGGCGCCGCGTCGCGAAGTTCCCGCCTCAGCACAGACTGCAAGGCCAGGCCTGCTTTAGCTTTGGCTTTCGAGATGCCACTCTTGAGGGAAAAATGCACTGTAAAATTGGACCAGAAAATGTGTTGCACTTCTTATGTAAGTATTCTGTGATGTATTGTATTCAATACAGATACTAAGATGCTGACTAAACTATATTTGAGCAGTTTTGCACTGCTGTTAACACATTTTATGCATACGTTTACAGATTTTTTCCAATGGAAAGTGGTTTCACTACTGGTACAGTATCAGCACCGAAGGGTTTTATTCCAGCAAGCACTGTGGTTGAGTGACATCACCTCAATTTTTTATTATCCTTAAACTATTTCATTTTTCATATTCTTTATTTATAAAGGAACAATGCTGCTGTAAATACAGGTATTTTTTGTTTTTTATTTCATTCCATCACCATGAGATGCAGTTCCCTATTTGTTGAAGGGGTATATAAGCTTTCTAATGGTGTCTTCAGAAATTTATAAAATGTAAATACTGATTTTGATGGTCCTTAAGATGTGTTTAACTGTGAGACTATTTAACTAATGGTGTGGATGTGATTTGTCATCCAGTATTAAGTTCTTAGTCACTGATTTTGTGTACAAAATAGGAAAGAGGGAAACTGCAGCTTTTCATTACAAACTCCTTGAATTGCCAGCTCTCTTGAGTTTTAGCAAACTCTAATTATGCCTCTGGATAGTACATCATGCATTTCTCTCTGGCTTTAATTTGCTAAAGCTGTGCACATATGTAAAAAAATAGATTATTTTAGGGGAGATGTAGTTCTAGAATTATTGCTTATGTCATTTCTTAAGCAGTTATGCTCTTAATGCTTAAAAGAAGGCTAGCATTGTTTGCACAAAAAGTTGGTGATCCCCCCAAAAATAGTAATGAAATTACTTCTGTTCAGTAAACTTTGTATGTCATGTCAATTTATAATAAAAGCTGAAAAAATCCCCTTGTTTTCTATTTATAAAGATGCCTTTTCTATTTGTACCTTTGAAGATGCCATGTAAGCTGGTTAAAAAGAATTTGAACGGTACAGTAGATGTAAAAACAAAAGAAACCCCCCCCCCAAAAAAAAAAACAAACCCAAAACAAGTTCAGCTGTTTAAATGAACCATTGTTTTTCATTAAATGTTTTATTTGAAATCAGCTTTTGTACATGAAGTTCAGTAATACCAGTCTGCCATGATGGGTGTCCAGCCATTCCATGTGCAGACACCTCAAGCAGCACCTCTGTAAACTCTCTTCTGCATGGCTTAGTTTGGATGTGTTCTCCTTTGCCAGATTGTTACAGTTCTATTTAAGGTATCTCCATAAATTTCCAGGAATTTAGCCAGATTATAATAACTTTCATTCTCATTTCTTGGGTAGGACTTGAATACCTGAGATGGGTTTAAGTTGTGCTTTACTGTGCAGAACTGTAATTTTTAGAAGTGCAAATGAAACATCGCTTGTGTTGTCAGTTACAGAGCTAAGATTTGCATAGTTTTTACATGCAAGTGGTCCATTTTTCAGAAATTTTACAGAGTATTTGGCTTATATGGAGTGAAGTTTAAATAAGTGTCAGTTTAAATCCTGTTTCTCTGGGACTGCAGAGGATGGATGTTCCAGGTACTGTGGGACGAGTCAGGAGTTGGATTGCTTGGCCAAGTAGTGACTGTGGAATGGCAGACACTGGAAAGCTTTTTCCATCTTAGGATTCAGATCCTGAAATGCAGGTTGTGCCAGCTGGGCTCTGCAGCCTAGACCTCAGGCTGCTTTGGGCAGTTCTTGTCTCTAACATTGAGTTCTCCTGATCTGGCCTTCAGTGTGCTCATGGCAGGTTTTAATGATGTTTGGTACTTGGTAATCACAACAGGTTTGTGAACCCCAACCTAATAAGATTTGAATTTTTAATTCAGTGCATTAAATACTATATTCAGAAGTGGTAGATGAATTGTTAACCTTCAGGGTACATTGCTTGGAATGTGTCTTGAATGTAACTCTTGAATTTTGAGGGGTGGGGTAAAGATTCACTGCCTGGAATGAAGCAGTTGCCCATGATTTGAACTGTTCTGATTATTCATCTAATGAACAAAGCAAAACTTCCAAACCAGAAATTTGATTTTACCTTTGGGAATACAGGAGGCATTCTGTGAGGGCAATTTTGACAGTGTCGTTCCAAGTTAAATATTTCTTAATTCACAGAAGTCTGGTGCCATCATCAGCAAGTGGAGCTGTTCCCTGCTACAAATCTGACTGTGGCTTCACATCCAAGAAAACAAAGGCTTTGGAGTAGGTAAGTCCTCCCCTGACTCTGACCTGCAGTTTTTAGGCTGTTCAATGTGAGAGTGAAGCTGCAGCTCTGGAGGAGAAACACTTGGCATCTTGTCATGAAGAAAGCTCATGTGAATGGAGTATTTATGAGAGCAAGCTGCCAAGTCAGCAACTTCACTTACTGGTTTCACAAGCTGTTTTTCCTTTAAAAGGGACCAAAGAACTGGAACAGGCTCCAGGTAAAGCAGAACTAAGGGAATGAAGTAAAGCTGTGTGTTAGTCCAACAGGGACTTTATTTGAAGGTGATTAAATACCTCTGCTGCTGGCCAAAAACTACAGATGTGTAAGAGGTGCACCACAGAATGCACCAGTAAGAGATGGGAACAGTAAAATGGAGAGAGACAAATCAGCTGGGATGGAATGTTGAGGGAGGGTAGCTCATAGGTGCTGTAGCAAATTTTACTAAAAGAAGGGGAAAATATTTTTTTTTAAGAGATGTCAGTTAAAATTTAGACATAAAGGTAAGTGCACAGGTGGGAAACCTGGAAATAAATTGTTTGGGACTTCTGAGGGACAGAAGATTAAATAAATAGGAAAAAAATGGAGAGAAGCTCTTAAAGATGGCTGCAATGCTCTAGAAAACATATCCTGTTAGAATGCTATGGTGCTCAGCTTTATGCCTCATTAAATAATTTTCTAGACCATACACAGTTTAGAGGGATAAAACTTTTATTTAAAAAAATTCAAATTTCTCTTGACACAAGTCTTAGTTGAGGTAAGTTAATGTACTAGCTTAGGAAAACAACTTTCAGGATGGGGTTTCATAAGCCATTAACACTCTTGCTTGCAGGGCTCCAAGAGCTAGAGGTGCAAATTGTAAAGGAAGTGTCAAGTTTTCCATCCAGCTGACCTCTGCTGCGGAAGAACAGAATTTACACCTTTTAGTTCACGCCTCTTCCGCTTCTTTGCATCCTTTGTTCCTTTAGTGCTCGGGTCTCTTGCCCTGAGACTCTTCACTCCTCCTCTGTTCACAAGGTGCAGCTCCAGGAGGTGGCTGAAAGTACCTCATTGGCAATTTGGACAGCGAGGCTTGTGCCAAGTTCAAATAAAAAACAAAACCACAATAACACCAAAAGAACCATTGGCAAACTGCCCTTGTTCAACACACAGCTAAAGCCTGAAGGCAGAAAAGCTTCTCTTGCCCTCTCCAGGGCAGCAGTAGGGGCCTCTCATGGCCCTTCACAGTCATCTTCAGCTGCTTTTATGTGTATTCTGAACAACCTGACACAGCATTACCACCTCTGGAAGTACCTGAATTCAAGGTTTAAGCTTTATTTTCTAATATGTAAGTAAATATCCTGAAGAATCTATAGTCTGACCAGCCCCTCCAAAAGCAGATGAAAAGGTACCTGACCCACTGGTACCTCGTAAGTGTGGATATTCACAATTTTACTTTCCATATGGTAGAAGTACTAAGTTACAACTAGTACCTGATACCTGAAGTGTGTAAGTAGAACTGCCAGCACTACTACATGGAGCAAGATTTAAGTCAGCTGCTGTCTGGAGTGCCTGCCCAAGCCTCTGAGCAGGACTGACACTTTCATCTACTGAAGCTTTATGTAAAAGGACTGAAAACACTTCACAGGAGAACTGAAGTAACATTGAAAGCACAGGATATGCCAGTATTCTCTTTTCCCTAACACTGCACTAGTGAAGCTTGAAAAGCTCAGAGTACTGCAGGCCCTTTGTTGCTAACAGTGCATATCTGACCTGCAGCAGCTCAGCCTTCCTCACTTCATGTCTTCCAGCCAATTCCACCCTAACTCTGCTGTGTGCAGCTTTTCTGCACTCATCTAAATGTACACATTTTTTTCTCCTGTAAATGTATAAATACCAACAGCCATTCTCTCCTTGTCTGAAATTCCTGTACCCCTGCTACAGCTGCTTGGGGAAAAATTCAGGCAGGATGGCTGATCTTTTTGTACTGACAGTGTGAGTATGGGCAATGTTAATTGTAAAATAAGCCTTTATGCTTTAAGTTTATTATAGTAGCATAGAGGGCTAATGTAGCACATTGCCACGGAAGGAAAGGCAGTATGATTGTCTAGGCTTTATAAAAATAGTGCTACTCTAACATGATAAAATATATTTAATTTTAATTGAACTTGAGGTAAGAAGCCTATCAGTGAATGTTACTTTTAAATATTCCTTAAATCCAGTAGCACTGCAATCTTTTGACCAGGAATGGGCTCTCTTTGAGACTGAGCCTATCCAGCTTAGTTGCTTCTTAGAGGAAAAATGTGTAACTTTACATAAGTTCTAAATTCCAAGTCATTTAATTCACACTATTATTTATCCCATCCTACTCTATGGAGGAGACAGCTTAATTGCCACAATCTCTTCAATTCTCACTGCCCCAGGTTAAATCTGTGAAGGCAGGGCCTGCCTGAAGCCCACCCAAAGCCCATCTCCCTTAGTCCAGGTGGAGCTCCAGCAGCAGCTGCAGTCTGTCTGCAGTGCTCGAGCCATGCACCTGCCCCGACTGCCCAGTGTCCCCAGGCAGAATTTGGCATGGCCAGGAATCCTGCACATCACAACAGCACTTGTGTTGGCAGACAGTAAGAGCAGGTTGTCTCTGAGTGTTAGGAGGGCTCTGAGGAATCACAGCTGCCAATCCACAGGGTGAGCTCAGGTACCAAATCACTGAGACTTGCTCTGACACAGGCTGTGTGTGAATTGTAACCAGGGAAGACGTTCAGAGAGGCTCAGGATCACATCCTGCACTGCCTGTTGGTCTGCTGGAGGCAGCTGTGCATGGACAACATAAGCATCACCGTGCAGCTACTATAGAAAAAATATTCCAAGTGTCAACACAGAAAACAGCTCAAGAAGTACGAAAATAAGGCACTTAAGTGAGACAGTAACAGGCTGGCTCCCTCTGAGCCCCAGGCTGGCTCAGAGCTCCCTGCTGCAGGGGGATGAACAGTACCGTGCGCGGGGGAGCGCTGGCCCGGGCAGCCCCGCTGCCCACGCAGACTCCTAAGGCAGCATCGTGCACAAGGAAGCACAGCAGGACCTCGCTGCTCTAAATACTGTGCTCTGAGTGGTAGAAATACAGCTTTGGTCCATTACCACCCCTAAAACACTTACTTCACAGAGCAGCAGCTTTAAGCAAAGTTAATTCTACACAACATGCGTACCCTGAGATGAGTACAATGAAATACTGACAAAAATCAAGTCTAGAGGAAAAAAGGAAAGGTCTGATGGACTGCTTAAATTAATTTGCCTACACATGCTTGTTTCTAGCTTTTTCCGGAGTAACAAATCCAATGTTTCACAATTATTGTTTAAATGAATCCAGTACGAAGTACAATATAGTGGAGTTCAAGTACTATAAAGACAGGGGTTTGTTACCAGATTGTTGTCAAACAGCTGGAAAGTCAGCTTTTAACATTACACTTTACAACAAGAACAAAAAATCCCTTTACTCACTGCTAAAAGACCAAAACCTTCCAGCCTGGGTATGAAAATGAACATCCAAAATACAAAGAGCCACAGCACTGATCAAGTACCCAGTCAAAGACCACTTCTCTGTTGTTAGAGCTGATGGTTACTCGAAGCTTGAAGTTTCCTCCCTCGTTGCTGCAGGGTCCCAGCTGCACAACTTCCATGTCAAATGTCACAGTCGAGCCAGAAGTAACAGCAGGCAACTGGTTTGTCATCTCTTTTCCATTTACAAATACTGCCCCTGAAACAGTCAGCAGATCTAACAATATTTCTCATTTTCTGTACATGCTAATGTGCAAGACCACATCTATTTTTTGAAAGCAAATAGGGAAGTAACCCTGCTACATTTCTCTTGTCACATGGAACAGGCTGCAATAACTGTGAGCAGGAAGAGGAGATCTGTGATCTCACCAAGGATTTTTAACTGCACAAGCAGCACATACATGAAAGTTGCTCATATATAATGCAGGGATCTAAAGAACTGTGGTCTGTGGGTTTTGGGAAGGAAAATCCTGCCTGTATCAGGAATAGTGTGGCCAGCAGGACTAGGGAGGTGATCCTTCCCCTGTACCTGGCACTGGTGAGGGCACACCTGGAGTGCTGTGCCCAGCTCTGGCCCCTCAGGGAAGGACTTTGGGACGCTCGAGCGTGTCCAGAGGAGGCAACGAGGCTGGAGAGGGGCTGGGAACATAAACGCTGTGAGGAATGACTGAGGGAGCTGGGGGTGCTCAGCCTGGAGAAAAGGAGACTCAGGGGTGCCCTCATCACTCTACAACTCCCTGAAAGGTGGCTGTAGCCATGTAGGGTTGGTCTCTTTCCCCAGGCAGCACTGACACAGAACCAGAGGACACAGTCTGAAGCTGTGCCAAGGGAAATACAGGTTGGATATTAGGAAAAAGTTTTTTATGGAAAGGGTGATAAAGTTCTGGAATGGCTGCCCGGGGAGGTGGTGGAGTCCCCATCCCTGGGTGTGTTTAACAAAGCCTGGATGTGGCACTGGGTGCCAGGGTTCAGCTGAGGGGTTGGGGCTGGGTTGGACTCGATGATCTTTAAAGTCTCTTCCAAGCTGGTGCCTGTGAACTGTGTGGCTCAGACTCACCATTGGTGCTGACGCACACGGCCTTGTCCCGCTGCAGGGAGTCGTCGCCGTTGCGCTGCTCCACGCACACTCCCAGGCTGTCCCGGCGGTCTGGCTGCCCCACGGTCTCAATCCTAACAAGCAAAATGTTAAGTCCAAACCTGAAGCTTTAAATCAAAACATACCATGAAATCCAGACAGTCACTCCAGACCCCTGTACTGTGCTCCAGGGCTCTCAACAAATTCACCCAAACTTTTGGGGAGATCCCTGGTGAATGACAAAATTCATACCAGCTTTCCCAAAAGCTCCACTGGGCAATACTCTATTAATCTGCACAAAATATGAAGCAAACCTTTGCTTCCTGCAAACTTCCAGTGTTATTTAATACAATTCTCTACTGTCATAGCTTAGAAATTACCTTTCAAAATTATTTCCAGCTGTCTGAAGCATACAATATGCTCAGCTGGACCATCAGCTATACCACACTACTGGTCAGCATCATGTATTATGGCAAGATAGCTGTAGCTTCAGCAAGGATTTAATAAGCATGACTGAAATAGGTTTTATTGACCCTGGCATATTCTGCTGTAATGGGATGAGGATGGGGTGTTGCTCTGGGGGTGTATTTGGTTTGGGCTTTTGTAATAAATCAGCCTGGTGCAAACCAAGCAATGCCTAGAAGAGCATTTAGATGTCTGGCCTCTGCTCAGCTGTATTTAGAGTTTTAGTCTGGGGAAAGAATCTCTGAAGAAAACGCAAACAAGTTGTGCAAATGACCAGGGACTCAGTTCCCTGTGGGCCCCAGCAGAGGAGTGAGTGCACAATTTGTAAACACTGAAGGGCTGTTCTGGACTTGAGTCCTTTCTCATGTACTGCCGCCTCTCAAAGGTGCTAAATCCTACTTTACAGAGAGCCTGAGTGACTCAGGAAATTCAGATGGTCCTTTCTAAAAAGTAAAGCAGTTGTCATTTTCATTGTAGCTCAAGAGAAAGAACAGACTGATCCGTGGTTGCTGGCAAACAAAGGAAAACTACAGCAAAATCAAATTTTTTTTTCAAAAAAAAGCAATTAAATGGGACAGTGGACTGGCACACAATGGGTTAACTCTTTAGAGGCAAAGATAAAATTGGAACCATGTTTTACTTTTGCACTCCATTAGGTTTTTCAGTCCCCTGGGAATGCCACTAAGAGAGCAATAGCCTTGCACTGTAAAGCAAAGGGAAAATGACTACTTAAATCTCCAAGAAGCTTTTTCTTTGGAAGGGATCCACATCTTTTCCCAAAGCAACTCTAAAGGAGACTTCAAATTCCTTTTGGTGCACAACAAAAACGCTGCACAACACCACCTTGTCTCTGCCACTGCAGCCCAGACACTGAAGCTGGTGAAGCCCCAGCAGTTTCCATTTGCCTCAGGGCACAGAGAGGTCCATCCATGGGGCATCACAGGCACTGCCTCAGCTGTCAGCAGAGCTGAGCTGGGCTCCTGACAAGCTGTGACCACCACAGGGCATCTGCTGGGTGAGCCCAAATCACTGTGTGCCTGGCCACAAGGACTGTGGCTCCCCCCAGCAAAGAAAGCTTTAGAGATGAAGAGCAGGTCACTGAGGAGAGATGTTCCCTTCCCTAAGGGCAGCTTCCTGGAGGCTGCAAGGCAACAGAACGAGACTGGACCTAAAGCAGTGATGTTTTCCTACAGCTTGGCCAAATGCTTCACCTCAGGACAACTGCCACAGTTTATCTTTAAAATGTAGATACAAAGCACTGTGTTTATCACAACTTCACTGCTCACTGACAAGCTGTGCCTGGGTCCTGAAAACAGGGAACACAGAGCTGCTTGAGAATAATAACTTGTGTTCCAACAGCTGCAGGAAGTCAAGCACCAAGTACTACATCTCCCAGCCCAAGAAAATGTCTCACTCTTCCAAACAAGAAGCTACTCTTGGACCTTGGAAGAAGAACAAAACCAATTTTTGAGGTTGTCTTCAGTCTCAAGATTCGTGTCACGATAGTTCTTGTGGACGCGTGCCTGTTTGAGCTCTGCCATTCTGAAACAATCTCCTCTTGGAGAGAAGTCCATAACCAAAATGTGAAGCAAAACATTTTCATATGCTACCAATAAAAAATGATAAAAAGCACTGGACTGAGAGAGAACCAAGGGAAACCTCAAAGTTCTGCCTTTAATTTCACAGGCACTGCTGAGCCAAGAGAAGTTAAATCTAGCAACAGATTTCAAATGAAAGCTTTAGATCTTTTTATCCATCTCAAACAGGGCAACTGAATACATCTTCACACTACAACCATCTAAAGTTAACATAATCCATTATCAGGAAGGGATAAATGAAACACCATGGAATAAGTCATGAAAGTGTCATTAACAGCCCTTTTCAATTGTCTGTGGGGGCTGCCTGCTGTACAGCAAGTAGTTTTATTTAACCAGGGAAAAGATTAAACAAAGCTTCAGAGTCTCTGAGGTCTGTAATCACAACTGACATACCCACAAGGACATTCCTCATACCCTGTTAAACAGCATCATCTCAGGGATAGGATGACAGGCAGCAAAGCTGCCAAGGTTTTTAATCATGTTCTGTGTCAAATGGAAAGCTTGAAATTCACAAGATCCCTTCACTCTGGATATTCTAATGCCAGTTTCAAGCAGTAGTCTGACCAGCACTAATTATCTCAAATGTTAAAGGCATTGTTGCCAGACTGTCATCCCAACAGCACATCAGTGTTTTCATGTCCAAAGTCTTCAGAGCCAGTGATTAGTCTGGGAAGGAAAGCACCCCTGACCCAAGGTTAAAAGGAACTAGAGGCAAAGCTCCACTGACTTCAGCCAGTAACAGCTGCTACAAAACATCAGGAAGTTCAACATTCCACAGATCTGCTCAGCATGAGCTATATTTTACCATCCCTCAGGAGTTCACTTACTTTTATATAAGTGCAGGCCCTACAAAAACATCAGGTGTTTTCCTACAAAGCCAGGAAGCAGAACTAAAGGAAGGTCAGAGGTCACATAGAGGCACTACCTTGACTGGAGCTGAGCTGATTTACAACTCAAACATGCCTCAGGTTTACACACAACTCAGATGTGACACCAGCCACCCAAAAAGGACTTGCCTGAATGTTAATGTCTGCCCACAGAAATAAGTGGGAGCTTTGGAGTAGAGCACACCGCACGACTGAGAATCGTTCCGCAGGGCTATGTTTCTTCGGCTGCTCAAGCTGTAACCCTCCAGACCAGTTGTCCATTCTTCAAAGAAAACAAACAAAAAAGCAAGAAAATTGTGAACCTCAACTTGGTCCTGTTTGTGCAAAATCAAGCCAGTCCCAATGTCTACTCAGTCCACCTCATGCAGCTTAAGCTATGTTAAAAACAGGGGCCGGTTTTGCCTTTTTCTTATGGAGAGATTTGTTTTTCACATAAATTGTAATTACAAAAAGTATTTTCCAGCTCAGAGTTCACCAGGAGTTCACTCTTTGCTACAATCCCTGCCAAGTCTTATTGTAAGAAAAGGAAAGCCTTCATTACCCACTGCGCTTAGAAATTTGTAAGTGAAGAGAAAATTTAAGTTTTCCTCTCTCCAAGATAAGAGCTTGTTATGAGCTGCAGGTCATCAAAAATCCTTATGTTGTGGTGAGGGAGAAGAAAAAATAATGCTTTTCTTCTGGCTCACATGCTTTCCAAGGCTAAGGAAGCAGTGAGCCACCTGTGAAAGGTTCACCGAGTGTCCCTCAGCCAAGGAAGCCAAGAATACATCGTAGGACAGAGGGACAGCTCACGCCACGCCACACAGAGCCCCCAGGGCAGGGACAGCCCGTCCCACAGCAGCAGCTCCATCCCTGGGGTGAGGCCGGGCAGTACCGTGGGGCACCAGCGAGGTGCGGCCGATCTGGGGCACGCTCCAGGGGCTCCACTCCTGCCGCCCGTCCCCGCGCGCGCACACGCGGAACTGGTAATCCACGTGCGGGTCCAGGTGCAGCACCATGAACTCCGGCTCCGAGCCCACGTACACGTCCTCAAAGGGGCTGGCGGGGCTCTTGCGGCACTGCAGCCGGTAGTCCTGGGCCGTGAAGTCCTCGTCCACCTGCAGAAACGTTCACTGCGTCAGAAAGGAGCCTCCGGTTCCCCTCCCCTCTGCGGGGCACGCAGCACTGCAGGAGAGCAGACTCACGAGGCACCTCAGAGCAGAAAATGTGCCTTGTAGAAAGTGACAGCACTGTCTGAACCAACAGACGTATCAGAATTATTTTATTACAGTTAGAAAATAGCTACAGAAGAAGAAACACTGAACAGAAGGCTGTTCATTCTAGCAGAGATATAAAAAGATCCTTCAGCCAAAAAGCTGAAAACAACTTTGCAGAAGAAATTCTGTGCCAGTTTTTAACAGCAAGGGAAAATTAGTGCTGTCCTTCATAAACTGTTCCAGGGAATGATTTCCAGTTCTTTGATATCTCTGAGTCAAAAGATATTTACACACACCCCCTCAAAAAACCCCCTCCATTATCCCCCAGGCACAACCAAATTCAGGGAAATCCTGTACAGCACAGAAGATCAGACCCCACGTGAGAGCAGTGCCTATGGTTTAACAACCTGAGTCCACATCCTTCAGGGTGGCCAGCAATCAGTGGCTGTTGCCAGAACAACAAAGGTTTGTTTGATGCTGCCAAGGAGCAGAGAGCTGTCCAACAACAACTAAACCACATCAGACCACAGCAGTGGTTTTTGTGTGTTGAAGAGAAAGGGTACTGGAGTAGCTAATATAATAATATTTTCTTTTTGTACCCACTGCATCTCCCTAGGAACACAAATGTGTTTAGGGGTAAAAGCATCACAGAGCAGGTCCAGCCTCATCCTGGGGCTGCTAAATCAAGTATCACTGCAGGCAGACACAAACCCCAGCACCAGACACACACCATCACTGTGCTACCTTGTCTTTAAAGGACACACTTACAAAAAAAAACCTCTTCTCGTGTTCTTTACTCCACATTGGAGTGGACTAGTCCTTGGAAGGTAGTAGAGAGTTCAGCAAGAAAGTGGATTGTTTGGGTTTTTCTTAGAAAAAACTCAAGTCTAAAGGAATTTCACACAAGATATTTTACTTACCTTACACCATCTGACTAAAATACCTCCAGGCTTTTCCACAAACTCCTCCAGCTGTACAGGTGGGCGGGATGCCACAGTTCCATGTCTGAATATTTGATTTTTCAATATAGTAAGGAGGCAGTCATCCAGCTGGGCAGATAAACAAGGCACATCAACCAAGGAGGGCACTTCTGGTAAGCTGAGAAAGGAAAGTTTGCTGTAATGAGAGGGGCCAGCTTCCACAAATTCATATTTCATCCATACACTTGAATCTGTGCAGATTTGCAAAGAGAGAACAGCTGCAGAAATTGGCACGTGCACTCCAAACTTAAAAGACTCAGAAAACGTTGTGTTTCAGCCCTAAGCAGACTGTTTGTCAGCAAATACTCTGAAACACAGGCTGTTCTGCAGGCAGTGGCTTCATCCTTCACAAATAAACAGCATATATTTCCACAGGACATATGGAGGGTGAAAACCCCCTCCATTCTGTGAGAGCCAGCCCCAAAGAAAGCCTGAGTAACAAAGAGGACAGTAGCACCTCAAATTAATTTTTTGAGGCAATGGAGCAGAAAGCTTTTGTTTCAAAGGAGAAAAGATCCCCTGAAAATAAGGGCACAAGTGCCACTGCCTCAAACCACCTCAGAATGTTGGTGTCTTACCTATCTAGCTGAATATGTAAAGCTTTTTTTGTAAAGTTGCAAAGTTTCTCATTCTGCTGTCCCACATCTCCATCAACTGCACTCTCTCCTGCAACCAAACAGTAAAAATATTTCTAATGAGACAACATCCACAGAAGGCATTCTTTGCTTCAAAGAATAACCAGTTCTGACATGAACAACCAATTAAATGTGAAGCACTCTCAGCACTCTCACTAGTCTTAGCTAGAAAATGCAATTATAGGTAATAATATAAAGCCTATCTAGCAACTTTTGAAGCTCTGAAAGCTACCTCTAGACACACCCGTAACAGATGTAATAATTTGCCTCAGGTCTCAGACAGAAGTAGAACTGGGGTCAGATGACAAAAAAAAAACCCAGGATTATTAATCCCTTTCTCTACTAATTTTAAATGAAGAAAAAAGGAAAGCACATTCACTGATCAGAAAATAAAAAAGCAGGCACTTGAAAGCAAGAAATAATGTCAATCATTGTTCTATTTGCCACAATCAAAATGGTACTATTGTCACAATGAAGGAAATAATCTAATCCATGCAAAAATGTGTGGAGATAAATACAAATACTTTCCTAAGCTTTCCATATAAAGTAGCATCACACACTTCATCTTACAGAGACATATGCTCCAGTCTCCTTCTGCTGACTTTAGGGCAATTTACAACTTCAGCAAGCTCAGTCCTTTTCCAAGTGGAGGATTACACACGATACAAATCTCTGAAGGAAAGCACACGTCATAATTGGCAGCAGGAGATTTAATAACCACAGAGGTTTAACTCCTCTGTGCCTCAGCTGCAGCCTGTGCTGGTCCTGCCCATGGCCCTGGGTGATGCTGCTGCTCCCTGGGTGATGCTGCTGCTCAGAGCACCGGGGGAACGGGAACTGCAGCGAGTCAGCTTCTCATCAGATCCCACAGAATTTCACACAAAAAACTTCTGCCAGCACGCTGATTCAGTAACCTGAGACTTAAAATCAAGGTGAATACCAGCTGTCCCAGAGCTCTGGTGGTAGAAAAAACCCCAGCAAATTAATCCTTAAACACGGTCACTGCTCCTGTGAGCAGGAGGCACTGAGCTCCCAGCCAGCACAAAGCTCAGGGCTGAGGAGGAATTGGGAGCTTTCCCACCCCTGGGACACAGCTCAATGTGCTTGAGCTCCCAGAACTGAGCTCATGCTGAAGGAAAGTTAAAGTTGAGACATGAGAACAATGCAAGGAAACTGCCAACACACTCATGGCTCAGACATGCTCCCAGTAGGTTCTCCAGCCTGGGGAAAACAGGCAAGAGTGACATTCCTTTCTGCCGAGGTATTTAGCATCAGCAGGGTATAGTCTGGCCCTTACAGTAATATTCCACATGTCCATTTTTGTCTGCCTTATCTCCAGACTTTTTAGAGAAATTTTCCCCATACAGTGGCCATTTGATTCCTCATGTTCCCCACCAACAGCAAATATAATCACACTGAGGGGACAATGTGTTTATTTCAGCTGCTATTTCAGCAAGACAGACATAATCTACTGCACCAAAACAGACACTTTGCTATAGTGGGACCCACAATTCAAAATAGCCCGATATATTTTTCTGTCTACCCTGGAGAGGTAAGAATGTCTCTGCAGTGAAATAATTGTCAAATAGGTCCCTCCTGCCCTCCAGGAGAGGCTACACTGACATATGTACACCCTCGGATTGGAGTGAAATGCTGAAATACAGATTTGTAGGAGATAATAATGATCAGCTCTTCACTACATCTACCCAATTCTTAACATTTAGTTTGAGCTACGTCCAAAATGAGCCAAGCACAGTGATAGTAACAGGAATACTCCAGACCTCTGACAGACCCAGAGTGGAAGGCAGAGCTCAGACTCAGCACCAGGTCCTGCCTCACCTTCCCGGAGCAGATCATCGGCCGTGCTGACTCCGTGCTCTATCAGCTTCTGGCACTCATCCAGGGGCTTGATGCTCTCCTGCTCTATGACATCCACTTCCTGCAGCAGGGACATCAGTCGCTCGTCCAGCAGCTTCTTCAGGGTCCCTTTCAAATCGCTAAAATGCTGCTCAAGCACATCTCTGGTCAGTGTTGCACTGTCTTTGATCTGGATTCAGGTAACAGGAAAGAAGGATTCAGGATAAAGGCAAAGGCCATGCACATCTTTTATTTTTCTGAAGCGTCTCATCCACACTTACTGCAGAAAAGCTGCAAGTGGAGTCTGCTTTAAAAAATGACCACTGGCAGTTAACAAATTAGTGAAGTCATTTTTAGTACATGTACAGCAGGGAGGGAGGCAAAGAAACCAGCCTGGACTAGGGGAAGAGCATATTAACTAAGCAAAACACAACTTGGGTTATGGGTGCTTCAATCAAGGAATTTTTCTTGTCAGAAAAATCCAAATGCTCTGTAGATCTCCTCCCTGCTGCCCCTCAAAAAAACCCCACTGCTGTAATCCTACTTAAAAACCACTCTGCCATCCTCTGGTAATCTTCCTTGCACACAAAAACCTATCAGACTTTTAGAAGACTATCTAGGAGCACTTTTCCAAGTTCTATCACTTCACTGGATTTTTAAAATCCTCACAAAACTGCTTTCTTTTAAATTTTGTTCAAACAGCTACTCTTGGTGATTGGACAGGGTGAACAGCAAGTCTGTTTTGATTCCGGAAGAACCCAACCACAGAAGGTTCTACAAGTGCTCATTAAAATGTCTGCAAACTTGCTGAATCTGGCTTTTAGGGAAGAAAACACACTTGAACGTCCCTGATCTAAAGATGCAAAAATCAGAAGTAAACATCTCCCTGTGAACAACTTTTCTAAGTCACGCACACAAGGAAGTGCCGCAACATGCTGACAGCCTTACACATAATTTCTAGATCTTTAGAAGTACAGACAACCAACACAGGAAGTTCTCTGGTTAGGTAAAATAAATTTCCTCTTCACCAAATACTCATGAAGCTCTGCAGCTGCCACACAGCTCTGTTTCCCTTTTCTTGTAAGTTCAATACTTGAGGAAAAAAAAAAAGGAAGTATTTAGCTTTGTGAAGGGGTGGGGCAAAGGAAGACAGAACACTCACTTCTCCAAGCATTTCACCTCCATTACAGGCAGATACAAATTCAGCAGCTCAGCCCCAGAATTAGATACTGCTCATCATGCAAAAGAGGAAATGCAAGTCCCTGAACACACAGAGCTCTATGAAGCTTGAGGGAAATCACATCCCATTGGTCCAAAGGATGGAACGTTGAGTGATCCAGTCCCACCACATCAGCCAACCAGTCCTCAAAAAATAAAGCTGCCACTATACAAACCCCAGTCCAGCACACTCAGCACTCTGGGAACACAGGGAACTCTTGGATGTGCACAAAACAGCAAGTGGTGCTGAAGACGGAAAAAGAGAAACCAAAACATGGAAAGAGAGACAACAGAAACACGCACACAGCAAGGGAATTGTCCCCAAGAGCAAAAGGAAAGGTGAGCTAACTACACACTCACTGCACAAAGGCACATGGGCTGCCTCTCACTGCCCTTGAACTGCCAAGCAACACTTTGAGATGACAAGGTTTTGATGAAAGACAGCCATGAACAATTCATTTTCTTAAGCAGTCTGTGGTCTCAGTGTTGCCTAATTAAATGTCCAATGATCACCCACACGCTCTGGGAGCAGGACACGCACCCAGCAGATTCACAGCAGGTTTCTGCACTAACGTGATCCGCTTCAGAAAAACTAACAGGTCACCACGGAAACACTCCCTAAGTTTGGTTTTGTTTGGGTTTTTGTTTACCCCTCGCAGAGCTGAATCAAAGACAGCAGGGCATCACCTCCAGCCGGCACACCTGCCCACGCCGAGAGGCTGCCGGAGCAGAGGAGCCGGCCCGGCACCGCGGCTCTCCCTGCCCACAGCTGCCTATCTGCCCCGGCATCTCCCGGCGGGGCTCCCAGTCCCGACGGGAGCTGTGCCCGGCTGCAGACAAACCAGCTAACCTGGAATGCTGGCAGCCCTCCTGCCTGACCCACGAGTACGTGAGCCAGGCACTGCGGTGCATGGGGACAGCCGCCCTCAGCACAGCACCCGCGCCAGGGAGCGGCCGCTCCAGGCAGGTACCCGATGTGAAGATGGGCACAGCAGACCCTATTAAATCAGACGTGGCATCCCAGCTGCTCTGGAAAACGAACTTCTTTAAGATGTTTATTCTTGCCTGGGAAAGCTCCCTCTGGTCCCCCAAAATGAAGCTCAGCTCAGTAACAGGCTTCAGCTCGCATCCCTTTCCTCCGACACGTCGCACATCTGCCATTCCCACGCGCTCCGCCTCGGGCACCCCCGAGGCCACCGGGGTCCCGGGGCTCTCATCACCCCCGGTGCGCGGGGCTCGCCCTCCTCCACCCGCCCCACACCTGAGCCCCATCCCGGCTCCCCCGGCGCACAGGAACCACGGACAAACACCGAGCCTCGGGAAAGGAGCGGCCAGGGCCCGCCGCCCCACAGCGGGGTCCCTCGTGCCGGCCACCGGCAGCGGGCCCGCCTGCGGGCACCGGGCAGCACAGCCCGGGCAGGGCTCCGGCCGCTCCTCCCGGGGCAGCTCCGGAGAGCCCGGTCCCGTCCCGGCCCGCTTCCCCACCTGCTCCCGCGCCTGGTGCAGCCCCCGCAGCCGCTGCTGCAGCTCCCGCCGGTAGCTCCGCGCCGCCTCGATGCTCTCCCGAGCCTCCTGCAAGAGGAGCCGCACCTCGGCCTCGGCGGCCTCCATGGGCAGCCGCGGCGGCAGCGAGGAGGCGGCGGGGCGGGGCGGGCGGACCTCGGCCCGGAAGGGCCGCGCATCCGCGGGGCGGGGCGGGAAGCGCAGCGGGAGCGGGAGGCGGCCCCGGGGCACGGACCGGCGGGTGATGACGTCAGCGTTTCGTGACGTCAGCGATTCGTGACGTCAGCGGCTGGCAGGGCAGGCGCTAGTCGCGTGACGTCACAGCCGAGGCGCGAAAACCCGACTGACAGCGGTGAAGGCGGGAGAGGGGGCAGGAGGGGGCGTGGCCTCGGCGGAGAAGGGGTGGGGCGACCGCTCTCCTGGCCGTCCGCGTTCACGTGACCTGGACAACAGGCAGCTGTTGGGCAGCGGGCGTGGGTCACGTGGGAGCCACCCGAGGCCCCGCCCCTCGCCTTCCGCGCGGAGGATCCGAATCTGGTCCCGCGCGCGCTTTTACCGCCCGCCCGGCGCGCGCGCCCTCAGGCGGCGCCATCGGGGCCATGGCGGCGGCGCGCGCCCCCCGCCCCTGAGGCACCGCCCGGGGCCGAGGGCTCCGCGCTCCCCCCGCCCCGAGCGATCCGGGAGGGCTCCGCGCCCGCAGCAGCCGGGGCATGGTGGGCAGGGTCGCTGTGGCCGCGGCGGCCGCCTCCCCCGTCCTACCCGGGAACGACGGCGACGTTCAGGTGGGGACGCGGGCCGGGGTCGCGCTGTGAGGGAGGAGAAAGGGTTTGCGGCTGACAGGAGCCCCCTTTGGCGTTCGCCCCCCTTGGCGTTCGCCCCCTTTGGCGTTGTGCCCTGACACGGCCGCCCGGTGCACCGGGAGCTGTGAGGCGCCGCCCGGCCCGGGCCGTGCTCCAGGCGCTGCTGGGGCTCGGCGCAGCCCCGCGGGCCGGGCTGTCACTAAACCCATTCGAGGGGCTTTGGGAAGAGACGTTTTCTGCTTCAGAGGGTGTGATTTCCGAGGAGTTCAGTTTCTGGTAAACCACGAGTTATAAAAGTCTTTATGAGCCAAAGTCTTTCTTGGAGCTGTAGAAGTAAATGCTCTTTCGTGGTTTGAATCGTTATACAAGATAAGAATTCTCTTGTGTTCATTTTCTTTAAGTACTCTTAAAGGTACGCGGTCTTCCTAAGCTATGTCAGATGTTTACGGTAGGATCAGACCTTTTTAAGTGATGTTGGAATCTCCTCTTAAATGCTCCCCAGACGCTCTAGGGAACATCTCAAGGTCGATCATCTGAATTGACCCAGACTTTCAGACTTCCAGTATTGTGAAATCTCTGCAGAGCTGTTCTGAAGACTTTGTGATCCTGTTCAGTTTTGACCATCTCAAGGCTTCAGAACAAGATTTTTATTTATCTGAAAGAGCAGAATCTTTATTTCAGGTTTAGATGGCCTTTGAAAACATGAAGATACAGTTGATGCGTGCCCAGTCTGAGCACATTAATGTGAATTTTTGTCTTCTGAAAAAGTTCTGTATAAATCATCTTAAGTTTTTTAAGACTAAGATTCATGTTGTACCTTTTACAGCCATGCAAGAAGCGGCGAGAGGAAGATGCTTCTGCAAAAACAATCACAAGGTATTTTTCACCATTGGCAAAACCAGTGGAAAAAGCATTGTCATCACCAAAATCCAACAATATCTTGGATTATTTTAAAAAGACATCTGCAACTGAGAATGCTGCATTCCCAGAAGGAGATGGAGAAAATAAAACACTGTTGGAGGCTGATGAAAAAGAGTGTAAATCATCTTTCAAGCCATCTTTAAAGCGGAAGAGAAAAGGGAAGAGAGTTAATTTAAGTAATATGCCAAAAGAAATGAAAGAATCTGAGAATGACCTTGAAATAGAAATTATTAGTGATGACAGCAGAGTAACTACAGGACTGCAACAAGACAGTAATGACTTTATTGCTTCTTGTACTCTGGTGGACAAAAAATGTGCAGGAGAATTAGCAGAAGATAACGATCAAAGAGAGAACTTCCTAAACGTTATCCCCTCCAGAAAAAATGCAAAAAGCCTTGGTTGTGAAACAAATGGATCAAAAACTAGGATAAAAAAATCAAGGAAAAGGAAGCACAAAGTAAATACTGATTTGTCTGAAAGCTCTTCATCAGAAAACCAGATGAATGAAATCTATAAAGAGGAAACTGAGGAGAAGACAAATACAGTAGCAGAGTGTGATGCTGCTATTGGTGATTCCAGTTTTGAGGTTCATAAGGATGATGGGACATCCCAGGTAAATAATTGTATAATAACAGTGTCATTTGAGGACTTCTTGAGAAGTCAGGGAGAAAATAATGTTGAAGACACAAAGCCAGCAATGAACACTTCTGGTACAGCAAATGAAATGGACAAAAGTGATAGTGTTAGTGACCCAGAAAAGTGTGAGGAATCCCAGCAGCTGCCACTCAGAACAGTGACTGTCCTCGCACAAGTTCATTCCATTCCCCCCAAATTACCTCCCTCAAACAAGGAGCAGAAAGGCTCTAGGAAAATAGCTTCCATTTTTTTGAAGCAGAAAGGACGTGCAGGGGAAAGAGAAAGCAGCCCAGCCCTTTTGGACAGTGAGCAAACCGAACAGGTAACTCAGAAAAGAAAATCCAATGTCGTTATTGAGGAAGAAGAATTGGAGCTGGCTGTACTGGAGACTGGAGGGGCAGATTCTCTGAGGCCAAAATGTACTCTGGAAGAAAAGCATCAGTTTATGAAAGCTTTTAGACAACCAACAGCAGATGTAACAAAAAGTGGAGTTAAAAAGGCACCTGGAAAACAAAAGCAACCTCCTGCAAAGTCCTCAAAAGAAAAAGAGGGATCTGAAGATGTTGTTCCTTCAAAGAAAGGATTAGAAAGCGTGATACCAGAAGATTATGTGGACAAATGTACACATTCCAAACCTAAAAGCAATAGAACTAAACCCAGAAAATCTAGCAAGGTCCAGAAAGAAGGAAACAGAAGAAAGAAGGCTTCAGAAACTAAGGAAACTGATGTCTCAAACACCAGCAATTACACTGGAGAAGAGGATTCAGGTGCTATTGTTACCATGGAAAACACCTCAGATGTAGTAATTTTATCAAGTCCAGAAGTGAATGAGTTAAGGAGGAGTTTAAGGCAGCAGAAAACCAAAACATCAACAAATGTTACACCTAAGAAGCCCAGGGCTAGAAGTGCCTGTTCTGCAGATGAATTAAGTGCCTGCCCATTAGAGACTTCCACTCCAAAAGCACACAGACAATCCTGCAAGAAAAGCAACATGTACAGAGCTGAGGTGATTACTGTGCCCTTTGATGGAAACAGCCCAATAAGGTAAACCTTTTAGAGTATATTCTACCTTTTTGACCATTAATTGTATGCAAGTATTTTGAAAATGAGACATAAATATTAATGGACTGTATATCAAAGTTGCATGGATAATGATCATGGTGGGTAAAAACAGAGAGGAACCAAAGCTGACTATAAATGTATTTGTACTAAAGACATCAAAAAAAAAAAAAAACCAAAAAAAACAAACAAACCAAACAACAAAAAGACCTTCATAAACCAGTTGCTTCTGTTTACAGCACTGTATTTTTAAAGGCTTTTGAAAATGAGATTGAGAATAACATCTCCCTTTATTAACCAGTAATAATTTCATAATACTTTTTTTCCCTAATTAGAATGAGGTTTACACGTATCAAAGCAGCTACAAAATCAAATAAAGCTGAAGCAATGAAAAATGAAGAGTCTCACTCCAAAAACACAAAGGTAATTTATGTAACAATTAGTGTCAGTATTTTGTCATTTCCTATATGGGTATAATTGTGGTGTATTCAGTATTGTGAAATAATCTAGTGTAATACAATATGACACTTCCCAGCTGCCCTGTGGAAAGGGAATATGCTCTGATGAAACTATGATGAGATAGTTTCTTGTACCTTAGGTCTTAAAACATGTTTTATTAGTAAAAATCCACCTTTCATAACAGAAGAATTCCATAAAATAGCATGCTTCTGAGCTGCAGGTTCTCAGGATGGGATATATGTCCTGGGTTCTCAGGACATGGCACTTAGTGCTGTGGTTTATTTGACAAGGTAGTAATTGGCCAGAGGTTGGACTTGATGATCTCAGAGGTCTTTTCCAACCTAAATGATCCAGTGACTTGTGCACAGCAGAACAGCTGAGACTTAAGAATGTTACTGCCCATTTCTGTTCCACGAAAAAATTGGGGATCTCCTTGAAGGGCTTTCACTCCCTTTTGAGAACTGTTGATATCATCTTGGTTTGCTTGTTCTTTCAATTATTTCATTTTCTTTTTGATACCAATGAAATTTTGTAACAATTACATATTTCTATGATAGTGAAAAATTAGATTTATATGCTTTTATAAAATTAGATTTATATGATTTTAAAGTACTTAGTGAAGAGAGTGTTTTTAGTTGCTATTTCAGTTTTTTTGTTCTTTGTTAACAGATAAACTCCACTTCTAAAAACATATCTAAAGCAAAGCAGCTGATTGAAAAAGCAAAGGCTATACAGCAGAACAGATCAAAAGTGAGTGAAGACTCAGCAGCTCCTGTGAGGCGCTCGTCTCGACAGCGAGCTCTTGCTGAGAAGAAGAAATTAGAACAAAGTGATGTAAGGCTGTACTTTGGAGGGGGGGATATTTTTATATATTTATTGATATAAGCAACACAAATGATTCCTACTTGATTCTTTACAATAAATGTTTGCAAGCTAAGGTAGATACCTGCAGTGTATTGTTAATAAAGGAGGAGAAGTTGGGTTTCCTTTCTTACTTGATTTGCTTTCCCTCTAGGAATCAGTAATAATTCTAGGTTCAGACGTGGATAGTGGCACTACTACAGAGCAGAGTGTGAAAGAAAAGAAACTTCGGAGTTTAAATGATGTTTTGGGGAAGAAGTCTAAAAACTTGAAGGTTGCAAAGAACTCCAATGGTAATTGGGTTTTACTGAATGTGTTTATTTTTTGTTACAGAAACATTTTATATTATTGACTGTTGTAACTGTATTTCATAAAGCTGCCTTTGCAGTATATTTCTTTTCTTCTGATTCATCTTGTATAATATTCCAATGTATAGTTTCCCTTTTTATATTAATTAATAGTGCAGAGGTTATTTATATGTGTTGTTTTGCTTTTTCTTCATTCAGGGAAAACTGTTTATTTGAAAAATTGTCAACATATACCATGTTTTGTTGTGTCTCCTTTTTTTCCTTAATGTTAGAAAATAGCATCTATACTGAGGAAATAATTAGAAACAAAGCCATAATGAGTTTTGTTAAAATACTCAACTTTTCCTTAAGAAAAGGAGATTTCCTGATGATGTTAAATGGAACATACAGGTAGTGAACACAGAAGCAAGGTTAGAATCTTGTATCAGTGCTAATCTAATAATAGTTTTTTTACCTTTTTAAAGGGAAACTGGGATGTCCACCTTCCTGCCTAGGCAAAAATGCTTCAAACTCTGCAGGTGAACCAATTGTGATCTTTGATGAAAGCAGGTCAGTTGTCAAGAGTGCAGTTGCTTAAAAGTCAAAATATGTTTCAAGGTTACTTTAACATTCTCTCGTTTTACAGATTTAAATACACTTACTGAAATGTGCTATAAATATTCATTACTCTTATACTGATTAATATTTTAATCTGCTTGCAAAATTTTAGGGGTTTCTTGGAGAGTTCTTCAACCATTTTAGGACCATATTGGATGTCTGGAAGTGTAGTTGGTGACTGATTAAAAAGAAATCCCAAATTGCATATAAAAATACAAAAAAGAGATTTTTTTTAGATTAGAATTTTTAACACAGAATTAATTTCAAACTAGCCACATTAAAATTAATTTTAGCAGTTCTGCTAGACTATTTTCAACTCATTTGGAAGAGAGTGTGATTAAATTCAGCCTTGCATAGCTGGAAGTTCTACTAATTCTATCTTCTTTCTTTTTCTTTTCTTTTTCATTAAAGCCAAGATGCATCTGAAAATTCTCAAGATGGTGATCCATTCAGAGCAAAACGTGAATTCCTGATGAGTGGATTGCCAGAGTCACTGAAAAGGCAGATTGCAAAGAAGGCAGCAGCAATGGAAGCATATTCTCTTGCAAGTTCCTGCTTTAAGACTGTTGTCCATGTACAGCAGAAGGATGACTGTAAGCTTGTGTTAAGTTTTTGGGTTTTGTTCAAATGTACATAATAAATTCTGAGGAGTTTGTGCAGAAAATAAAGAATTTGAACAGCTTAGGACTGGAATAGGTGGGGGTTTCCTCTTGTTTTGTGTCTCAGTAAGAGAACAAAACTTAGAAGCTTCCAGTGAGATCTTTTTGGATACAAAATTTACAAATTAAATTGATGCTAAAGTAGTCCATACATGCATGGATAAGGATGCAAAATTCTTACTATTTAGTCAAAAAAGTTGGTCTGGAGAATTTGGAGAATAAAGATTGTGTTGGATTGATTAGGGCAGAAACCATTTCCTTCTGACAAAGGCAAAAGACTTCACAAAAGACAAAAGACCAGCCCATTTCTTTTCCCTAGAATAGAAGTTAACTCTTGTTTTGGTTTTGGTGGGGGTTCTTTTGTAGGTTCTCCAATGTGGAAATTGCAATCACCATCGTGTCCTCTATTAACTAAGCTGAGGGAACTGAGTACTGAAGTCACCAACATCACAAAAATCACTCTCTCACTTGGTGAATTTTCCACTGTGAATTCAAAACAAACTGGAAATTGTTCTGCACCTATGGTTAGTACTTTAAGATTCAAATTGTTTTGATACTTGTTTGGAGTTATGTTTTTAATAAATCCTGTTGTTTGAGTTTGTTTCAATGCTGTATTTAGTTGTTTTTTTACTTTCCCTGTGTGTGAGTTACCCATTTTGCATCTTACCATTAGACAGTTCTCATCAGTTTCTGTTAATCTCTGAATTTAACAAGATATTACCAGTTTAAATTATGCAAAGCATTCTGTATAAAGTTTTTGAGTAATTCTGTGTGTGTACTCCAGCTTTCAGGCCACCGACCAGCTTTTCCTGATGCATTCAAGAAGGATTTGCTAGATGAGATTGTGGCTTCTAATTCTCAGTTTCCAGTGAGAAAATACTACTCCAGGTTCCTGAAAAAGCAAACAGAGCGGTTGGCTTTGGAAAACAGTACACAAGGTTAGGAATCTATGTAGGGAGAAAACCCCCTCACTCTCTCTGGCATTAAAAAACAACTGGGAATTCAAAAAATATGTTACTGAAGGAATACTGTTGTTGGAAATACATTGATCCTCACATTTTAGGATATTTTGACAAAATTCTTCAAATATGGCTTAAGCAAATGTACAGTAGTAATGGACATGGTCTGAAATTTTAAATGGATGCAATTTTTTCTTTCTTAGACAGCAGAGATGGCACTGCAAATCTTGATATAATTGAGAAACATCCTGACAATTGGAAAGAAGCGAAGAGGAAAAGGAAAGAAACAGAAGACCGCAAATCAAAAAGAAGAAAACAACTTGAAGGTACAGAGACTGAAATGAAATCAAGAGTTTCCAGGAACCTTATTTATCCCACATCTGGAGAAAAACAGGCAGAAACAGGACAAGCCACACACTTGGGAAAAAACAAAACCCAGAAACCAGATAGTGTGACAGAAGACAGAGGTTGTTTATCAGATCCAAATGCACTTTCAGGTAACTGCATTTCCGGTCTCATTTTAATCTTTGCATTGAGGAAATGTATGTGTGATCTATGTCAGCTTTCCACTGTGATGCAAAAATCAAATCTAGTCCTGATACTCTGCTAGATGTGATCAAGTCTATTGCATGAAGAACTGTTTTAAAATGGACAATATTTTTCTATAGGTGTGGAAGACATGCTCTGGACAGAAAAATATCAGCCTCAAGATTCCAGTGAACTTGTAGGGAACAAGAAAGAAATTGAAAGGCTACACAGGTCAGAAGTTGGAACATGGATCCTTTCCTAAAATAACTCAAAACCTCATGTTACTTGATAATGCTCAAAGTACCGAGAGACCAGTACTTGTCTGTACTTCCCTACAAGCATCCCCATCATGATCTTCCTGTACTGTCTGCTTTTCACGGGAATTTAGCACTAAATTCCACCTAACACATTAGGCTTTCAGTTAAATTTTCTGTGTGTCCTTAAGTTACTGGTGTGGCTTGCACAGAATTTAAAGATCCATCTGACAAAACAACACTGAATTATGAGTGAATAAGTAGTTCACCAAATGACTTGTTTTTATACCAATCAGCTAACAGAATGAGAATGAAAAAGGAAACCTGTTCTTCAAAATAATCAAATCCTGAACATTTTTTTGCTTTTATCTGAAAGGACTTCATAGGTTTCTGTGTGGTAAAAGTGGCTGATGTCCCCTAGTTTATGTTCTGTTCCATCTTAATTTGGTTCACTTAATTCACCAGCAATTTTTATTCTTGTTTTCTTCCTTTCTTTTATAGTTGGTTAAAAGAATGGAAAAAGAGAGCTGATTTGGAAGAAAAACGAAATCAGAAAAGGGAAAAAGAGGACAAAGAGCAAGAAGGTACTGATAGAATTAATATAACTTCTCTTTTGTTGAAAGTTGGCAAAAAATAACAGTAATCCTTTATTTTCTTTTTAATAATTCTACAGATTCTTTAAGCAGCCTTGACTTTAAAGATAGTAAATCTGATACTGAGGAAGAGACAACCCTTTGCAATACGGTTCTGATAACTGGCCCACCAGGAGTGGGGAAAACTGCTGCAGTGTATGCTTGTGCTCAGGAGCTTGGGTTTAAGGTTTGTGGAGTTCTTTCTTTCCTCAGTGCATTTTTCTTACTTATACCTCACGATACAAAAGCATTTGTAATACAAGATGTCTACAATTTAATTTTCTTTCTTTTTGTAAATTCAATACCATTGCAGATATTTGAAGTCAATGCCTCTTGCCAGCGTAGTGGGAGACAGATTTTATCTCAGCTGAAAGAAGCTACTCAGTCTCACCAAGTAGACAAAAAAGGTGTGAATGCACACAAGCCTTGCTTTTTTAACAGTTGTAGCACTACCAAGTCACCAAGTAAGTGCTGTAGTTCTTATCTGGGGTTCTTTGTTTTGTCTGCAGTATGGGGTGGACTTTACGGAGGGGAGAAGGTTGTTAGAGACTGAATTCCCCATTAGAGGCTGAATTCCCCAAACAAATTTTAGATATCAGTTGTTTTAAAAAAGATAGCAGATTTAGCTTACCTGGCCATAATAGTAAGAACTGGTCTGTTGTTTAACACAACTGCAGACCAAATGAAATAATGACTTTATTAAAATACTGACTCTTGATTACATTATTTCTGCAGTGGTGGAGCAAGTGCTGTGGCATTTGAATAGAAAGTCGAACAGAAAGCTTTTCTTATAACAAGAGAAAAGGAAAACAAGCAAAAAATCAGCACAGTAAACCTGTCATTTACCATAGATAATAAATGGGTTTTACTTTAAATTTGTCTGAGAAATCTTAGTTTGACATTATATCTCCAGATGAAGTTTAATATAAAACATACCTTGCAGAAAAAATGTATTCTCCAAAGAAAGTTATTTCTCCAAGAAAACCACCACTGTCACCAAAAGGAGCAGGATTAAAACGAAGCTTGCCCTCTAAAACACTTGCAAGCTATTTCAAAATTTCTGCCAAACGAAGAGGTGTTGATGGAGAAGCAACATCTGAAGAAAAAAATGGAGGTAGGTATTTCTTTTTAATAATGAATTACCTTTGGAGGTGGAAATGCTGCACCATGTATGTAGCATGTATGGAGCTGTGTGGAGAAAAGAACATATTCTCTTAAGCTTTTGATACATGGGGGATTTTTGAAGCCAGTACCTGGAAAGCATTAAATGGTTTCACTCCTCCTTCCTGCTCTATTATTCATCCATCTGCAGGAAATACTCAGAATTCAGTGGAAGTAAAGAAAGATACTCAGATTCAGGCAATAAACAAAGAAGGAGGAGAACACAACAGGAAAAGTGCAACATCTCTCATTCTTTTTGAAGAGGTAAAATTCACATGAAATGTACTGTGACTGTTGACAGCTTGTAACTGCTGCTCAAGCTATTGACACTGTTTGTTGCTGTAGGTGGATATAATATTCGATGAAGATGCAGGATTTCTAAGTGCAATAAAGACATTCATGACAACTGCAAAGAGACCTGTAATTCTTACCACCAATGGTGAGTAGTGTTTGTGACAATAATTAGGCTTTACAGACAGAAGAGCCACTTCTAATTAGAGGCTGTAAATGGTGATGGTTGAATACTGCTCCTAAATGCAGATTTAAATGGTGTGGGACTGTAAAGCAAGTGTTTGAGTGTTTGAATGAAGGTGTACTGGCTGCTGTAATTGATAAAGAAAATAACCAGGTTTGAACATAATGTCATGACAGTTCACTGATCTCTCTTTATAGATCCAACATTCAGCTTAATGTTTGATGGCTATTTTGAAGAGATCAACTTTAAAACCCCTTCTTTGGTAAGTCTGTGTCTGGGAATGCAGGTACATCCTAAGCAAGCAATTAACAGTTGATTTCAGTTTGAAATGTAAATGTTGGGGTAGATTTATATATTTCTGATGTAACATACTTGTTTGATCAGAGACAGACTTGTCTTTGGGGTTTATGTAAGGATGTGTAGGATGTATTTATCTTTACATATAGAAGCTGATTTACTGGCATGGAAGATTTATTTTCCAAACAGTTTAGTGGTACTGAGAATTACAATAAGATTATCACTTAATCACTTCATTTAGTTTTTAGAATGTATTTAGATAAATATCTGATAGTACTGCCAGTACTGGTTCATTCATTAAAAATATAGCAGTTTATTTTTGAAGTATTTTGGGTTATTCCTTTAATGTAAACACTAGTTTTCTGTGTAGCAAATAGTTTTATTTGCAGCTATGTGTTAGGTGAAAAACCTAAATAAATGAGAATCAGAAGGACCTAATTATTGAGAAGGGAAAATTTCTTAATGTGAAACAGAAAACCTGTTGGACTTCCAGGCAATTGCAGAGTTAAAAGAAAGAATGCAAGAAAAACCTTCAAACTGAATATAGTTCATTAAAAGCTGATCACTAGTGATAAGAAGCAAGGTGTAGGTAGCCTCAGGACCATAAGCAGAATATTTTTGTGTATTTGTTTTTAATTATTTCTAAATTGAAATTAATTCTCCAACATAGGCTACATAGATTGGGTAGTTGCTTTTCCTTACAAGTTTTAATCTAACTGTAATCTAATTTAATAAACTAATCTTCTGTATTAAAAGTCAAAATGTATTGCAAGCATAAGTAGAATAATTTGCTCTTGTGTGACTTCCTGCAGTGTGATTGAGTTGTTTCAGTGGTCTGTGTGTAACTCCTGTTTAGATAAACTCTGTGAGCTACCTCCAAGCTCTGTGCCTGGCTGAGAACCTACGGACAGATGTGGAAGACTTGGCTGCTCTCCTGACCACAAATAACTGTGATATCAGACAAAGTGTCCTGTACTTACAGTTCTGGGTTAGAAGTGGAGGTGGATGCTTGAAAGAGAAGTGTTTGGCACCTCATGGTATGTTGATTTAATTTAATCTTTTAAAATATCCATCTATTCATATGAATTTGACTAAGCATTCTTAGACATGTGTGACTAAATGGTAACTTCTTGTAAGACTCCTAAATGTAGGGGGAGGGGGGATGCTTCTGCTATTTTTAGCTACTTCCAAGCCTTGTATTAATGCATAAGGAACTTAATTTTGAGGGTTTTATTGCCTGTCATTATGATACTTACTAGCTCCCTTTCACGTTGTGGGTAGTAAAACTAGGCAAAGAAGGGAACCAGTAGTAATTTTCCTCAGAGTTTGCAGTTCTTTATCCATATGGCTGATAGGCAATTCACCTAGAAGAAGCAGAAGGGGCAAAAGGGGTAAAAGTGGGACAGCTGGCAAGCAGGCAGGGGTAGGAACTTCATCCCAAAGGATTCAGCAAGAGTTCAGGGGTGTGATGGAGTGACAGGGAGAGACAAGTGAGACACAGCCTCCTTCAAAGGTTACTTGGGAAGCAGGAGAGCAGGTTGGTAACACTGACAGCAGTGATGTGGGCATGGGGATGTCTCATTTCAGCTGCTCTGTTCCTCCAGCACCACAGCAAGAGGTGACAGTTACAGCATCCTTTGTGACAGGAACTGAGGCAAAGAGGTGGAAAATCAAGTTCACGATGCAGTTGTTGCCTTTCAAGTAAAGCCTGTTATCTCTGTGCAGGAGAAGAAGAGACAAGGAAGGCAGATAATGTCATTCATCCTGCAAAGTCTAAGGATTCCAAGGTGGATTTTTCTCAAGCTGATGATTCACATCGTCAGGAGTTTCCAAAATGTAATACAGGCTGTGTAGAGATGTTGCTTGGCCTTAAGAACATCCTGTTGCCTTCAGAAGATTTGTTTACATTTCTCAAGGTATTTTTGTAGCTGACTTGGTAATACTTTGAATGATTGCCAGACAATTGAGTGTAACTATCACCAGGAATAACATAATCTCAGAAGCCAATCTCTGAAAAGGTTTGTTGTAGAAATTAGAGAATTTTGTGGTTATTAAGTACAATCTGAATTGGGGTGGTCTCTCACAAGCAAAATAGTCCCTCACTTCATAAGCACAAAGCCAGGAGTGTGGGATTTTCTATATTAACATTTTTATTTAAAATAAATGAATTTTAATATGTTGATAAAGCTTTCATATTATTATTTTACAGCACAAAATCACAACTATGGAGGAATGGAATAAATTGATGCAGCTTCTCACAGAATTCCAGATGAAGCATGTGGATTTTGTATATAGTAATCTTGAACAAATTCTTCCCTTACCAGTGCAAGTTCTGTCAAACCAGTCTGAAGCCTCAAAGTCTATACTTGAAAGGACTACTGTAGTTTCTTCAAAAGACAGATCTACTAAGAGTTCTTGCTCTAGGAAGAGTAGCCCCGGAAAAAGGTCGAAAAAGACAAAGGCTCAGAAAATGCTTGAGATATTGGATGATAGTGACTTATTTGATTCTGAGCTGAACTATTCAGCTGAATTCATAACTTTGCCATCAGACAGTCCTAAATCATGTGTTGAAATGAATAAAAAGGAATCAAAATTGTTGGGGCATAAAGAACAAAAAGAAGTTAAAACGAAAACCTCAGTAAACGAAAGGCGGTCTGCAGTTATTTTTCAGTGTCTAAAGTCACTGACTGAGTTTGTGGAAAACATGTCCTTTCTGGATTGCTGTGTAGACACTAACACCAGGGAACCACTGGAGTTTTCTAAAAGTGAGGAATTTCATTGGACAAATGCCAAAATCAGAAATGGTCTTTGTGATGAGTTCAGTATAGAAAATACTGATTGGTGGAGTTCCCAGAGCTGTAGTGAAATAAAGGCAGCTATTGAAGCACTCAGCTTCACTAAAAGTTCTGTTAATATTTCACAAACTTTGGAATCCTTTTCAACTACAAGTAAAACACCTGAAAGTGATCAGCTGAAGGGACTTACTCTGCCTGTCTCAAACACAAGGAATTGCATATCCTTCAGTCAGGCAGCTGATTCCAGGTAAGACTTTGTTAATATTTCTGGAGTGTAATGCAATTTGTCAAGAAGAGCATTTCACAGGGTGTAGGACTGTTTCAGATTTGATGTATGCACATTCACACCACTGTGACTGTTGTCAGTGTGCCTCTAAACACTGCAATATATTGTTCATTTTGCTTTTGCAACCTTAAATTAACTTCTTGTCAATCTGCAAAAAGTTACTTTTCTTGAACAGCCTGACTAATGTTTTTAAGGAATGGTGGCCTTAGTCTAGTTATTTTAAAAATGGACAAACAGCACCACCACCCCCAAAAGAATAACAGAACCCTAAAGGAATAGTTTTTTCAAGACAGATGGGATTCTGCAACTACCAAACATGCAAATTTGTCACCTGCTCATACTGAATGCATGTTAAGTGTGTTGGTAGGTGTTGCTTGATGAAGACCTAACAAAATCCAAAGTAAATTCTTTGTAGTAACTTAGGATAACAAAGAATAGCCTTTAATACAGTGTAAAAGACCAAAGAATACTACCAAGTGTTGGCATGAAACATTGTTTTTAACATAAACGAGTCATCATAGGTAAAATTGGCACAATGGGTACTTCAAGCCCATTCAGGGGTCTGAACAGGAAAATGGCTTAGAGCCTTTCTTCTGTAAATCAGCACCCAGAGGAGCAATGGCAGAATGGATCTGACTGTGCATCCTGTGACCAGGTTTATGTCGTGGGTTAGACACTGGACCTGACACTAAAATTCTGGCAAATACCAATTGCATAATGCTTTTTCTTTTTGAAGACCACAGATGCTTTCCGTTGTGGTTGTACTGAACCTCACATCCGTATCTAGACTGAAGAGCTCACCACATCAGACTCCTAATTAAAATGAGAGCTTTGGCCAAACAAACTGCTGGTCCTGATGTTTCTGTCCAGGTGCAGCTTTGTGATGCTGTGTAAGCAGCATACAATTAGAAGTTGCAGACATCTGATCCATTGGGATGCACTTCTGGATATCGATTTAATGGAGTTTTAAACCAGTAGCTTTGATCCTAAAGAAATAAAATCATCACTGCACATTCTTGAATAAGAAACAATAAAGCTTCATTCTCTGTTTTAGCACTCACAAAAAAGCACAGAAGAGGCTGGCTGTCATCAAAACTGTATTTTCCAGAAGTCCTTTAAACCTGGGCAATAAGCAAGCCAGTACCCTTGAATACCTCCCCACTCTCCGCAGTATCTGTAGGTCTGAGAAGCTTAAAGAGCAAGAGAAGACTAAAAGAAGGTGAGTTTGGATTTTCCTAAATCTTGCTACATTTCTACATTATAGAAGGTAGTTAAGGATTTTAATAAAATATTTTGTCAAATAATTCTAGGCAAGGAAGGTGGACATTTGTCTTTCAAAATAATAAAAATGTTGCCTTATAGTTGGAAATAACTTTGTTCCCTTAACAATCTTTTTTACTTTTTTTTTGTTTTTTAATAGGTTCTTGCATTATCTTGAAGGGATTCATCTTGAAATACCCAGACAAACGATAAATGGTCTGTCTTTGGACTTCCCTTAAAATTGCCAACACCAGAAATACTTTGTGCCTAATGGTGGTATTCTCACCATAGTTTGTTTGGGTTTTTTTTAATTACCACATTATTGTATATTCAGAGCCATTTGTATATTAAATTTTTATAATTATTTAAAATAATGTATATATCTATTGTCATTATACTGCTCTTCACAGCTGAAATGTGGGTTTGTTTGGTGCTTGTCCAGTAAGGGCATTCATAATATGAAATGCACAAACTATTCCGTGGGGACTTACTGCTCTCTTTCTCTCTAATTTGTGGATCACATAGCAAGAAGTCCTTTTGTAACAACCAACTGTCACAACTTCCACAGCAAAGTTGCTGTTTTCTGAGGAGACTGTTTTGTTCAAACAAGTTTGTTTCTGAATTTGCAGTTAAAGTGATAAATAACTCCAGGTGGGAGGGGGCACAGAGGGGATGCAACAAGTCCTCCAATTACTAAAACCAACTCTTCACTTTGACACAGGGAACAAGGTCCTTACAAAGCACGATGCCTCAATGTACATATATTTGTATACGTTCCTTTCATTGTTTACAGCTGCCAGAGCTGCGTGTTAATCTCCTAAAAAGGTAGAGAAATTATTACTGTAGCTCAACATGGTCTCAAGAGATTTAGGCAAGATTTTGTAAATAACAATTATCCCAGCGTTACTTTGGATACAGGAATATTTAATTACTTCTAGTCTTGTATATTGTGTTCTATTCTTAAGCTTCTTCTTTTGTATTTGACAAGACTTCAGCCTGATTATTTGTATTGAATCCATTTTTATACAACAATAAATTTGTGAGACTTTGCTACAATCTCAATGTTTCTGTTGCATGAAAGGTAAAACTCCTGAAACATATTTTTTAAAGGATTTTAAAACTGGAGTTAGTTCAGCCATGTACTTTTCTGCCTTTTCTTTGCAGTTGGACTGTTCCTGTTCCTCAAACTGAGTCAGACTGCTGCCATGCAGTGGTGCTCCACTTACCTCAGTGTCTCTGTAAAAATAAGGAAGGCCATTTCCTAGTTCTGGTCTTATCTTATATTTTTCATGTGTTAAAGATGTTCAGGAATTAGAAATATTTATGGAAACAGTAAATTATTTTAAGCTTCTGCACTGTATATAATTTTTATGGTTTACTCTTTCCATAGTCCAAAATGATGAAAAAAAAATAGTGGTGGCTGTTAAAATCTCCATGGCTTGATTTTTTTGTATCAACAGTGTATGCTTCTCCTATATGATTTGTAAAAATAAATACACATTTTTAATTTTTTTAAAATTATAAAGTAAAAGTGTATCTGTTCACTGCTTTCTAAGGGCACTATCAATCTAACTAGATTACAGTGAGGACCTCCATAAACCAGAAGCAAGTCCCATAAAGTAGTAGTCTTTTAGGAAATTCAGGGATAATTTGAAAGACCCAAATTAGAAAGCAGTGAGAGACAATTTTACCTTCTTTTGAAGTCAGCTCTCTGGTTTTAATAACTGCCTTAAGAAGTCCTTTACAGAATCTGCTGTGGTGTCCCCAAGGTAAGGTGGAATTCAAGTATTTCCCTTCTTGATCAGATATTTACCACATGAAATCACCTCAAGCTACTCTGAATGAAAGATAACCTGTGTGTGATGATTTGAGTTCTGATAAATTAGCACCTTGGGATTTTTGTGCCTCAGGTATGAGCATCTATTGTATTCTAGAATAAAGCAAGTTTCCAGGAGGGATGGGCTTGAGGAAGAGGGACCTGAGGCTGGTTTTGACTAACTCTGCTTAGAGGGAAATGCTTCACAAGCTCTGTTCCAGTACTGTGAAATTCACCTGCTTTTGATGCAAAATATTTTCCTGCAATAGTTTGGGCCCTGGTTAGTCCTTTATGTACTGCCCCTCCAGCTAACTTGTGTGTCTTGAAATCAGAAGTAAAAACAACCCTGGAGTTTCACAATGACTCTCTGCCATTCAGCAGTTATTAGTAGGTATACAGCAACTTAAAACCAAAACCAACAACCTTGTTCTTCTTGGGAAAATCTCAACCAAGTTTCAAGCTTTTTTTTATCTTTACTGTCATTCCAACATTGCTTTCCAGAATGTAAATTAGGGTGATATTATTCTACCATCCCATGAATAATATAGAAAAAAGCAGTTAGGGTTGCAAGAATGAGCCAAAGGCTTAGACTGTGTTAATGCTACTGCAGAATAGAAGTTGGAGGAGGGAAGGACCCCTTCAAGAGCAAGACTATCTCAAGTCTTTGTGAAATATATATATATAAATAACCACTCCCCAAATGCCATATAAATGTTCCTTTTATTCCACAGGAGTTGTAAGGAAACTACAAAAATTAAGCTAGCAAAAAACTTTGGTGTATGGCTTGCAAGATTACCTGGGGAAAAATAAATCCACATTTACATTCCAGTATGCAACAGTTCCTAGAGGGGGAATGTTGAAAAGAGATTCTTATGTAAGTAGCTGAACAACTTTTTCAGATATTCTGCTGCTGTGCATTTCATAACGTCACAATAGTTACAAATAAATAAAAGGCATAATATTATTTAGTACCTAGAAGATGGAAAAAGGGTTTCAGTATTTGGAACTGCCAATACATGTCTACTGTAGTGTTTAGTCATCTACAAAATTACAGTGTTTTTACAAGATTGTAGATAAACTTTAGTAAAGAAGCACTATAGCAATGGAAATTAAATTTAACCCAAAACTAGAAAAATATTTTAATACCTCAAGTCTTTTTCTGAACTAATTAACCTTCTTGAAAATCTTTGACTCGGATTTTTCTCTTTGTCTTTTCTCTTGCCTTAGATAAACAGAATATTAAGGCACGACTTCTTGGCATTTGCTTTATTATGGAAGAGGAACATTTTCAGTAGGGTTGAAATGCTGTATTGTCCCTGTGTTGAGCTACGTGGGCAGAGTTTTTCTGGCATTGCTTGGTGTCACCGAGCTCCCTCCGAGCCTGTGCTGAGCACTCGGTGGGGCAGAGCTGCGTTTGCAGAGCGGGACTCGCCTGCCCGGCAGTAGCGGTGCTGTTTCGGTCGATGTTTGGAGCGCCACTGCCGTTCTGTTTCCCGGCAAGCTTTGTAAACTTACTTTTAGAGAAAGCTGGGGCTGAGGCAAACCTGGAGGTGCGCGGACGAGCCCCCCTGGACACAGGCCCCTTAGTAATGAACTGTCAGAGCGAACTTCCCGCTCGTTGCGGGAAAGCTGCCGGGACCGGGCCGGGACAGGCACGCTGGGCGGGTGCCGCCGGGCCGGGCCGGGCCGGGGGGCGGGCGCCCCGAACCGCCTGCAGGAGGAGGCGCCCGGGGACACGGCAGGGGACGGGGCGTCCCGGGCGCCGGGGCCGCTCTGGTTCCTCATTTGCCGGCTGGGCCGAGCCTCCCGCAGACACCGGCCGAGCACCGGGGGCGATGGACTACGACCACAACAAGGCGCTGCTGCTGGAGCTGCAGAGGGCGGCCGGGACCGGTAACGATCGCTGCGCCGACTGCGGGGACCCAGGTGAGGCGGCTCCGCCGGGCAGCGCCCCTGGGCCCCCGGTCCCGCTTCCGAGCGGACAGCGGCCGTGACGAGGGGCCGGCCGCCCCTCGGCTGTGGCGCCGTGTGGGCGCTGGCCGTCCCGCTCCGCAGCTGTGTCCGCTCGGTCCGTGCGGGGGACCGGCCGCGCCTCTCGCTCCGTGTTCCGCAGGGCGGCCGCGGGCCGGTCCCGCGGCGCTGCCCGCTCCGGGACACGGCTCTCGGGGGGCTCCGCGGGGCCAGGGGACCGCAGCAGGCGACAGGAAACGACCTCAGCACCAGGCGCTTCCCGGGGTTATTTGTGGACAGGGCATGAGGCTGCAGGAGGAGGAGGGTGCGTGGGGTGGATTTTCAGTTCGGGGAATGTCTCTGCCCAAGGGTTGGGGCAGAGAAAAGCAGCGAAAACCCGGCGGAGCCCCCGCGCCGCGCTGGCGCCAGTGGCCGCTCGGGTGGGTCGGGCGGGAGCTGGGGAAGGCGCCCAGTTGCTTCTGTTCGGTGTGATAGGGAGAAGTGGGCGGTGGCGCAAGCCAGGGAAGTGGTCTTGCCAGAACACTCAATGCCTGTGCGGATGCACCTGTCACAGCTGCTCCAGGGGATGCTTCGCGGGCAGCGCGCAGAGTCCGCGCTGTGGGTGGTTGTACCCCGTTGTACTCTCGATAGTGCGCGCTGTCGGCTCCTTCCTTCCATTGTTAATTCAGCAACAGCAGCTTTTCATGCAGAACTAATAATAAGCTGAGCTTTTCCATCACCACTCACCTGCGTGCACAGTCACATTAATTTTAAAGCAATGAGGCAGTTAAAGGATGTACAAACGCAGGGGCCACATCGTTCGCTGTGGAAAGCAGGTATTGCTCCCCTGAACGCAATGAAGTGACAACCATAAACAGGGGGGGGATTCGAGGAATTTAGTAGGTGTGAAGCCTGGGCTGTGCATCAGATGTGGGTTTTCACAGCCAGTGGCTGTGCCTTTTCCTGTGTATTAATTGATTCTTTGTGTTTTTATCTAGATCCAGAGTGGGCTTCTTACAAACTTGGAATATTCATTTGTTTGAATTGCTCTGGAATTCATCGCAATCTTCCTGAAATCAGCAGAGTCAAATCCCTTCGGCTTGACTTCTGGGAGAGCAATTTAATAGAGGTATAGAGGAAAAAGCAGTAATTCTCCACATTTCATAACCTTTTCTCTGCCATGTAATTTCTGTGCCATCCACCATGGACAGTGCAACAGAGCCAAGTTAACTGCATGGGTTACTTTAGGGGGATTTTTATGACCTCCTCAATCAAGTTACACTGATAGGTGACCATGTTCTTAACAGTCTGTGGTGTGTATTTTTGTATACACAGTAACTTCTCCCTGTGGCTTAGAAACCCACAAATATTTCCGGGTAGTATGTTCAATTAAGAAAACAACATACTCTTCTTAAATTTTGTTTCAGCCTCTCATCGTTCAGTTGAATTGTGTTAATAATACAATCACAGTTAATATCTAGGAGGAGATGAAAGAATGGGGAGATCATATATAAATTTTCTCCTAATTTTCTTTTGTTCTTTTCATCAACAACCACAGTTTTGTATTCTTCACACATGGTTCACAACTGTAAATACTGAAAAAAGGTGCATCTGCCTAAAAACAGTAAACTATAATGCCAAAGGGAATTGATAAATGTATGTAAATACATATTGAGAGTTATGGCAAGACTCAGAAAAAAGTGCAGCACTCCATTTGATACAAGTCTCATTGTATGTTTATGACATGGTGTTGATTTGCAGTGGCACACCTAACTGTGATTTATTTTGTATTTCAGTTTATGAGGAATCATGGCAATCTCTGGGCCAAAGCTAAATATGAGGCAAAGGTCCCTCCGTACTATTACATCCCCAAGTCCCATGACTGCATGTAAGTTGGTGGTGCATTCACTGCTGCAGACCTTTACATTTGTTTCCCTTTCATGTCTCCCTGGCTGGCTGCTGAAACTAGAGTAGAGACAGGTCAGCTTTATCCATGTTTTCCTCTTTCAGGGTTTTAAGACAGCAGTGGATTAGAGCTAAATATGAGCGTGGGCAATTTCTTGACACTGGAGTCTGCCACGATCCCTGTTCTGCAGGTAAAAAGATTGTCAGGGAGGTCTCAGCCAACAGTACAATATTCTGTTGACAGCTTTGGAGGTGTCTAAGATTGATGTGTCATATTTGTACTGCTGGATGTGCAGTCACCGCTTTGAGTCTACCTTTGAGAAGAAACTCCTAAGAAAAGGCACTTACACAAGTGCAAGGGTGTATTCAGATCTTACAGTTCTCTATTTCTTCCACTTATTTTTTCATGAGGGGAAAATTCTCAGATGGAGAAGAGACTTGAAACTGTGCCACATCACCCTTAGCTAAATAGTCCTGCCCTTGTGCAGGACTTCTCTGACACTTTTCTATCTGGTCTGCAGGCAGCCGTGAAGGATGCCTCTGGAAGCTTGGGAAGGGACGCAGACAGTTCCAGAAGAGGCAGTTTCTCCTGTCAGCAAGGGAAGGGGTGATGAAGTACTACAGCAAAGAAGTGAGTTCTTCAGCCAGAGCTGGCTGTAGGTAGCAGGTCAACACCCACCCTCAGACCTTGCTCTTTGTGGGCAAAACCCAGCACAAGTAGCTTTGTTTCTAATTTTGTGGCCAGCCTGTGCTTAGAGGAGTGCACATGTTTCTCCTTTAACATATGTGGTATATTGGGCAATTTTGGATTTAGTTATTTTTCTCATCTCTTATCTGAGTCCTGCAACCTCCTCTTTCTTAGTGAACAAAGGAAATGGGTACTGGCAGTTGTATAGCAAGACAAAGAAGTGGTCTGCTGGCAGTTGTTACCTCTTACATTACCAAAATATCCTCTCATCAACTCCTGCAGCAGGGTCCTCAACACGACTCCTTTCTGTGAGAGACTGTAGCTAGCTGCTCTCTGACTGGGAGGCTGGAGATAGACCTATCCCTTGCAATGCAGACCCAGCCCTCTTTAGTAGTGAGCCAGCATTTGTGAAGGTATCTTTCTAAGTGGTTTTGTGTTGCATGTAGTTAAGGCTTTATGTTTCAGGTATATGCAATATTCAGATATTTTAGTCTGCTTTCTTCTCAGTAGGGGTCTAGGTCTCATACAGCTCTGTCTGTCCTGCAATGCCTTCCCTGGTGTGCGCTGTCATCTGTCCTGCAATACATTCCCTGAGAGCACTTTAATACAGTGATGCTTTTCGTTTCACAGTCCAAAGTTCCAAAAGCCGTTATCAGCGTTGAGACTCTGAATGCAATGTTCCAGGTGGAGAAAATAGGACACAGTCATGGGCTGCAGATCACATACATCACAGATGGTCAAACAAGAAACCTTTTTGTCTATCATGAAAGTGGAAAGGTGAATATAATGGAGATTCTGGAGGAAGCAAGATGCTTAGATGTTAGATTTGTATTTTGGGAGAGTTACTGTGTGCAAGATCTGATTTTAGTTGGCATCACTAAGACTTGTAGAATATAGTAAGTTGCAGAATTTGATACTCCCAACTGTAGCACCCTGCTCCTTTTCTGTTGTGGCATACATTCAACCTCACCCTTTGGATAGTCTGAAGTGGTACATGATGTAAATCTCTGTAAGGTAACTGCCTCGTGGTTTTACACAATTTCATGGTTAAATTCTTGGCATTGTTCTACATTATTTCCAAGCCAACAATGATAATTTTAAAAAGTATCTCTATAGATATTGTTAGACTTCTGTTTCTCTCTTCACCAGAGTTCTTGTGTCTTTCCAGGTACAGAGGTTTTTAAACAATCCATAACTGAATCAACTGAAAAAGCCTGTGTATACAGACTTGGGTGACTGTCCATGCTGAGAATGGACATGCTTGGACCTCCCAGGAGGGCATTCTTAAATTATTTTCAAGGGTCAGTGTTTTTCAGGTGTCTGGGACAAATCACTGACTCTCTCTGCCCCTTGGGGAGAAAGGACCTCTTTACAACGAGGTCACAAGGAAGGAGAAAGAGCACTGCTTCTCCAAAATGCCTTACTGTTCTTGTTGATCTTTATGTCTGTGTTTGCTGTTTTCCCAGGAGATTGTTGACTGGTTCAATGCTATTCGGGCAGCACGCTACCATTACCTCAGAACAACCTTCCCAAATGTCCCTGAGCCTGAGGTGAGAGCTGAACGGGGCTTGAAGCAGTCTAGCCACATAGAGCATGGGAAAACATTTTCTCACTTCTGACAGAGTCAGGTGCTTAAAAAACAGCACTTGGGTCCAGGAAATGGACAGAAGAGGTAGAAGGAAAGGCCATAACATGCATGAATAACATGCAAAAACTTGGTTAGCATTTAAGGCCTTAAAGTCTCTATGTGATTCTTACACAGTGTAATCTGTCAAAAATGTTATGTTCCTTCTTACTTCAGACTTCCCTTTACCAAGCAACCAAAAAAATCCCAGACCCCAAAAGCCACAATTGATGGTGATTAACTTTCACAAAAACAGAGCAGAAATGCAATCTTGAATGAGACATCCTGTCCTGGTTTCGGGTGGGACATACACAGACTTTTTTTGTGTTTGTGTTCTCCTAGCTCGTACCCAGGATCACAAGAAATTTTGTCAAAGAAGGATATATGGAGAAAACGGGACCAAAAGTAAGTGCATATTTGGCATTACACAAACAGGATCATTCCAGATAGAGAATATTTGGTAGTTCAATGTCCTGACTTGTAAATTATTTGCTCAGTGACTCTCTGCTTCCTGGGTTGATAAAAGACACCATATTCAAACCTGTCATGTTCTTTGGGATCATGTTTTATTTTGTGTGGAAAATGAGATCGGGAAGAAGAATCCTTAAGGAGTAAACAAGGTGGATTATCTGTCAATGGACATGCAAAGTGCTATTACACAACACCACATGGATTGTTATATCTGCTAACTGCAGCTCCTGCCACAGCAGAACATGATGTGCTGACCACCCCTACTTCTCTGTTTCACTTAGAGTCAGTTGCACTTAAGTCACATCTACTTAGAGCAGTAAAGTGTCATTGGAGCAAATTTCTCTACAGTGAAGCCAATAGTTTGGTTTGTTTTATTGTGAGAAGTGTTTGGGCCAGTACTCTTGGAACAGAAGAGTGGGGTTTTGGGCACTGCTGAAGGAGGAGATAAAAATCTGAGGTCTTGTTTGAGCACAGCCACTTCTTGCCTTGCTCTCCTCTGAGTGAACCACGAGCCAAGTCCCATTATAAAGTTCAGCAGTGCAATGCTGATACTGAATATGCTGGGTTTTGGCCCAGCTTGTGCCAGTGTCCAGCACCTCTTCTGCAGGTACTTGCACAGAGCATGAAAGATTTTGTGTTTTTCTCCTGAGGCCTAAATTCTGCTTAAACTGAGTTGAGTCCTAGAAGAGGCCTCTTCAGTTCAGCCTGGAGCAATTAATAGCTCAGGAATGGTCAGGTAAGTGTAGCTGATGGAATTAGCACCTGAAAAAACCCAACTAGTATTGTACACCCAAAATTCCAGGGACAACCTCCCTGATCAGATTGTTGAAATTGGAAATTGATTGCTCACTCTCTTCACTATCACCACTCAGGGGTTGCTCTCTGCAGTGCTTTCAATCCATTTCATGCAACTTCCTTAATCCTGTTAATTTGATTACTTCCCTGCCCAAAGGATTGTCATTGAATGTAAATCTGTATTTTGAGCCCAGGGAAAAGAGAGAGCTGGGGGCTGCACACAGCAGTCCTGTTATCAGTTGCAGGGATGAAGGAAGCTGAACTCCAGCTCCAAGTCATTCAAGTGGTCCTGGGATTTGAATAGACCAAAGTCTGCTTTGAGACTTGGGTCTTTAAAGAATTTCAACCATTTCCTTGCAGCAGAAGGAGGCCTTTAAGGTGCGCTGGTTCTGCTTGGATTCTCAGGAAAGGAACCTGCTATACTTTAAAAATCCACTGGTAAGAGGAGTGTTCTTTGTTCCACAGCCCCTTCATGAAGCAGGTGGGGAGGAAGGGTCTGTTCTCATCCACCTTTTCCAGTGGCTCTGCCAGACTGGAGCAGGCCCAGCCTCAAGAGCCCATCTCCCTTGCCAAAGCATGTCTTTGAAGCTGAGCTGGTGGGGAACTCTGGCCTGTAGAGTGGCTCTGAGAAAGATCTTTTAAAAGTAACTGCTACTGCCTGTGGTGTTCATGCCCCCTCTCCCCCAGCCCTAGTGCCTCTATGTCTGTAACCTTAGCCAAGATGAGCAATATTCCAGTTGACAGCCCCAGTATCCTGCTTCCTAGCACTGCTTTAGCCATGGGAATGTCCTTTCCTGCCCCTTCTGAACACCCACCAACCAGCTCTGTGAGGCTGGGACCCTGCCTTCTCCTCCTGAGAATGCCTGTGAGTGCAAAATATCCCTTTGTGTGTTCCCTGCTAGTATCACCAGTCCGTGTCATCAGTTCCCCTCTGTGCATCCCCAGATCCTGTTCCTGTCAAAGGACAGATCAGTGTCTGCTGGAGCTCCACTGTCTGCTGGCTGATGGCTGTCTTCTGCCTCCTTCTTTCCAGGATGCATTTGCACAGGGCCAGGTTTTCATCGGAAGGAGGGATGAGGGATATGCAGTACGAGATGATTTGCCCCAGAAAGTCTGGGTGAAGAAGAAAAAGCCAATGATCACTCTGGTCACGCCAACGAGAGAGTTTGTGTTTATCTGTGAGAATGACAGGAAGCAGAGGGAGTGGATGGATGCCTTGAATGGAGTCATCACCCAACTGTGATGTCCACAGGGAGGAGCAGGCAGGCAGCTGCATTCCACCTAGCTGCAGCTTCTGGCCACACAGGAACAGGGTTGTTTTCAGCAGAGTGGGATGAATGTATCTTACAGCACTACATTTCTGGCACAATAAAAAAACAAGCCAAGTTTAAGTTGTGGAGGATACTGTAATGAAATCAGTTCTGTAATGGAATCACACAGATTCTTCTAGCTCCTTGCTTTCAACAGTCTCTAGTGTTTGGCTTTTATGTGACTGGCAAATCCAACATCCAGTGATTTTTTTTCCAAAGTACAACCCCACACGGTGCCCCAGTGAATGTGCTGAGAGTAAAGGATGAACATACATTGATCTGGCTCACCCAGGAACAGACGAAGGTTAATGAGCTTGATTAAACTGAACACTGAAAGGCAGAAGCAAGGTTTAAAAGTATTTTCTTCAGTGACTTGCTTGCAAATACTCTGTGAATAAGGACTGGTGTTCAGTGTTGGAGGGGAGCCTTCTCATCAGGTACCACTGTGTGCAGGAACTGATGGAGATTGCACTGGCTGACACAGAGCACTGAGTGTTCCATGCCTCAAGACAAAGTCTGAGCTCTGGTTCTACCAAGCAGCAAGTAATTCACACATTTCATTCTTCTTTACAGATAGCCTTATTTTGCAAATCAAGAGGAAGTCTTGCAGACCAAGTTTCTGGTGAGGCTTCCACCTTCTGCTGACAATTGCTAGCTGGTCTTGAGATACTCTAAATAGGTCTTTTTTTGCAGAAATGAGAAGTGCCGATATTTGCAGGAATTAGTGACACTAATTCTTCTTTCTCTCCACCCCCACTTGCCCAATAGTGCAAAGGAATTGTTTGAGTTGGTTCATCATTCTGCCTTTCTCAGCCAGCTCATCATCCAGCTCTGAATAGCGTGCAGCAGTTTTATGTACTGATATGCTCCCAGAACTTCCCTGTGTTCCAGGCTCTGTCCCCACACAACCCCATTCTAGCTCACATGGTGGTTCAGCAATTCTATTAAACAGTCTAATCCTGCAGTTCCTGAAATCAACAGAGAGCAGCTTTTGAGTTGTTTTGAGCAGGTTTTGAGTTGAGGAACAATGCCAGTCTTGACTGTAATTGTTATTTTGAGATGCCCTGAGTAGCTCAGGATGACCTCAGAAGGGTTTGGTCCCTCGAGTAGCCGGGACTACAGTCAGACAAGGTCTGCACTGTGCTGTGCTGAGCCACTGCTCTCCCGGCTGGGTCAGCAGACTGCCCATGTCAGCAATTCTCACTATTACAAAATCGGGAAATTCACGGTGGCAGTGAAATATACAGATAACGGAGACTTTTTTGGACAGTCAATGAAAGTGAAGGCCAGACTAGAGAGTTCTGCGTCACAGTCCATTTCCACCGGCAACCCAAATCGCGCGCCCGAGGCGCGTGAGAAGAGCAGAGGAGAACAGAGCAAAGCGGGTGAGACGAGCAGAGGAGAACAGAGCAGAGCGGGGCAGAGCAGAGCGGGGCAGAGCCGGCGCGCCCGGGGCGCTCTCGGCACCGGAGGAGGAGCCCGGGGGAATCGAAACCGCGCGGCCGCTGCGCTCCGCCCCGCGCCGCGCCATGGCCGCCGTCACCGAGCTGGAGGGGCTGGAGCTGCACTGCTCCTGCTGCCTGCAGCTCTTCGCGGAGCCCGTGCGGCTCACGGGCTGCGGCCACAGCTTCTGCCGGGGCTGCATCCTCCGCTACTGCGCGGGGCGGCCCCGCGCCCCCTGCCCGCTCTGCCGGCGCGACTTCGAGCTCCAGCACCTGCGGCCCAACCGCGAGCTGGCCGTGCTGCTCAGCCTCATCCCGTGGGAGCTGAAGGAACAGTTGGAAACACAGGAGGAGCTGAAAGCCTATGGAGCTGCTGCCTGCAAGGACCTGAGCTCGGCGGGGCGGGGTCGTGGGGAGAAGGTACGGCAGGAGGCAGCCCGGGGCTCCCCGACACCCGGGGGCTTCACCCCCCGACATCCTGGGGCTCCTCCGCGACACTCCGGGACATTCCGGGATTGCATCCCGGGGTGACATCCCCCGACTCCCTCGGGACATCCCCGGGCGGCATCCCCCGACTCCCAGGGAGTCCTGCCCGCCACATTCTGGGACAGCACCCAGCGGCACCCCCGGGACAGCCCGGGTTTCCATCCCACAGTAACACACGGAGCACACGGGTTCGGCGGACTGTGTTTGGGGCTCAGTGGTGGTGTCTGTCACATTGAGAGCTGCATAGCTGAATTAGAAGAACTAATACCTGTACATATTCAGCCGATGCACAATAGTAGTAAGTGACTTCTTCGTGCTGGGTGTTATTTATTGCAAAAGCATTGCCTTGGAGACTGCTGAAAGGACACATAACATTGTTAGACACATAACATTATTAGTGCTACAGCTCCACCCAGCTTCAGACACAAAGTGGGAAAGATTCATGATCTAGGTTTCTGCTTAGAATGACTCCCAGAGGAGGAGATGAGAAAAATGTGTTGACCTCTGTTATTTTAGCACATATGTATCTTTTTCAGTCAAGCTAAGAGCATATTGAAGCTTACCATTATAGTTGAACATGTAATTATTTGGTGACTGTTGATGTTGACTTCATTGTGATTATTTTTACTCAGAATTGTCTTTCAGACACCTCCTCAAACAATCCATTGCTTAACTAGTGTAAGTCATGTAGGGGATTTTTATTATCCTGCAGCTTAGCCTAGTTGTGCTTTCTCTGAGGTTTATATGCATAAATAGTCCAATGTGTCACTTTAAAGGAGGAAGAGATATGGGAGAGCTCCAAGCAACAAGAAATAACTGCAGAGACCATCCACCTGTTGAGGAAAGATCTTAATAAAACAAAGGTAAACATTGTACAATCATCACCTACAGTAACTTTCCACTCTTCTGGGTTGGAGATGTGGTTGACTGCAGGGTTGCCTTCCAGCCCAGAGCTGGAATCTGCCTTTTTGTGTCTTTCTTTCTGTCACAATTCTGTTTTTACTGATGAGAATGAATATATGGCATCAGCTGCACTAATTTCTGTCTTGGCTAGCACGAAGGCCCCTGTGCATTGGCATTTTTGCATTTTTCTGCTTATCCCAGGAGTAGCCTGAATGTTTCTGGTGCACTTAGATACAAATTAGAAATCATAAGAGGGAATACTGGGCTTTCTGAGTTGTCAAGCAGACTCCACTGGCCATAAAATATTCATAATCCTTAACATGCCCGAAATCTCATTTCATGTAATGTAGCATAGTGTCAAATGTATTTTATTCCTTTGAATAAAGTTTTCTTATCTGCAGGGGTCAGTCAAAGAGCACATTGGATGGGGCAGTAATTCTCATATTCAGTGCATCTTTCCTAACTACACAACGATCTCCATATTTTCTGCCTTTCAGGAATATACATCTCAGATCAAAAGCCAGATTATTAAAGATTTCTGTTGCATGAAGGAATATGTTGAAAGACAGGAGAGAAACACACTGATGTTCATTGAACAGCAGCAAAAAGCTGCTCAACAGAAAATTGAAGACACTATTCACCAGCTCACAGACATCAAAGCCCAAACTGTAAGTGATGAAATGAGGTGGTGAATATGAGTAGAAACTCAGGCTCACTGTGTGGGATAGCTGAATACGTGCAGAGCACCTTTGAGGTCCCCAGTGCACCATTCTCGTAGAGACAATGGTGCCAATCCACGGACATTGCTGTCAGCAGGGGGAGCTTGGGGTGAGAAATTCAGAGGAAAAAAATTACTGAGAGAGGCACAGGCTGGGAATGGAATTCAGAACTAGATTTTTTCCAAGGGTATTGGTGAGCTGGAATGAAGTGGGAGCTGCAGGGCTGAAATCCAGTCCTCAGTCAAATCTAAAGTCAAGGTCTTTCATGATCTTTTTATTTTCCAGAATTTGTATTTACACACAGATATACAAGTTTAAAAGCTCACAGAGTTATTAAATATTTTGTAATAGTTTTGTTGTGGAAAACACATCAAGGGCCCTCAAAAGGCACAGTTAAAGCACTTCAGATTGTGCAGAGCTGGGTTTGATGTTGAAAACAACAGTGCCAAGTGATGCAAGTTAGCCAGCAGGAATTTGGAGTGGGGCTCACTGGGTGGGGCAGTGCCATGCGACAGAATTGGACTTCCAGAACCCAGGCACAGGTGCCCACATTGGAATTCACCTGATCCAGGGTCCCCTTGCAGGCAGTGAGGAGAAATGGGTACTTCCAGTGTTATCTGGCCTACTTGAGATATCTGCCTGCAAAGGAGATTAATCCAGCCTCCAAAAGGCTGTTTCCTCCTACAGAGTGTACACACAGACTAACAGAGCAATTTCAGATGTAGATTTCCACAAGTTCTAAATTTAGGCAAACTAGGTTTACCCTTTCCTCACACTAATACATTTTCAAACTTTTGGTTTCGGTTTGAGAAGAAGAAGGAAGTTTAAAAAAAAACTTGTGTATTCATATGAACACTTAAAGAAGTTGTAATATATATACAAAAGAAAAATTAGTTGCATTCTTGGTTTTCTTGAGGAAAACACAGTCTTTTTATTTTTAATAAGAATATCCCTCACTATTTTCTGTGAGATTTCAGGCTGGTTTGCTGAGGTAACTGTCTTATAAAGGAAACTTTTGATACAAAGAATAAGATTCTTGGAGAGATCACTGCTCTTTTTCCACTTGGGCTTTATATTATAATCTGATCTGTGAGATTAAATAACTGCTGCTGTTTGCATCTTTCTCTTAATCCTTTTGTCATTATTAGAGAGACTTATGTGAGGGGCAGAGGTACGAAGGCTCACCTTTGACAATAAATAAAATTACACTTGATGAAAAGCTTAATGTTGTCAAAAGTGCTGTAGAAGATCTTAAGAGAAAGTTGGAAGTTTTACTCTTGGAGAATTATGCTCCGCAACTCCCACCAGGTGAGTTTCCCTTATTTTGAAATCTTTTTCTTAAAGGCAATGGCTCTAGCAAATAGAGTAAAAAATTACTTTGTGCAAATAAAACAAGAAACGCAATACTCAGCAAAAAACTAAGGAGCACTGTAAAAAATTTTAAGACAGGAACTGCTTTATCTGCATAGAACGATGCATCTGCTTTACCCATCTCACTCTTCTGACAGTTCCCCTCTGACCACACCAGCAGAGAGTGTTTGTTAGTTTTGGGTTTGCCTACGTGCCTGATGTCCTTTGTAATTTATACAATTAAAAAAAGCAGCTCCTTGTTTTGCACTTGAACAAGTAGCTGGGTTTATTTAAGGTGTGTTTTCCTTTAGAAGCTTAAATACTTCCTATGTACATTTTGAAGAAATGCCTTAACACTTCACTTATTTTTGTATTTAGTGCATCCTCCAGACTTATCCCAGGAGCCAAGTGTCAGCTTATCATCTCCAGAGCCTGCAGCTGAAAGTCCTGAACCAAGCATTTCCAGCCAATTTTCTCAGTGTAAGTATTCAAGCCAGCAGGACCCTTAACCACATCCAGGGGACCCTGAGACTGAATTTGCTGAGGAAAATTGTCCTTGCCAACATTAGCAGGAAATGTGGCTGTTTACTGAAGCATGGAAACACAATGGAGTTGCCATGAATGAATCAGTTACTGACACATAATGTAACATTGTACCTGACTGCGGATGTAGGATAAAACAGAGATAAGAAACCTGTTTTGTGTGAGCTCTGTGGTAGCTTGTGCTGGCTGTGGAGTCTGAGCTGGTGTACAGGCAGTTACTGCACCTCACTGATCTTGGCTGTTAAGCTGTAGTTACTCCAGTTGTTACTTGAATTCTGCAACGTTTTGACAGAAACATTTTTACAGTCAGCACACTGTACTACATCTGTAGCTTAACACAGAAAACAAATGTTTTTGCTGATAAAATATATAAGAACTTGTCCCAGTGAACAGATGACTGTAAGCTTTATGGAGGTAAGCATCTCATTTATTATTGAGAAAAAGGTAATTTTTAAAAAAAAAGATTGTGTCTGGGAATAAAATCCATCTTTTAGGGTGCAAGATACTTTCACCTTTCCACTGGAGTGCATATGAGTCTGTCATGGATATTTGCACAGTTGTGCCTGTTAAATGTTTCAGTATGCCCAGGATACAGTTGATAGTGCTTGGTTGAGGATTTTTGATTCAGGTTTATGGCTTTATCATTGGGTTTCATTTCTCTTCTGGAGCAGGGATACACCTGCCTTCTTGTTGCCTGCATGTGAGAATATTTTCCTTTCTGTCTTCCAGGGGCAGATGATGTGACTTTTGACCCCACAAGGGTACACGAGCGCTTGGCACTCACAGCCCAGAACAGGAGAGTGATGGTTTCCAGCTGCCTGACCAGTTATCAACCATCACCCAAAAGATTCTGCATCAGCCAAGTCATGTGTTCACAGGGCTTCTCTACAGGGTGCCACTACTGGGAAGTAATTACCAAGGACAGTGATGGATGGGCTGTTGGAGTTGCTCATGAAATGATTGGTAAAAGGGACAAATTGGGAAGAACTGAGCATTCCTGGTGCATAGAATGGCTGGGTCCTAGAAAGCAGCTGTCAGCATGGCATAAGGATCAAGAAACATTATTGCACAAGGACAAACCACTGAAGGTTGGAGTTTTCCTGGAGCTACAAAGGAAGACTGTGTCATTTTACTCCATCGATGACAAAGAAATGCTTTTGCACACCTTTGAAATCAGTACCTCAAATCCTCTCTACCCTGCTTTCTGGTTGTACACTCTAGAAAGAAATGGATCTTTAACTCTAAGTCAGCCAAACAGGAGATAAAGCCTACTGAGTTTTGCCAATGACTGCAGAGTTTCTATAAAAGCCTCAGTGTTTAGCACAGGAGTGTACCAAGGAATGAATACATGACTACCCAGGTTTTCCTGGGAATCAGCCACTGATACTTCTGTCTGCTCTGCTTCTCTTCGTGCTGTGCTCTGGTCTAGCCATACTTCATTGAAGCAATGTCAGCCTATGCCAGTAACCACCCCTGTAGGAGTCAGGTGGGTTTCTCAAGCAGCTTTTAGTCCCAGGATATTCCTAGGAAAGAGTGACCTAAGAAAGCTCTAATGTTTGGGATAAAAAATACAGGAGAACAGATTATGCCATTACTTTCTGACAAGTGAGTTTTCTTTAGACAGCTCTGATTGATTAAGGAATGCTCAGAGGGTAAGAATGTTACTGATCTTAGGTATGAAAATCTTTCCCTTTAGGGTAGGCACTAACTATGAAATAGGCTTTGGGTTTGAGGACCTGACACTTCAGGGAGGTGTCCCAGAAGAGCATAATCTCCCCAGAACCATATTTTAGTCTTGCCCTGGCTGAAGGGTTGTCAGTCCTGGTGTGGTGTGACCGTGGGCATCCTTGTGGAAGCAGATGTTGGGGTGTTTATACCAGCTAATAAATCATGTGGACACTTTAGTGCCCTTTTAAAGGGCCTGCAGACACGACTCTGTCATGGGAAGGACCACCTGGTCTTGCCAGCGAGCCTGAGACAGAGCAAGAGATTCTCAGTTGCCTGTGGCAGGTGAAGGAACCAGAGCTGAAGTCCCACAAAACCTACAGACAGCTCGATTTCTGAGAGATCCACTGCTTCAGGCAGGCAAACTGAAAACAGCATTCCCAAGAAGCAAAAGCTTTTTCAGGAAGATTGTGGCATTCCAGAATTGACAAAATAAATAGTTTATCTTGAATAAAGCGTGTGGGATTCAACTATCTCATTTAGTGGAATGGAGCTCCTTGTCTTTTAAAGTAATTGCCAGAAGTGCTGCTCACCTTCAGTTACTCTCTGCTGCCACTGAACACTCTGATGGCCTGAATGCACGTTTTATGATGCCAGGGGTGTGCCATTCAGCCTCTCCAAGGCTGGGGTGGCTTTCCTGGGATAGCCAAAGCCACTGCCTTCTTAGTATCGAGGTGTCCTTTGCTGGTTCATCTGGAAAAACAGCAGCTACAGCATGGAGTCGCTGGCCGTCCCTGATTTCCCACATACGAGTTGCACCGTAGTGCCCAGGGGCAGCAATTTGTTTTGATTTGGATCACAGCAACAACACCCCTAACAACACACAGTGCAGACGGGAACCCGCTGTGTCTCTGTTTGAACATTGGGAAGAATTTCCTGAGTAGGTGATGAAAGGTGGGGACGGGCTGTCCGGGCTGGAGTCACCCTCCCTAGGGCTGTTCAGGGAAACTTGGCTCTGGGTGCCGCCGTCTGGTTGACACGGTGGTGTTGGCTCAGAGGTTGGACGGGAGGATCTCGGAGGTCTTTTGCACTGATTCTGTGATCCCGGTGAGCTCCGGGTGCCCCGGGCTGTCCCTCGGCGCTCGCTGCGGTCGCGGCCGGCCCGGGGGAGCCGCCGCCTCCCGCCCGCGCCCTCAGGCGCAGCCGCCGCCCCGCGCAGCCGCTGCTTGCGGCAGGTCCCTCGCGAGCCGCCGTAGCGCGCCCGCCGCGTTCCGTGAGGGGAGCCCGGGCAGCCCAGGCCGCAGCGGCGCCGCCGCCGCCGCCCCGCCCGATGTGAGCGGCCCCGGGCCGGGGGCAGCGAGCGCGGCCATGAAGAAGGACGTGCGGATCCTGCTGGTGGGAGAACGTGAGTACGGAGGCAGGAGGGCCGGGGAAGGGTGGGGGCCGCCGGCTGTCACATCGCCCCGGTGCTGCGAGGCTCAGCCCGGCCCGGGCGCGGAGCCCGGGGCAGCGCCGGCCCCTCGGGGCGGGCAGGGGTCGGGGTGGGCTCGCCGTGACCGCTCGGAGCGCGGCCTGGAGCCCCTCGGCTCCCTGCTCCGGGCACCGGCACGGCCGGCACTTGGAGGAATTGTGCAGCTTGGACGACCCTGGAGATGACACCGGCATGAAATTCTTGCCCGGTGTTTGGCCACGGCCGGTTTAAACTTTTGGTTTTCTTTTTCTTGTATTTCTTAATTTCTGTTCTTTTTTTAAATTTTTTTTCCCCATGTGAAAATCACACTTGCACGTTTCCCATTTACTGACTTTGGAAATGAGTGGCCTGATGTGCTCCCAGTGGTTCTAGGTCGGGTGTTGTGTGTTTGTGGCCAGGACATGGCCAGAGATCCCTTTTTTGCTTTTAACTTTCCGTGTGACCTTGGATAAACAGCGCACAGGAAGGTGCATGCCGGAGGTACTGTGGGTCTGAATTTTTTCACGTGTTCCTAAAATTGTGTCCTGAAGTTCACGCTTAGGTACCCAAAGAATTGACAAGGCTCGCAGAGGCTCGGCTTCTCATCGGTATAAATAGCAGAGAGGAGGTTCTGTTAGTTTGCAAAGAGAGCTTAAGTTCCTCGAGGGGAAAGAATACAGAGTAATTACCAAGGGTTATTAGTAAAATTACCTAGTTATACTAAGAATGTGGTACTACTAACAAAGCTTTCCTGAGGATTGAATGCCCCATATATATTTATAGCGCAGTTTATGCTGTTGTTTCATAGTGCACGTTGGCTCTGTCTGTACTGCATAGGAAGGCTCTCTGTGACTCTTCCAGAGGGGAATCTTGAGGGAGCTGTCACTGTGCAGGAAGAGCTAACTCATTAAGATTATATTTGGATAGTTTTGCATGACTGTGTTTGGGAATTGTGCCTTTGAACACAGAGTTTAATTCCTCTTTAGAATACATGCCTGATTTACCTCATTGTCTTTGACGAGGCTGTGTTTTGGGCTGGCTGTGTGCTGTGGTTTCAGCACAGGTGTAACAGGTACTTTGTTTTGGCAACAAGGTTCACAGTGTGTCCCAACAGGAATGTTAAAGATACAAGTTTCTTAAACACAGCAATGTGTAGTACATGGCACACATCAGAGACTGTGAGCATCTCTATGTTACACTTCTGTTTGAAGAGTAACAACACTATGTTACACTTCTCTTTGTTACACTTCTTTTAGTGAGGAGGAGGGAGAAATTTGTTTTACAAATTGGTAAAACTTGTCAGTTACAGTGCCAGTCCTGCTTTGTGTATGTGTCTCATGTATATTTATTAGTCTGAAAGCACAGGTTAGTCCAGACCATATAAAACCTTTTAGATGGCAACAGCAGACCATCAGGTTCAGAATCTGAAATATGCCAAAAGCTCTTTATTGTAAGCCTGTTCCAAAACTCAGCCTTTTTCATCCCCAGTGGTCCACAGTTTAGGTTTAAGTTGGTTTAGTCCTCATATGCAGGGTGCAAACGTCAATTTTTAACAGGCAGTAGTTTTCAGAATATGTTCAGCATGTTATGCAGCATGATGTAAAAGACTTATATATGAGGAAAAAGACTAATTATCACAAGGTGCTGTGCTGCTTCTCTTCATCCCAGTCAGCTGATACTGTTTAGGCTGTTATTTCTAAGACTATGAACATATTGGGAAAGACAGAGGGTTGACCTAGATTTGAACAAAATAACCTAAATCTCTACTAGAACCTATGGATTTTCATAAGACCCAAGGGTACTAGAAAGTGTATCAAGAGCTTCTAAATACTGAACATTTACTCACTAGCAATTCATAATCTTCTATTTTCAGACACAAAAAGTGGGTTTCTATATCTGCAAAACCAGTTCTGCCACTGTTTGAAGTTAGAACTGTCTTGGTCAGGTGCGAAACACACATCACTATTTTCACTAATTAGTAACTTTACTTACCTATAAGGAAAGTACTCATCTTTTTTCCCCTGTGGAAAGAGGAGAGCTTCTGAAGCTCTTTCAGTTCTGTCAGGATGAAAATTAAAATGGAGTTGATGCAGGAGGATGCCTGGCAATTGTAAGTTAGGATTTTAGCTCATTTGATACCTTTGATGGAAACACAACTGCATTGCTGTTGGGAAACCTGCAAGCTACTGCTCTGCAGGGAGTACCACAGGGGGAAAAGTTTACAGCTGTTCTCTATAAGGAAAACAGAAATCTTCCTCCTCAGAACAGCTTTTCTTCACCTCTTCATCATAGTAAGTTAAAGAGAAGGTTTTATTTCTGGATGTCAGAACATGTTATTGTGCCAAAAATAGACCTAGATAAGTTGAGTGTACTCTGACTGGATCATCAGTTCAGTAACACCAATTCCTGCATAAAATCAGCCAGTGGTACAATCATACCTCTTCATCTTCCATATTCAGAGTTCTATAGAGTTGTGTAGAGAAGTGTAAATGCAGTGATATCAGCTGAACACCTTCGTCCCCTGGTGACATTTTCTGTTGGTTTCAGTAGGAACAGTGACACAGGCTCTGACTGCTGGTGGGCAGTGCCTTGGCTGGTAACACATTCCTGCTGGCAGAGCTGCTGGTACATCCAGGGTGAAATTGAGTTTTGCTTGAATTGAGAGGTGTTGGAAATAGACAGTTCCAGAGGATATTTGAATGTGGACATGTTGGTTTGTAAGAAATGTCTCAAAACCAAATAAAGCAGTAATAGTCCTACAAGGCTTCCAGAGGACCAGAAAATTCACAGATGAGGGGGTTTAGAGAGAGTGGAACCCTGAGAGAAGTTACCATTTCTTGGTTTTAAGTGGTCACATTAGAGCTTGTCAAAACCAGCGACTAAGTTGTGATATCAGAAGTCTGAACTCTGCAGGTAAACAAAGTCATTTATTTGATTGAATGGTGTTGGGTACTGACGCTGAAATGATCATCTTGGATTAAGAAAACTGTGACTTTAGGAGGGTTGGTGGTTTGGGATATTTTTCACTTTTAGTGGGGGACAGCTCATTTGTATCAAAAGGATTAAGCTCTTGCACTTTAAAAGTAGTCAAAGTACTGCAGACTTGGTTCATGTCCTCTTGTCCAGCTCTTGTCCTTGGGATTTTAGGTTTAAAGTGCAATCATCATCTCAAGAATTCTATAAAAACAGTTAATTTCTGTATGATTTTCTGTGTGCATTCTTTGTTTTTATTTCTGAAGTTGTATTAGAGTGTTTCTAGTTTGTTTTAATTATTTGTTTAAATGTTCTATGTTAAGGTTAAAACCTGGCAATTCTTCTGTGTAAGGCAGAGCAGAATTCACTTCCCTTCTGGAGGAAATACAGAAGTGAGAGATGGAGCCTAAGTTTTTGCAATAAAAGAATTATGAGAAAATTGCTGTTGTCCATATTTAATATGATTAAACAATAGCTTTAAAGCTTTTAATGTGGTGAATTGGAAAATATTTTTAAAATCTTCCCATTTTAAGATGGGGTGCAACTGTTAAGTGTAACAAAACAAATTATCTAATATCTGTTCTGAATGCTTTTGCAGCCAGAGTTGGGAAGACATCACTAATTATGTCTCTTGTCAGCGAGGAATTCCCAGAAGAGGTAGAGCACTTTTATTTGTTTTCCAAGTTTTATTTCTATCCTGTCATATACTAAGATAATAGACTCTTCTCTAAAGTAATGTCTAAAAACAAAGTTTAAAATGGCAAAGATGACTTCAGGAAGAGCGATGCTTAAATCTGTCTCTGCATGATGATGAGAAATTTAAGTTTTATCTAAGTTCCTTTCTTATTTTTCACATTGTTAATTAAACTAATTGTTTTATATGTGATGAATGGTAGGTTTTTTAAGGAGCTGTAATTGGTCCAAACTGTCAGCATATTTCAATATTAGAGACACATAAATGGGAAGGTGCTGAAAGAGACAAGACCAGCAACATTATTGTGGGGGGGGCGGGGGGGTGTTGCATTTAAAGAGCAATTAGATTGCAAAATGATAGAGAATGAGGAATTAAAAGTCACATTTTATAACTTAGCCATTTTTTGTAACTAAGCAAGACATTGCCTTTACTTCTGTCTTTGAAGAATGTTTTCTTGACTCTTGAAGTAAAAACTGCAGAAAAAGCTACTTCTACATACTATTGCTTTGAGAAAGCAGCACATAGTTTTCTTTGTACCATAAAAAGAACCACAGCTGCTGCAAATAGTTAAGCTTTTTACATATAAACATGAATGTTTATTTCTTCTGATCACAGGTCTTAAAATAGACATCATGTGCTGCTCTTTGAATCTACTCTGCTTGGAGTTTAATGCAAATCAGTAGGTTACCACAGTTCAGGAGTCAAGATTGGATTGTAAACATAACTGAATTTTATTAACACAATTGAATTTAGTTCCTAACTTTGCAGTTAAAAAGGAGATCCAGTTCCTTTGGCAAGTTGTTTCTTATTGTATTTAGTGAGTTGTAGTCTTCTGTTCACTTCTCACTTCTTCCTGCAGTATAACCTAGAATATTTATCTGAATTTGTGTGTAGAGAAAAAAATGTAATTTATGTATAACACAAAATCTCTCTGAAATTATAGAAAAAACTTTTGTAAAAATACTGTGTCCTATAAAAGCTGCTGAAAGAGACCTGCCCCGTTCCTCAGGCCAGTCAGGCAGACCAGAGCAACATTATGGGGTCTAACAGGCACTTCAGGCTTGGGATTAGTGTTTAATGTACAGGGTGTTATCAGTAATCATTCTTGAGGAAGATATGAGCAGAGCCTGAAGCTTTACAAAGAGACATTCATTTGGTGATTGACTTTTATTTTTCCCTTGTTTTACTAAAAGTAAAGTATCACGAGAGTTCAGTGTAAACAGGTGAAAGGCAATAAATAGTTGTGCAGGAGATTTTCATTAAAATTAGGTTTAAGTTGATTGTTTCTGAATATGGATTAGTGTTCTTTGGAAAAAAAGGACTACCAGAGTTTACAGCATTTATCAGAATGAGCTATTTTTAGCATCATGTTTGCTTTGCAGGATTTTCTGGATTTAATGTTTAGCACTGTCAGAAGCAAGGACATTGTCAGGTTACAGTTGTGTGAAAATTGAGACTTGTATTTTGTCTGTCATGCTTGTTCAGGTGTTGGATAGAGTGGGATTGAGTTTTATAGAAGTATTCATTGAATGTACCCTTAACAGCATTGCTTTTCTGCAATGCATGCAGGAAGTTCCATATGCAGTAACTAGACAGGTAAAAAATGAGAAGGTAGCAGTGACTTTCAGTACTTCTAAAAAAAGAAAACCAAACAAAAACCAAAAGTACTCGAATACCTAAACAACTTGAGCAACTAGTATTCGTTGCATTGCTTAAAGCTGACTAAATGGCAGCTGTATTATAGTATATGACTTTTTTCACCATCTGGATTATCTTGAAAGGCTCTTTCTTGGTGTACCTTTCAATCCCAGGTTCCACCCCGAGCTGAAGAAATCACCATTCCAGCTGATGTCACTCCTGAAAGAGTGCCAACCCACATAGTGGATTATTCAGGTAGGGACCGCTCAGTACCCTGACTGATTTGGTGTGGAATTGTTTGTCTGTCTCAACAGCCCCTGTCACAGTCAGACAGGTCTGGGACCAGAGCTACAGGTGGGAGAAGCCTGGAGTAAAGTAGAAACTTTCTGAATTTCTAAGTTAGGACACCTCATAATTTTGGGTCAGTTTACTCTTTTGTATTTTTTCTTGTATTTTAATCTTTATTACTGAATAGATAAATAGATTGACTATGAAGGTTCATGTGCTATCATAAATCTGTGCAACTGTTGCACAGCTACAAAAACCCTTCTGCCATTTACAGTGCAAGCCAAGAGTTAGGCCATATTAGCAGGTACCTTCCTGTCTTCTCTCTCCCATCACTGCTGAGGAAATATCTCTGATGTGTTTAACCACCTGGAAAAAGAAATAATTTTTGTTGTTGGACTTGATCTTAAATTTATGTGAAGTGAGTTTTTCTTTCTATTGATGGATTTTTCATAGATTCAGTTAACAGAAGCTTGGTATCACTATAAAAATCATTACTTTAATAAAATCAACATATGTCATATTCTAAAGTAAAAAGTTTTCATTATAGAAGGAAGAGGCTGTTGAGAAATGTAGACGGATGGAAACCTATGACTTGTTCCAAAGAGAACCTCTCTACAAATATAATTATTCCTCTTCAAAATAGCTGTAAAAAATGGATGTGCAACAGACTGTTTCTGTCTTACAAATTAATGGATCAATTTAATTATTGTTTTGGAAGGAGCACTCATTAGAGTATTTCATGAAAAGAAGTTGAAATAACAAGGCTTTGACAAAGCTGCCTCATGAACATCCTGAAATACCTGAATTCAGTTTCAGAAGCTTTGGGGTTTTTTATTTTGTTTGCAAAAATGTTAGTATTAATGAATTACTTCTTCTATCAAATGCAGAAGCAGAGCAAAGTGATGAGCAGCTTTATCACGAAATATCACAGGTAAGTGTATTTTAGTGTTTGCTAGAAACTAGTTTAGGAAAAAGTCTTTTCCTTCGAAGTTCTCTGCATTAGATGGGCTTCAGTTTGACTTGAAGGAAAAAACCTTTCTTACTTGGCATTGTCTATTTTGTTTTGTGACTTGTGCTATAGGAAAGTTATCTCTATTTAAGAAACCTTAAAAAACATAGGTATTGGTGCTGTGTTGGTGAATTGAACTTAAGCTTTGTCCTTCCAAGTGAAAGGACAGAACCTAAATATCCTTTAATCACAAGCCATTTTTGTATAAATAATTCTATCCTGAAAAGATCCATTTTGCTTCTTTCTGTCACATGGTACTATTGCATTTATGAATAGCACAGGCTTCTTGGTGACTTTGTCATCCCTTCCGACTCCTATTTTCACTTCTTTCTGAGCACCTTTGCACATTTTCCGCACAGTCTGTCATGGTGTTGTGTTCCATTTTTGGCATTTCGTTTGGTGCTTCAGTGGAGGCTGCACATTTTGACTCTTCAGTTTGGATTTCCTGGTGGCACAGGTCTCTGCAGGCACAAGCTGTGACTGTCACACTGCAAGACAGGCTTTTTGGCACTTCTCACCATATAAGTTCTTTGTTTCAATCTTGTTGGTCAGGCTCCAAGTAGCTTAAACAAGCCAGGAACAGAGCTCTATAGTGAGTTTACTCTGATGTTGTTATGTATGGTCTTTAATTGTCTGTGTTGCTCAGGGGTTTCTGAGCAGTGGAATTCCATGCCTTTCCTTTCTCTTCATTTCAGGCAAATGTGATTTGTATAGTCTATGCTGTTAACAACAAGAATTCTATTGATAAGGTATAGTAGCACATTTTATCCCATTATTGAGATGTAACTTGTGCACTGTTAATTGATGTCAAGCTGAAATCTGGATTAGACATTTGAAATGCCTGAGATAGAGTTTGAGATCAGTTGTTAAGAGAATGAACAGATGAGGGTTTGCTTCTGCTCCATTGCCACATACATAGATTTTTTAGTAATTTCACTTGTCTGAGAAAGTTGCTCATTAATCAGCTCCAATTTTTGTTTCCTCCTTTATGGGTCAGTATGTGCCTTTTTGGGAAAGAAGCAGTAGCAGTTGTAGTGAAACTTGAGCACAGTTCAGTCATACTTAATTTGAATATGTATTTTTCATGTCTGTTTTTAATCCCACTTTAGGTAACGAGTCGATGGATTCCTCTCATCAATGAAAGGACAGACAAAGATAGCAGGTGCTTAAGTAAAGATGAGAAGTATGAATTAGGCTGCACATCGATGGGTGTCAATGAACAGTGTTGAGGATGTTAATTGTTTAAGAAAATAAAATACTAAACTTAAAGTTTATATAAGAAGTCCAAGCAACAAGAGACTTGAAGTATGTAGGTCTGTTACATGTGCCAGCAATGTTATTTATTTTGAATTTCATGGGCAGCTTTTACCAGATGTGTTTATATTTGCTACGGTATAACTGCCTTTGACTCTACGGTGTGTATAGCTTTTCTGCTGATGCTGGTTTGGGTAATAACAATGTGGTTAGTTACCATTGTATGTAAATGTGTGGGTTTTGTAGATTCAAGAAGTACATTTCTGTCTAAGTGTACATCAAAACACATTATTTAAACTGCTGCCATTTAGTTTTGCCCATTGCCACCAATGGCATTTAATTACGTCATGAAAATAACACAGTGGTTTCTGGTGGGACACAAAATGCTAAATTAAGATACATATTTTTATTCATCTGTCTATAAAGTTCTTAATGTTCTTTTGTCTTTAGGCTGCCTCTTATATTAGTTGGAAACAAGTCTGATCTAGTGGAGTACAGCAGTATGGAAACTATCCTTCCCATTATGAATCAATATACAGAGATAGAAACATGTGTAGAGGTATGCAAGACTTTCTGAAGTTAAAGCAAGTAACAGAAAATACATTCTTGCCAAACACATATGGCAGCTTTGTAGCAGAAAAAGGGATTCTGGGTTTTTGGTTTTTTTAACTAAACATTTAAAACATGAGTAATTATAATAGTAAGTTTATATGTTATCTTTCTTTAGGGAAGATTGCACTATCGTATAATCAAATGTTACTGTCAAATTCTAATATTTAGAGCCATCTCACACACTTCCCTTTAACAAGGGTTTTCTATTTAATGTTAAGCCAGACAGATGTCTGCAAAGTATTCAAAATTGATTTAATATGTGTGGATATGTCTCTTTTTTTTTTTTTTTTCCCAAAGTAGGTACCGCTTTTTGATTTCTGTGCTTGGTATGACAGCAAATTGTAATGAAACCTCATTTGTTAATTAATTGAACAGGTACAGGGGCTGGATGTCTTTTTTCCAAACCAGTCCTGTACCAACAGGAGGGGGTGAAGTCTTTAAAAGTTTGATGCTTACTTAAATTTCAGAAGAAATCGCCAGATAGTCAAGAAACTAGCTCATCAATGTGAGGATTTCTCTTTCAGTGTTCAGCCAAAAACTTGAAGAATATATCTGAGCTATTTTATTATGCACAGAAAGCTGTTCTACATCCTACAGGTCCTCTTTATTGCCCAGAGGAGAAAGAGGTATTTATCCATAGATTCTCAGAGCAAATAATTTGGGGGGAGTGAATCACTTTCCTGTTCTTTCCTTTTCCGTGGATTTTGCATCTCTTAGTGTGTTCTGTTACCAGCACCCCACCCCTGAATGTCAGCCATTGCATCCCAGAACCACCAGGGCTGTTTTGTGATGTATGAACCTGACCTGTCTTTCCTCTTCCTTCAAAGCAGTGAGGACAGTTTTTCGTTGCCTGTGTGAAATGCTGGGTAAAGTGAGAAGCTTTGCTAATGGCTTTGAGCCAAATGTAATGTGACCCAAATTATGTCTTCAATTCAGTTCTCCTTTAGATGTACATTTCACAGGAACTCCATTTATTTCAGGGAAAACATTCTGGACTTGGCGTGATCTAAGAGAATTTTTTTTCTGAGAATCTTGGGAAACTTTGGCAGAAGGGATAAGAAACAAGTGATGAGTTTGGTTTTTAGGTATCAGGTGGTTAGCTGAGGGTATTATGAAGGAGTATTTTTTTAAAATAATTTTTGCTGGGCAAATACAAAAAGAATCTCTAATTGTATCCATTTTATTGGGAAGTAGGAAAGTTACTTCACCTGTAAGTACTTTAAGCAGAGAATCAGAGAATAACCCTGTTTTGATTTCTTCCATCAGAATCATCTATATGAGTTAGTAATGTTGTGATAAAATTGTTGTGCTGAAATCTTTTTGGTTTTCCAAAACCAATGTCTATGCAATCTGTGTGACCTCTGTGAAGAGAAGAGTCCATCATCACGGTAGTTGTTGGGAGAGAATTACCAGTGTCTGTTTTCCTTCACTTGGAAGGTATCCTAGCAGTTCTTTTGTCCTAGAGATAGTCCATATGCTAGATGCTTTGCCTGGTAGATGAATGAGCCCTGTGAAGGTTTTCAGTATTTGATGTTTGAAGTGAGCTGGCTGTAGTTCTAGACCTATTTAGTTTTGCAAAGCACTGGGATTTTGAGGTGATTTTTTTTTTTTCCCCACCAAAAAATATTTGGGGAAAAAAAAAATTACTTCTTTTTCTCAAAGTTTTCTATAGCAATAAGACTGAATTTAGAGAGCTGAGTTTTATTTTTTTTTAATAACAATAGTGCCATGTTCAGCTTGTGAAGAGCTTGAGGTTCTTCTAATAATTGAATAGAAAAGCATTTAATGTGGAATAATTGTTTTAAATTTATGGATACAAATTTGCTAAATCAGTTTTTTATTTTCTCTTGCTTTTTACTTTTGTGTACATGTGAATGAATGTCTCTGTTCTGAAACTGTAAATGAAGACTAGTGTGTGTTTCCATGTGATTGAGCTGCCTGGTGTTGTTCAGTATAATCTTTTTATATTCAAGCCTAGAAAGACACTGAACTTCCTTTTATTCCTTAGATGAAACCTGCCTGTATTAAAGCACTGACTCGCATTTTTAGAATTTCTGATCAAGATAATGATGGTACTCTCAATGATGCAGAGCTCAACTTCTTTCAGGTACCTCTCTTGCTTATCTTTCCACCATGCTTCAAGGTTCAATATAATGCTATATATATGCTATATAATTCTAGAAAGCAAATTATTGGTTTTGAATAAATAATAGAAGCGTGAACTGTAAGGGAATCAGGCCTAAATACTAGGTCTCAAGTGCAGCATAGAAGAATGGATTTGTAAAAACAGAAATTAAATTATTTTTATTTCTAACCATTGTTCAAGTTTGAGTTCAAGAACAAAATTTTTAAAAATCTATGAATATACTTAAAAACAAAATGCAGTTTTTACACCTTTGTTTCCACTAAGAGATTGGATTGTCCTTAACAAGCTTATCAGAATGTTTAAGGCTGTATTTCATACAGGACATGCTGTTTGTCCAGCTCAGTAGCCAGTGGAACTAACATGCTGTTTCTGGGTTTTGTGTTAGAGAATTTGTTTTAATACACCACTGGCGCCTCAAGCTTTGGAAGACGTAAAGAATGTAGTCAGGAAAAACCTAAGTGATGGAGTTGCAGATAATGGATTGACATTAAAAGGTGAGTCTTAATTAACTCTTAAAAGATTATACAGTTAATAATCACTTACATGAAAAAGGTGGTCTTTTGGAATATGATCTCTCTCTTGATTTTCAGACTGTAAGAGCTGAGCTTGCTAAACAGTGATATCTTGGTGTTCTTTAAGCCCTGGGAAGTGGCAACAAAAATCCTATCCAGTTATTTTGATACTAGAAAACTAAAAGCAGTCTTCCATTAAACCCCCCTCCAGGCTTCTCCAGGCTAAAGCTTTCTGGTTTAAACTATTGAAAATATTTGGTTTATTATTCCAGTACCAGCTCTAAAAAGCTGGTACTGGAAAAAGCAAACAACAGCAGAAAACCAAGGGGATTGGTTGAAGGAAGCAGTTCCTTGGAGAACACTTTTACAAGTGTCATGGTTTCTGAATGTTCAGTCTGTGTAGATAATGCTGTACTATCACCCAGGAGGTTTAAAATCCTAGTGTGTACTTTGAACTTTTTTGTTTCCATATTGATACTGATTCTATTGAAAACACTTCTAGCAGGAAGAGCACTTCAGGGCCTTAAGGTTTCACCATTTTTGATTTTTAGGTTTTCTTTTTCTGCACACACTTTTCATTCAGCGAGGAAGGCATGAGACAACTTGGACTGTTTTGCGTCGCTTTGGCTACGACGATGACTTAGAGCTTACACCAGAGTACCTGTTCCCTCCGTATGTACCACTTCAGCCCTCCAAGCTTGACTTTAGGCTGTGCTGCTCCTGCTCTGGCAGGAGGAGAGGTTATTGCAGTGTGTTTATTTAACACATTGTTAGGTCAGGTACCTCCCTTACTTAATGACCACCCAGCCAAAACCTTCTTGTGGCTGAATGCCAAGGAAGAACTCCCTCGTGCCTAATCATGTTCTCTTCTCTTTCTTCATAAGAAAGGTGGCAGAAGAGATTCTTAATAAAAACTGGAACATAAATTTGAGCAGTTGATTATTGTATGTGGCATTAAATTCTAAAAGACTTGTCAGTATTTTTGTAGCATTTGAGACCTATTGAAAATCCCCATATTAAAAAGAGATTGACCAGTTCTGTGGCTTCTATTAAAAATTGTAACTGCATCATTTTTTTGTTAAAAAACCCCAAACCCCAAAGTACAAAAACAAAGCAAACCAACAAAAATGTGATTACTGTAGAGCCATATATCATATAAAGGCACTCACTCATCATTTTAGAATTCCTAATAAAAAGTATGTGCTTTGATCTGTGTGAAGATAAATTATTCAAGTTAAGTGCCAAGTCAGATACTAAGTGTTATAATTCATAAAGTATGTATTTTGAGTTTTAACATTCTGTATTTCATAAACAATTAATGCTTCTTATTTTTGTTTTCAATGAACAGCCTAAAAATTCCCCCTGACTGCACAACAGAACTAAATCATCATGCATACTTGTTTCTTCAAAGTATTTTTGATAAACATGATTTGGTAAGCATTTAATTTGAGTGTGTGTGTTTGTGTCTTTATACTTACAAGCCTTGGTTTGTCAGGAGTTTTGCTAACAACAATGTTTTTATCATGATGTCATTTTATTCAGAAACTGGCTTTGGCTTAACCTACGTAGTCAGAACTAACCTGCAGCTTATGATTGTATACAAGGAGAGTTGGCAGTTATAGCTGTAGTACCAAATTGTTTTTAACTAGCTCATACATTTAATCTTACTAAAAAACAAGGAAAGAACAATGATTAAAAATAAATAAGCTTGATTTCTTGAATCTTGCAAGTGTACAGCAAGGAAATACCAGTTTAGAATAGACACGAATTAAGTTGTGTCTGATACTGTATTTTGTTTCAGGATAGAGATTGTGCTTTATCTCCTGATGAATTGAAAGACTTGTTCAAAGTCTTCCCTTACATGCCATGGGGACCTGATGTGAACAACACAGTTTGTACAAATGAAAGAGGATGGATCACATACCAAGGGTTTCTCTCACAGTGGACGTAAGTGTGATACAGGACATTTTAGTAGTTGAGAACTTTGGGTATGATCATGTGTTTGTAGATTCCTCTTAAAAACTACTGGAAAGAGTAGAAGTTTTATAGTTGAAAATTGATCCAAGCAGCCAAGTTTATGTAGCCATCCAGTGGCCTGATCTTCAGACTGTTGTTATAACCTCTTCAGGATTTGGTCAGTATTTACTGCTAACAATGAAGAAGTATCTCTTCAAAATGTGGAAATCCCTATGATCCCTGGTGAAGTGTTACTGCTGTTGTTCTACCTCTTAGAGATAGTTTGAAAAATGGTGCTCAATAATGAGGGTTTTTTCCCCCAACTTAAAATACAGAAAATGAGAAAAATGTTATTTGGGGAGATAAGAAAATACGGTGTGGGTTGATAGGCCTCAGCAAGTACTGCCTTTGTAGAGTTCTGGTGACCAGTAAGACTGGTGAAGTTATCATCATTGACTCTCAGAGACTTATGTCCTTCAGTACTGCATAGTGCCAGGAATGTTCCTATCATGTCAATCTGGAGATAGGAGATAAGGATTGTTTCAGTACTATAAAGAATTGGTACCCAGATGGTGACAGTTGAAAGTTCTTTTTGTCCCCTCTGCCAGACTAACCACATACCTGGATGTGCAGCGTTGCCTGGAGTACCTGGGTTATTTAGGGTACTCCATACTTGCAGAACAAGAATCTCAAGCATCAGCAATTACAGGTAATAAAAATTTGATACAACACAGAAATTTAAATTTAGAAATATACTAGAGAGTAAGTTGTTTAATGGTTCATCTATTTTCATTTACTCTCTTTTATTTTCTGATCAAGTGAAACGTTTGATTTAATATTTTTGAGAGATTGTTTTGTGTGCATTTTCATGTTTTCACATGCATTTATATCTTGTGAAAAATATTTGTGTTTTTCCAAAAGTGACAAGAGATAAAAAGATAGACCTCCAGAAAAAACAGACTCAGCGAAATGTCTTCCGATGCAATGTTGTTGGAATGAAAGGCTGTGGGAAAAGTGGAGTTCTTCAAGCTCTTCTTGGAAGAAATCTAATAGTAAGAAACATATTGCCTGTGTTCACCTATATATGCTTTTGAGTTAAGATTAGACAGCAGAAGTGATTGGTCTTAGAGCTTTAATGGTTATTACTCAGTTTGCAGAATTCTTCAAGGAAATACAGAATTACTAAGGAGGAGTTTGGGTTTTTTTGGTTTTGTTCTATTTTGGCAGTGGCTATCGCATGCAATAATGACTTGTACATCATAGATTATAGCTATGCATTTCCTTACAAAAAACCCCAAAGATAACTATAATTGTAATTCATTAATAAATGGAGCAAACCAGCTGTTCAAATCTAACTTAAAGGGGAAAGTTGCTGTGGTCTAACATGAAATTCTGCCTTTTCAGAGACAGAGGCAAATACGTGCAGAACACAAATCTTACTATGCCATTAATACAGTCTATGTATATGGACAGGAAAAATACTTGCTGGTAAGGCTGCTTCATTCTTGTTTGCCTAAGACTGCTTAATGTTAAAATTCTGTGAATTTTTCAGAGCCTTCTGCAGCAAACTAGTTTTAATTCTCTCTTCTTAATGTGGATTCCTCCCAATTATTTTCTGACCCAAATAACTTCTGGGGTTTTTGGCTGATAGTTTAGCTGAACCTGGTCAGACCTGTTATTTTTGAAACCTTGACCTGAGTTGTACAAAACCTAGTCCATTTATGGTTACACTGCAGCATATCAAATTTTAACATGTGATAAATGATCAGAAGTTAGTCTACCTATTCAGTAAGAAGCATCTGTCACACAGAGATCTAGAATGGCTAAAATTAGTATTCAGTGGGAGAAATCAGTTTTTTAAGGCTTGTTCCATTCTAGTTCTCCTTTATGATAATATGATCTCTTTCTTTGTTTTCTGAGATCTGTCCTGCTCTGTGGTTTTCCTCTGTAGGATGAATGCCCATTTCTGTAGGTGTCTAATCCTTTGTTTTAAAGTAAATATCACTTTTTATGTTGAAGTGGTGATTGCCTGCAGATGTGATGTTAACAGCTCACATATTCTGGCTGCATGGTAAATTCCTACTGTTCTTTTTCATTGATTCTGCCTATTGTCAGTCCATTAGTTGAAGGATACATAAAAATAAGCCATAAAAATTATGAGACAAGTTACAAAATTCCTTTAACTGCATAATGACAAGCTTTCCTCCCTCTGCAACCATCTTTTTTCCAGCTACACGATGTCAGTGACTCAGACTTTTTAACTGATGCTGAGACCATATGTGATGCTGTCTGCCTGGTATATGATGTCAGTAATCCTAAATCCTTTGAGTACTGTGCCAGGATTTTTAAGGTTTGTAGAGTTTATATTTACAAACCTCTACATTTAGAGGTTTTTCTTCTCATTGACTAAATATTCACTATCAGTTACCTGACCTATACACTGGTTCTAGTGCTTAAAAGACATTTTATTTTGAAGTGCTGGTTATATATCAGGATGCCTTAGCAGTGGTGCACTTCTGTTACTCATACAAAGCAAACATCTACTTTTCTATGTAAACTACTCTGCTTCTAGAAATGCCTGACTTCAATGGCATGAATGTATCTTAATGCTGCTGCAACCAGTCAATACAGCCTGTTCCAGGTTGAATGTGTCATACACTGTTTCTTTCACTTCTTTTTCTTTAAATTTGCAGCAGCACTTCATGGACAGCAGAATACCATGTTTAGTGGTAGCTGCCAAGTCCGACTTGCATGAAGTTAGACAGGAATATAGTATTTCTCCTGCTGAATTCTGCAAAAAACACAAAATGCCTCCACCCCAAGCCTTTACTTGTAATACTGCTGATGTGCCGAGTAAGGATATCTTTGTAAAACTGACAACTATGGCAATGTATCCGTAAGTACTGGAGCTGCTCTGTCTTCCATGTGCATGGTCACACAGCACCACTCACTGCATGCCATCGTTAGCCACAGGATGGAACTGCCTCACCGAGCTTTAGCAACAGAGAGACATGAATGGCCTGAGTAGAATCTTTAAACTATTTCAAATTTAGGAACTTGGCATATATCCAACACAGAAATCAGTCTCAGATATTGTTGCTAAGGTGTTTTTGGAGAATACCCTAGTTCATCCAGCTTATGATGCAAATTCCAACAAACAGGCTTCTGTTAGTTCCATATTGGGGATACAAAAACTATATAAGCTCATAAATATATATTAATATCTTGGTATTTTTGAGAGTGAGTTGTACTGTAATCCTTGTTGTAGGTCTTCTTGACAGCTGATTACAAGCAATGGCACCTTAGTGCGCAACAGTTCCCCCAGTGCACTGCTTAAAGTACTTTTTGTTTTCAGGGTGTTTATTACTATGTGCTTCAGTTCATTCATCTAATAAATATTATAATTTTAATAGACTTTTTGTATAAACATCTTTGGTCTTCAGGTACAAGATACTTAAGCTCAGATTCTCCTTCACTACACATCTCACTGTTGCTAAACTCACTTTGCATCTCGTTTTTTTTTGGTGGGTGAAGCTTTTAATATGGTGATGAACTATATAAATATTACAGCAGATGGAGTCTAGTATGACAGCTGACATTTGCTTTAAAATAAATAGAACTAATGTCACTATCACCCAAAATAATAGGGTATTTTAATTATTTGAAACGGAATTTGCTGAATTACATCTGTAAAACTTTAGTTTTGGTTTTGTTTTTTTGGTTTTTTTTTTTCTCTTGTGTTCATTTTGTAGCACTGGAATACTGGGAAACCACTAAAGTGTAGCACTGACCAATTGTCTGTCATATCAATATTCCTGCTTCTCCCTTAGTTTTCAAGCATGTGTATTTGGTAGGGTGGGAAAAATAGAGGCAACGCTCACCCTGTAAAGAGTGCATTCGAAGCGGTAGAAAATGGGGCTTCCTTTCCTTTGAAAAAGGGGTGTTATCTATGGCTGTGCAGACATACTCAGAAGCCTTAAATGCTTCCCTTTTATGGGAGCTTGTATAAATTCATCAGACATTTTCATTCATGTTTGTGCTTTGCTGTTAAGATCTGTATATGGTGGTGATGCCAAAATGTCCAAGACATAGAACCTCTAACCTTTAAATTCTGCACAGCTGTAGTTGTACCCTTTCTTCCCCAGTGTATTTTTTTTCCTCCTCTCCTTACTCATTCAAATGTACCTTTTATTCCTAAATCTCTCTCTTGGTTGTGGCACAGTCCTAATGTGCACCTGATTTGATGAGCAAGATTTCAACTCCTGTCCTTCTGTGTGTTTTCGCAGCCATGCCCGGTTACGCTGTATGTGCGCCTGCAACAGGTGTACATTTTGCATCTGTCAGAACTTCCTCAACTCAGACTTGCTGCAATCTGTAAAGAACAAACTCTTCACTGCAGTTCTTAACAGGTCCTTAACTTTATTTACTAGGTACCAGGTGTGCTTTTAAAATAAATGGTGTCTTTGGAATACCAATTGGTAACCTTATATACTGCAGATTTTTCACTCCATATCCACTGAATAGGCCAATACTTTAATAATTGTCATAGAATTATCAAACTGGGTTTAACTTGGAGGTTCTTTTGAGCTCAGTTTAGACATTTTTGTGAAACATTACCGATTTGGTGGTTGATTCAGGCTCTTTGTGATTGCAGAAATACTGTGCAGGAATTAGGACTGTGTTTTTAGGGAACTGCTAATAGTCATTAAGTAGTGTCTGCAAAAATCTGTGTATTGTTTCTCACTTGAGACAGGTTTGTTTAGTATTGATTGGAGGTAGTGCCTTTTAGATCCCAGTTACACAGATATTTTCATAAAGGCACAGCTTGACTTACAGCAGCATCATGTAACATATTACATGTTTATAATTGCTAATTTGATATTTGGAGTTCAGAGAATTTATGTGTGTGTGTGTGTGTGTGTTATGCTTGGTTTACACAAAGAGTGGGCATTTTGTCTTAAAAAATAATCCAGACCTTTAAACATCCAGTTCCTCTCTGAATGAAATGCAACATGTAAGAAGTGGTGAATGCTTAAACATTTGCATTTCCAGATACTTTTGGAAAAACAATTGGTAAAGAGAGATAATGGGTTTTCAGCATTGAAAACAGTGCTATAGCTTGTCCTGCAGGCAGTTTTTGACACGCAGGATTTACCAACACCTCAGCACTTGTCATCACACCCCAGCAAATGGGAGTTCAAACCAAACAACTGTTGCAGTGCAATGGTTCCATCCTCCATGGCCTTCTTGGAGGCTTAGATGGTAAATGTGTTATTTGAAGGCCGTGGTTGAGGTATCCTGACATGCTGATGGTCCATGGATGTTACTACTTGTTACAGGTTTCAGATGTAGCTGCTCCATGTAAGAGTGTCTGCCTCCTTTTAATGCAAATGACACACATGTAGGAGGTCTGCTGATACACCCACCTACAGGATTGAGCATTTTCCTTGTCAAATACCACTTTAATCCAAGATAAAAGCGTTAACCACAGAGTGAGAATTGAAGGAAGGGTGAAAAACTCATTAGCTTAGGAAAAGATTGAATGAGTGAGGTTCTTCATGCTGCATCTCTTCTACAGCAGTTATCCCATAGACAGAAATACCTTGAAACAGCAATCTCTTTGCATATTGTCACTCTAAAACTTCAGTGAACGGTCACTACTAGAAAATCCCAGCTCTTCATTATTGAGGCTGAACTCACCTCTAACACATCTTCATTTTTTGGAACTAGTTGCTCCATTTGCTGTTGTGATTTGTTTCTCTACTGTATGGGATTTTTTGAGTTCTGCATTAGACATTGAACTTCATTCCTCTGAAGTGCTGTCAGGGTCTCAGGGTACTGAAATCTTTTATTGAGGTTTGGGATGCTGTCATTCCATACCTTATCACTAAGGAGTCTGTAACAAGCATAGGAATCCACTACTGCCTAAAAAGTCTGTAATTCAAGATGAGGAAAATTCCTTATAGACACTAGCCTCCTGAAGAATTATTAGCTAGAATCCCCTTGTCTCTCAGTCACTAGGGTTTGTTCCAGTCAGCACGCTCACTTCATCTCAACAGCTCCCTAACCAAACACCTTGCTGCAGGTTATTTATCATTCAGCACATGAACTGCTGCATAACTGCACATGTGGTAAAGCTGGGATGCCTGTAAACAAGAGGAAATAGCTCCCAGTTGTAGGCATAGGAGGGAAGAGATGGATTTCTTGTCTTATAAAAATCGTACATTCAATGATGTGTCAGTAGAGAAAGCATTTGGATCAAGAAGACTTTCTGATTCAGTTAGTTTCTATAACTTTTCTTATTTTGCTTTCATAAGTGCTTACCATTAGGTCAGCTAGTTGGGCAAAAGTTAGATAACTGATGGGGGAAAGAGGTTTCTTGTGAATACTTTATTCTCCTGATCCCCTCCTAGTCCCTTAGGTTGTGGAAGCTTTTCAGGTAAACTGAAATTTTTCACATGGGACCCCTTCCTGTGCCATTGGTTGCTAAGTAACCCCTAAACACTGTTACCAAGGCACAACAAAAAATCACATTTGAAGATTCCCACCTTAGTAATTAAAGGAAGAACATTACCTCTGTGCAACTGAGAAACCTGCTCATGCCCCCCTCAGTTTCTCTCTGTGGACAAATTTCAGGAATTCCCCTGAGGCTTGCAGGCTGTCAGAAAGGCAAGTTCAGCCTGGAGATTGCTGTGTTGGTTTGAACTGCCCAGGGTGACAATTTATTGGTTCTTTGAGGAAGGAGGCACAGCATTCAAAGCACTGGACACGCATGTATGACACTTGCTAATATCCTGTAGTATTTTTATAGTTTTAATTTGTTCTTTCATTTAGGTGTTCACTTGAATTTGGCTGGCTGGCACCTAATCTCTTTTTACTACATTGTTTTACCAAAAGCAGTCATTCTAACCCTTTCTTTAATGATGAGCTCGGATTTTTGGCTTTTTTTTTTTTCTCCTTGGTTTCAAATCATCCATGTTGCCTTTTGCTTGTGCAATAGTGGCATTTTTCTGTCAGCTAAGTTCATTTCAAAATAAGATGATTCTAATGCATGAGAATTGTTTTGTTCATCAAGGAGACTTCTCAGAGGATGTTTTTCTTTAAAGTTTTTAAAACACTGTGGAATTGAAGTGAAATTCTACTTCCATATGAAACCTGGTTTTAGGAATTATTAGTAAGGTTTTGGTTTCTGTGACAACCTTCTTTCTGTGAAATTAAAGTTAAGACAATAAATTATTATTGTGTTTTTCTGTAATAATGGTAAAGTTTTAAGAGTATAACCCAGGATTTACCTTTCGCTATGTGCAGTGTACACAAGGTTTTTTTCAAAACTTGCATATTGCCATTCAATCTAATTGCAGAAATCTTAGGTGTCCCCCAAATTAGGACATTGCTAAATGACATCCCCAAAATTACATCAGGGCATTAGAAATCTGCTAATTTATTTTCCTCCTTCTCTAAGCTGTTTGATGCCCCAGACTGCATAGAAATTTGCAAAGCTGTGTCCCCTGATTTCTTTCTAAACAGAGTGTAATGAATTGGCATTCTACATCCATTTTTCAGTTTTGTGGATAATAAGATGCGTTTGGAGCTTTTCACATTTTAGATGACTAATGCATGGGGGAAAATTCTAACTGCTGGACTTAGTTTGCATCCTAGGAAAATATGTGCCTGAAGGGAAGCTGCAGCAGCTCGTGCAGGTTATGTGATGCTTTTGGAATTCAGTTGCTTATATTTAGTGCTGAAACCTTTGTCAGAGCAGGCTGCTGCATGAACTTGCTTTGAGTTCTGCTGTGAGTAGCCATGTGAGCAGCCTGTTGGCCCAGCACTGTGCTTCTAAAACGCTTTGGAAGTTACTATAGGAATGTTTTCAAACTTCTGTATTTAAGGATAAGTCTTCCCAGACCTGGGAATTATTCTGCTGCTGACCTTGGGAAAAGTGTCAGCATCAATGTGTAACTCAGCAGTTTTCTGTGTGTACCCATGGCAGGCATGCTCAGTTAACTTCTTAGCAAGTGCATGTGACAAACTTCTTGTGAGTTGTTAAAGTCTCTTGTAAAAAAAAACCTGTTCAAAGATCTTAGTCAACAAGTGGCAAGGTACTTGACTCACTGTTAAGGGTAGGTTGAATAAAAATACGCCTTTTTCTTTCCAAAATGTGCACTAAAATCTGAATTTTGTGCCAAAGGCAAAATTTCTAGACTTTCGTATATTTGTGGAACTAATTGCATGATTAAGTGCACACAGCAGCCTGTTTGGAAAGTTTGAAGCATCATTCTTATTAATAAGCAAGAGTTTCAAATACAGCTTCATTTATGGAGTCCTGACTACTACTCTCTGTGTGTGTAAGTGCACATCTATTTAGATGTTTTACCCTTGGAGAGAATATTTTTTTCAAATTCAGGGTTACTCTCATACTAACAAGGCAGCAGTAATTTCCACCACTGGTGAAAATTAGTTTCATAAGCACAACTAGACTGAAGTTAAGTTTGAATGTTATTTTTTGAAAAGGTAGAATTTTTCAGTGTGTATTGAAAAAAGGTTTTGTGCATTGTAGCCATCCTCATGTCAAAGAACCTGCACTAGAAACAAGCATTGATCCTTTTTTATTATCTCAGATTTTTTTTTGTTCCTTCAATGGCAGCTAAACAATATTAGAGATTAAAGCTGTAAAAATGGATTTTATGACAGCATAAGGAACATTGAAAGAAGAAAAATTGGATGTTTATGAAGTTGTAAAGCAGTTAGACATCCATAATGTTCTGAATTTCAGTAAGCATTTCGGTTTTTCAGGCTGAGACATTCAGAGTAGATTTCCTTGAGGTTGTAAGACGAGTCCCTGTCTCAAATTAGTTCCTTATTTAAATGAAAGAATCTGCTATTGTTAGGCTTAGAAAAGGGATCAAAGCCAATTTAGTCTCCTTTAGACATTACAAGAGGATTTTATCATGGCTGAGAACATAATAATTGTTTTTAGAAGGATGAAGCATGCTCACCAAGTTTCTTGCATACTATTAAATATGGACATGTGCAAAACAAGGCAAATTATAGATAGGAATCAGAAAATCTAGATGTGAGAGATAGTGCTTTATGAGGCAGTGCAAAAGCATTAATTTGCAATTCAAACATTCATTTGCATATTTAAAGGGATGGGGTTTTAAATTGTACAAATAGTTGGGCATTTGAATTAACCAAATTAAACTGGAGACTTTTTAGTTACACAAATACTCATCCAACAGTAGAATAGGCACTGTGTACTATCCAACAGAGCTTGTCATGTAATCTAGTAAAATCATGTCACCTACAAGTGATTCATTTTACATACACAGATTAGTTTTATAATTTACAGATCTGAAGAAAAGGATTTCACAGCCTTTTACTAAGAAATTATCCCAGACTACCACTGGAGTGATAAAATACAGTCTTTGAGTTCTCGACAGTAGTGGGATCTCATCAGTTTTACGGCTGATGTGCATATGGTGCAGGGGTATTGCAGTGTCCTGTGGGACACATGGAAGTTGAGGTTGTGGAGATGGAGTGGGAAGAGAAATCCAGTTTCATAAACAGGTTTCTTTGTCCTTAAAGCAATGGCATTTAGCTACATGAAATCATACATGTTACTTAGCTTATTAAAAGCACAAACTTGATTTGGTTCTGGTTTTTCCCAAGCACTAAGTTTTTAACAACTGCACAAGAATCAGTGGCTAGGTGGCTATAAATCAGAAATTCTCTGGGCTTTTTGGTTTGAGAGGGTTGCTGTTGTTGAGCCATGCAATGAAGTGCACTGTGCATGTGTGTGAAAAGGTTAAGAGCCTACCTAGCTGAGGTGGGGGCCATGCTGTTAGCAGACGAGGAGAGCAGGATTATGCAGCAGGTGCACGCCGTCCACTCTGTAGAAGATTCCATCTTCATGGAGTCATCTCTTGGTCCACGTTTGCTTGAAGACAGGTAACAACAGCCAAAGCCAGGTGACCTTGCCATTGCCTTTTCCCTTCCTTCCCCTCAGCAAGCCACTTGACATCCAGTTTGCAGAAACTGTGTCAAAACTAGCTGTAGAAAAACTAACGCTTGCAGGAATTCTTGGATTTGGTCTGTTCTATAACCCAGCAAGGCATTCTTAAATAAGATCAGGATTTTTTAGACTAAAGAGCAGCTGTGTGTGCATCAAAGAGCCTGTTCTTCAGCATGTGGTGTGGCAGAACTCTTGATTAACTATCTGGCTGTTATGGCTCCTACTATATGCTCTAAAGCATATCCAAAACTGGTTTTGTGTGTTTTGATAGCAAGTAGCAATTCCTGCTCTGTTAAGCAGTTTGTGAGCTACAGCTCTGCAGTTCTCACTCTATGAATTCCTGTGTGTGCTTAGGATCTCTGTGCTCCTTTACTTAACCCTCCTGCAGCTTCAGTGAGTAACCCGTGGTGATTAACACAGGCTCAAATATGTGGGCTAGTGAAGTTCTGTTCAAAGTTCTATCTCTAAAGCAAACAAACAAAAAAATCAACTTTACTATTGTTTAGGAACTTCCTGTGCTCTGATTTATGGCATTTATGATAACTTGTTTTAAATGGTAGCTCCTGCTTTCTGGTAAGCTGTCATACTTCAGACTGCTGTTAAGGATGGCCAGTCTTGCCTAACTGAGCATGTTCACAGACTTCTTGCAATATTTGGGAGAGTTGGGTCATTGCCTGTCTCCACTGTCATGTGAGGTGTGGATTTTTCTGTCATACAGTCACTCCATACTGTCTTTTTCTGTTGGTGCCATCGTCACTGCTTGTTTCACTCACACTCTCTCTTAGCTTTCAGCTTGGTGTTGGATGACTGTTTCTGTTGCTGTTCTTTTGACTACTGGGAAGAAAGGGATTTTAAAATTGTTTGATTCTAGCTTTTGGAAAAATATTACTTGCTACTTGTCATTAAACTTTTTTGGGGGGGGTAGAATAAGTAGATATTCAACAGGACTGGGAAGTTTTTAATGGAAAAGCAGAAATATTAAACTCAACATTTAGAAAAGAAAGAAAGAAAAAAGGATTTTTCTGGACAGAGTTGTTCTCACTATGAGTTACTAATTATTTGTAGCTATTTTTGTTTTCCTTTCCTGAATGCTTGCTGGTACTCTCAAAGGAGACACCCTGCCCTCTCCACATCCATGAGTCATGATCTGCTCCTGCATTTCTCCTCAGCCCTGTGAGCGCTCTGACTTCAGGGAGCTCGGATGTGGTCAGGGCTGCAGATCAAATCCTGAGCTTTAAGAAAAGCAAAGTGACTGTAAAGTGCTCCTAAGGCTGAATTTGTGAGCTGTTTTCCTGTGACAAGTGTAGTGATGAATTTCCAAAAGCAGAGTAGTTTAGCACAAGCTGTCTGGAGTTCCTGTCATGGAATTAACCTGGTTTTGTATGTGTGTTAAATTTCAGGCATGTGACACAAGCGGACCTCAAGAGCTCAACGTTCTGGCTCCGAGCAAGTTTTGGTGCTACTGTGTTTGCAGTTTTGGGTTTTGCCATGTACAAAGCACTACTAAAGCAGCGATGATCTGAGAAGAAGGACATCTGGCCCTACCAAATAAATAAATAAAAAACCACTTTTATGTACATTCTGAATGCTTTAAATTCTGCTAGAAATATTTATATTTGCAGAGTTACTTTATTAATATTTGTAATTCATGATTAAGATTATTTTAAATTATAGCTCCAACTACAGTATTGCGTAATGTGTGGAAAAAAGGAATTGCATCTTAACAGCCAGCTGAAATGGCTTAACTTGTAAGGCCAAAAGGGAACTCGTTGTAAATAACCTGTACATATTAAAGCAAGTAAGACATTGCTTCCCAAAAACCTATTCAAAATACTGTTCTTAGATGTTCACCATGGTGACATTCTAGTGTATAGGTGAAATTCATTTTCAGTAGAGTAGACTCAACTCAAGGATCATACTTCCTCAAGGATTGCTTATTTATTTCACATTCATCTGAAGTGACTTAATCTTTTTGGACTATAAGCTATAGCAGGCAGAATTTGTGATTTTCGTTCATATTTTTAACTGATGAACAAATTTGCCCCTCTAATCATGTATTTCAGGAAAGAGTCACCTTTGCTGTCCTGGCCCATGTCTTTGTATTTCACATGACCAGTAACATATTCAGAGTCTGGTCTCTTTTAAGAGGAAAAAAGTAAACTTTGAAAACTGCCAGATCAACTTCATACGCTGTGTGTAACCTGTGTTTTTCATTTTTCACTATGTTGTGTTTTATAACCCTCATCAATCAGACAAGCAAATTTTTTATGTTATAAACAGTTATAATTTGGAAAGTGTTGCAGTTTAATTTCTCACATCTGTCAGTCATACTCATTGAAAGCTGTGTATAAGAGAAAACTGCAATAGTACACAGTGCCTATTCTACTGTAGTATATTAGTTGCATGGATCACAGTGCATTCTGTAATGGGCTAGAATTACCTATAGACACAGCTTTTTTAACGATCAGGTAAACCAAACATTAAATTCCTCATGACAAACCTATTTTTCCATTGCTGGCCTTTTCAAGTATTTCAATAAAATAACTGTGTACTGTGTCTGTGTTTGTCTTTTTATTTTTCTTTACCTTCCTGTGCCCCAAAAGGCAGAGTTCACCAAAACTTTGTCCTTTATGTAAATGGATGCTGCCGGTGCCCTCACTTGTTGGAGGTTACGTATCTTGGCAGTGCAGTTTCTCTCATGCTTCCATCAGAAGTTAATTTCTGATTTATATCAGAAGACCAAAGTGCTTTCTATGATACTTTAAAGCTGGAATGCAAATAGTCAACCACGAACTTTCTATTTACTGTTAAGGACAAAGACTGGGAGAAAAGACCAAATAGTGGGGTGTAGGAAGCTGTGGGCAGTGAATTGGTTAATATTTTTGTGCCGATTAAACAGGCTCCAGCAGTGCGGCGTTCCCGGGGAGCAGTGGGGAGTCCCGGGCTGCTCCGGAGGGAATCCCCGGAGGGAATCCCCGAGGGACCCCAGCCCGCCAGGGAGCGGCCGCCAGGGGGCGCTGCCGCCGAGCTCACGGGGCCGCGCTGGGCCCGGGACCGGCGGGAGCGGGAAACGGGCAGGAGGGGCCGTTCCCGTGTGGAACGAGCGGCCCCGGCAGCCCGGCCCGGCGGGAGCGGGTTCTGCCGCCCCCCCGAGCGAAGCGCCCCTGCCCTGAGGCGCTGCCTGCCCGCCCTCACGGCCCGAGGCGACCGGCGCGGGTGAGGAACGGAGCGGATCCCCGCCTTCCCCAGTGGTTTAGGGACAGGAATTTTCTTAGGGAACAGCATACAAGTCTTGCTGTGCAGCTCTGCTGTGGCCTCATCCAGGCGGGTCGTTGGTGTTCCCTGGGGGAGCCCTGGTGCCGCTGGCCAAGCCCTCCTGAATCCTATGAGGATTAGAGTTACCGTGAGGAGAAATTCTTCTTCTCATGGAGCATATAATGAAGAATGTCCAAAAGTTAGCTACTGCAATTAAGTGCTGGGAAGGAGTAGCACCCCAGCCTCAACAGCTCTCAACAGCTATTTGTTTTCTTTCTTCTGGTGCCGTCAGTTTTCTAACAACTTCTTTCACTGTATTTTCCACAACCAGACTCAATTTCTTCCTGCTCAGTCTGATGCATGGATTGCCTGACCATAGTGTAAAGTCACTGAGAGGACAAAGACCTTGATTCATCTTCCTTGGAGACACATCCCTCAGCTTTGACCTCTTGAAAGCTTGTCAGTTCAGGATTAATAGTAAGCAAGACTTGATTTTATGTTGGAAATTAACCTTGAGTTACTAACTGGTCTCCATTTCAAACAAGAATTTTGTTTAAAAATGAACCTGTGTTATGATCCCAGCAGGTGACAGGTAAAAACAAGCAGACGTCTTAAAATACCACAAGGCTGACCTGACAGGAGAGATCCCTTTTAAGACAGCTGCCCCAAAAAAAGGGTTAATGGCAGATTTAATTATTTCCCTAACTATAACCAAAACCACAATTTGAATCAGCTGCAACCAGTAACAGTTATTGTGGCAGAAGAGGGCTGCAGGTGGAAAGACTAGTGCTTTTTCAGTGCTGCATTTGGAACGTTCTAAGTACCACATGGAATATGGAGGGTCATGATGATGGTCTTTCAACACAGAAAGAAGTTAGACTGTATTTTTTCCCACTGTTCATTCAGGAGGGAGAGGACCCATGAGTCAGGGGGAAGCCAGATGGTAGCACATATAGTTAATTCATATTGGTTCTGAAAGGTAAACTTGTGTTGTCCCAGCACAAGGAGTGTGATGCTCAGAGTCCTTTACCACTGTTACCTTTTGGACTTGAGTTTAAGCCCCTGTCTCAAACCATCTGTGGTCCTTAGAGGTTTTTAGCTGTTTTCATGAGTCTGAAGGGGTTAATCTGACAGGTCTGATCCAATCCCAGCTGTGTATGTGCTACCTAATATCCTCCCAAGGTTGTGTTTGTGTGCAGCATTTCGGGGTTTTGATCCAAAATGTTGCATTTTCCTTCAGAAGTTGCCTCCCAAGTCTGGCCAGCTGGCTGAGCTCTGATATGGAAATCAAGCTGAGTAGGTTTCTCCAGATAGTTCCAATTGTCAGAATTGGGAAGTTTTGTAAAAGCCCTTTGGGGCTACTTCGGGTGGAGGAAGGACTGGTGAACAAAGTGTTTAGATTCGACCCAGAGGGCTTAGCTAACAGATGTTGGCTGGGTCCCTACTTTGAGGGGGGGTTATTGCATATTCATGAGCTGACCTTTTGAGCCACTTCCAATGCAGGGAGGACATACATCTACATTTCGTTTGCAGTATTTGGAATAGAAAAGTTGCCTATATGACTGAGTGTGAAAATGGATTGGGGTTTATTATATCAAGTCCTTTCTGTCTGCATTTCTTCTGAAGCCCTTCTTTCTGTCTGCATCTGCTCTGGGGTGGCCCAGAACCCCTACAGTTTATCTAGCAATTACTGGCTTCCAAGGTAGAGTCACCAGTGTACGCAGTGGAGAGAAATGGCATTCTAAATTAAGAGTCTCTCACACACTTGCAAGATGATAATTTGTCTGTAACAAAACTCCTCATTAGAATACTGTTAATTTCCTTTCTGTGACAATTATAGCACAGCATTAGCTCATATGTGCAATGTACAGAGATATTTCCCTGAATAAAAAAACAACCCAAAACCTATCATTACCACTAGTGAAAAACAGTCCTTGGAGGAGAAAAATGAACTTGTAATTTTGCAGCAATTTCTCAGATTAGTAGGAGTTTGGTGTTAAGGTAAGGAGTTTTGAGGGCTCTCCCTGTTGTTGATTGCATTCATGTTAGACTTCACAGTTGGCATTTTCCCACTAGCATCTGGAATCAGAGATGATACAGTCCCCAACTGAGTGGAACCTGTTACCCCTGAAATTCAGCTCATGTATTCTTTCTTTACTCTAAAACTCGCTTCCCTCCTCCCTACAGACATCTTTAAATGACTGCTGTTTCTTTCTGTTGGCATAGCATATTTTTGCTTATCCATCTGTTTTGAAGTTTTGATGAGGTTTAGTTTTTCAATCAAAATGAGATTGTTTGTATAATCACTGTTTAGTGCCTGGAATATTTTGGCAGGAGTGGTGGTGTGTGAGTGAAGTGGGTTAGTGCTTCTCAGAAGTGCTGGATTTGGTATCCTGTTCTTATGCTTCAGGAGAGTAGACTGGACAGGCTCTAGACCAGGCAGAAATGGCTCAAGGAATTGCCTTTAAATATGCAGAAGGTCTGCTCTGTTTCACTGATGTCATTAAGGGGACAGAAGCCCTGCTGTTCATCAGCTGCACTGAAGACCTCAGAAGAGCTTTTATTTTGTTGTCATTTTCTTACCTGAATCCTGAGCTTCAAAAGTTCTCTTCAGGTCCAAGGGCTCTAGTTTTACTTCTCTGCTCTATGCTCTGCTACTGCAGGATGGAAGATCCTGCTCCTTTTCCCGAGGTATTCTAGCTGATTTGTTTTACTTTTTGTTTTTGTGGTTGGTTGATTTTTAAACAGGTTGTAGAGAAAAGAGGGACTTCCAGCTTGGTTCTGTACTCGTGGCTGAGGTGTGTCTGATCTGGTACTGTACCTTTTCATCAAGAAAACATGGCCTGTGGTGCTGGACTCTGCTCTGACTGTGCTCTGTCTGGCTTTTAGCAGAAAGCAGAGGCACTGGCACCGTGTGGATCAGCCTGGCTCTGCTCGCCCTTCCCCCTTGCCAACCTGCTATTTCTGTACTTGATTGGAAGAAGCTAAAACTGCTGGATTTTTGCCGGCAGTCAAGGCATTCCTCAAGTTCCTAATCCAGGCTCCAGATGGTTAAATTGCCCATCCTGACATATAGGAACAAATGATTATGGTAAAAGATGTGAAACCCCACACCAGCCTCTCACGGTGAGACTCTAGGACAGAGAAGTCGCCTGCAGGGAGCCCCGATGAACCGGCACGTCTGGTCACCTGCCCGCGGGCAGCAGGGCAGGGCTAGGGACCGGCCGGGCCCAGCCGCAGGGGCTGCCCGGTCCGGCCACGGCCGAGCCTCCGCGGGTCGCCCCGTGAGAGGCGGTGCCGGCCGCGGACAGGGGCCACCGGTGCTGCTCCCCCCGCCGCCGCCCAGCCTGCACCCTCGGACGTGCCGCAGCTCCGGGCTCTGCCTCCGAGAGCCCCCGGGACTCCCCCCGCGCCGGGAAGGGCGGACCCCCGTCCCCGGGCGATGGCTCGGGGGAGGCGCCGGTCGTGCCCGGGCCGGGGGCACCGCCCGGCCGCAGGGGCGGGAGGCGGGGAGGGGTCACTGCCCCGGCCGGAGCCCGGCCGCCGGGATGCCGCCCGCCGGCGCTGCCCGCGCTAATTGGATGTTCCGTGGATGGAGGATTTCCTCCCCTCCCGGCTGCGGGAGTCATGAAGGCATGCTCGGCTGCGCTTGAAAGTTTGCCAACCAGCAGCTAGGTTTAATTTCTTTAAGGATCTGGGGAGAAGGGGGGCGGGGGCTGGAGGGGGACCGTTTCCAAGCATGGGAGACAGGCTGCCGGAGCCTCACGCCAGCTCTTCCCCTGCTGTGGCTGCCAGCTCGGAGGCGGAAGAAATCGAGGTGCTGGACTCCGAAGATGTCCTACCTATGGCCGCAGAGGATGTAAGTTTCCTTTGCTCGGTATCTTCCCCCCTTTCCCCCGGGCCGGGATAATCGGCTCAAGCTATTCATAGCTGAAGCCCGGGATGGGCACAGGAGCGGGGCCGGTGACCTGCGGGACCAGGGAAAGCCGCCGTCCCCGCCGCCCTCCCGCCGCCCTACGCGCCTCCCGCCGCTGGGTGTCTGCGGGCTCCAGCAGCCGCCGGGCTGGCTCCGTCCTCGGGGCCGCAGCTCCCGTCCTTCCGAGCCCCGGCGGCCCGGACAGGCTCCCGGTTCGCTGGGCGCCCGCGTCCGGTTGGGAGATGCCTGCGGGTGGCGGTTGATCGGGCAGGGGCATCGGACTGGCGCACGGACGCGACTCTGGAGCCTGGAGAGGAGCTGACGCCTTGTCTCGTGGGGCTGCCGGGGGACAGAGAGCTCCTCCAGAGTCACAACCACCCTGAGGGTGACAGATGTGAAACGCTCCCGCTCTCGGGAGCTGCTCCCTCTTCCAGCCCCCGAGCAACAAACCGTCGAGTAAGTTTTCTCCTCGGCTCGACAGGGCTGATGGCTTTTCTCCACCCTCCGAGCTCTGATGGCACGTGAGGGTGGGATAACTTAGCACCGGCTCTCTGCTCACCCAGCCCAGAAGGACGCGAAGGGGTCCTCCGCACTCCAGATCTGCTCCTGCCGTGCTGAGCGGCAGTGCCTGCAGAGCTGAGGCAGTTGTTCTGCATCTGCCGGACCCGGAGGCAGGAGCTCGCCGTGCACCTGTCTGGGAGGGAGTGAACGTGAGAGATCCTGCATTCCTGGTGCATCCCAGGACTGCTCACAGCTCTCATTGCCAGCAAACTCGGCTGGGATGAGGACTGAGAAGTGTCTACTCAGTCTGCAGCGGTAAATGCAGGGTCTGTTCCAGCCTGTCAGACATAAAGCAGAGATACTAAATGTCATTCTGAAGCGGGCTCTGGCTCGGGTCTTGCGCCACTACAAAAGGGACACTTGGGAGCTGAACGTCCAGCAATGGCACATCCCCTCGGCCATCCCCTCTCTCTGCCTTTTGGATACTGCTGGAGGAAGCCGCCCAGACATGCTTAGGACAGAGCCTGTTCTGCACCCCCCAGCCCTTCCTTCTGAATCACCTAGAATTCGGTTGCTGTTGGGCTTTCCTCCCGGAGGGCAGTGGAGGAAGTGCAGTTGCTTGCTAGAGCTGCATTCCCCAGTCGGTGTTCCTGAGCACAGCGCAGTCAGGAGGGAGCGTGTGATGCAGATTGACCTCTGCTACAACACTGCCAGACAGTCCTAAGAGGCGATGCCTGACTCAGGGGTGTGTGTAGTTTTGACTTGGAAAGGGTGGCTTTCCAGGAGCTTTCACAGTCCAGGTTTCCAAATCCCATTGCTTGCTTATGTCAGACTGTGACCTTTTCTTCTCTGACAAATTTTGTGCTTGTTTGGATGGTCCTACAAGAAAGATTTCCTGTTGTGATACACGTGAGCCCCTTGGAGTTGCTCCAGCCTCTACACAAACACAGCCATTAGCAATTCAATCCTGCCAGGGGGCCCAGGAGATGCTGAAATGCTGAGTGCCTGGCAGGATTGGGCTCCTGGGACAGGAGCTGTCCCTGATGAAGTCTAGATTCTCATCCCAGTTCTGCTGCTGCCTTCCTGCTTGACCTTGAGGTAGGACAGCTTGGGTCAGATCCAGCTTGCAGTGTCTTGCTATTACTTGCATTGTTATTTGACTCTGGTACCTTGTTTTCTGTAATCAACAAAACTAAAGCCTGCAGCTGCACTGGTTATGGGAAGCTGCTGAGATCTGGCAATAGATGATGTGACAGAAGCCTGAGGTATCATGTATCATCTGCAAGTCAGAGAAGCAGGAAGTGGTGTAAATGCCCTCCTTCTACCCCGCCAAGATCTCCTGCTGAAACAAGCAGGCTACAGAGCATCATCTCTGGAAATTTCAACTGCTCTGTGCTACTCTGTGCCCCCTGAGACCTTACTGGGGGTTGATTTTGTGTTGTTGCTGTTACATCTGAAAGCCTGATGGAAGCTCTCTGGCTTGGCTAGCAAGAACTGACACAAGGTCAGTTCTTTATGTGTTATTAACCACAAAAATATAACACAGCGGAGGTTCGGCTGTCACAGCCTTGACAGTGTGTAACAGCTCAGCTGTGATGTCATTGTAGCTCTCAGAGCAGCATTCCATAAAGCCAGGGTTCAGACAGTCCCAAAATGTTTAAAGTGCTGGACTGATTTATGATGATAAATGAGAGCTTATAAATGGAGAGAGACATGGGGAGGAAGGGAGCCAAGAACTTAACTAATGAAAAGGAATTCAGTGGCCTGATACCCCACTGTCTCTCCAGTCAATTCTGCTTTAGATTTGCCTACCATGTGAGAAAATGTTCTTCTAGGACTAGATAAGATTCTCACCAGATTTCTGCTTTGCTAATAGCACTGTGAGGAGATTTGCTTATAAGAGTCTGATATTTGTTGTTTTATTCAATTTGTTTCTTTTCTGGGAAGGTGAATGAGGCAAAGAAAACAACAGACCTGGAAATGTGCAAATATTTCTGGGGATCCTAAGCCAGTAGTTACCCCAGTGCTGCCCCATGGAAGTTGCTGTCTTCTCAACTGTCCCCTAAAAACAGGAGAGATGAGAGCCTTAAACAATTCAGTAGCAATTTCCTTTGTTTCATGGGACAGTGAGGCAGCAAGTCTGGGTCAGGGAGGTGACTTGCTATCAGTCTCTGTACAAAGCATAAACCAGAGCTAGTTTCCAGCTTATTTTTTCTGTTTTCAAGTGACAAGGACTTGTGGAGTGTTCACATGGTTGTGAACATTGAAGTGGAGCTTCCTCCTATACAGCATTTTAAAGGCAGATCTGATAGAACAAAAGATGTGGGGTAAATCCTTGCAGTGGGCTCTCTCCAGCCTTCCACCCTCCCACCTAGCACAAGAGGAATTACCTGTTTTTCAGATGTGGACATGTGAGGCTCAGAGAACTGATAGATTATCAAAAGTCTGCAGAAAGCCAGAGTCAGGAGCAGGCAGTAGACAGGGCTCTGATAACCCAGCAAAGTAATTGATGGGTCAGTGTTGGGCCACAGGATCTCAGAAAGTGATCTGGAAAAACATTGCTAATTTATCCCTTCCCTCAATATACACAGAGCTTTTTTGATCTCTGTGAGTAAAAACCCCTTTTTTCGTTGCTTGCCTGCAAATAGACGAAGTGGGAGAAAACAGAATTATCACATGAATATTTTGAGTTCATCCTAATTTGGATTTGTAAATGAAAACTGTTCTCCCTGTGTTTGGTAGATTCCCCTTCCTCCTCCTCCGGAAGGATAGGTGATTCTGGGATGAAGAAGGATGTTGGAAATGGCATTAAATCATTTGGTTATTTCTCTGTTAGAATATACTTCTACAGTTTACTGCATGTTAATGTCGTTGCTCTTATACCTTCTTTTTATTCTTTTTCCTCCCTTATGCTGCCTCTCAGCACTGGAAAGCCCTATTTGATCAGGTATGTGAACAACTGATATATTCTCTCTGTCTTGTGAGCAAAGAGTCTAACCTCTGGTTAATTTCCTCTGTACTGGCTTTCCCCTGCGTTTAAAATACAGCCTAGGAGTAATGTGCTGCATGCTCCCAGTTCCCAGGATGCTGGTGTGCAAGTCATCATTATCATGGCTGCTTTGGGCCTTTCTCTCAGTTCCTCTTCAGAGCAGCCAGGGACAGGACTGAGCCCATCCCTGGTGGCTCAGGGACTGAGCCAAGGTGCTGCAGCAGGTGCTCTGTTTCCTGCCAGTTGTGCTGTCCTTGCTTGTGGATTAAAGGATCTTCTACTCTTTCAGGCAGGCAGACTTAAGACCTGTAAAACCAGCACAGTGTCCTTTGAAATGGCTCCCCAGCTGCTAAACTGACTTTTGCAGGGTTTCATCATCCAGGCAGGACCTGCTGCTTTAAACTTGCACAGGATTAGCAGAGTCTGCATCTGTACCAAAGACTGTGGCTGTGTCAGGTAAATGCCTTGGGTCAGATCTGTAGCTGGCTGAAGTCAGCACAGCTCTGAAGAGCTCTGAACTGTAGCTGCTGAGATTTTGGATTGTGGGTTCTAGTTTGTAAATTACGCTTTTAGCTGCTTTACCTGACATGTTTGCTTTGTGGTATCCCTTCCATCTGCCGGGTTGAAATGTGTAGCAGCTATAAACAGAGGGATTTTTTTAGGGTTGATTTGCTTCTAAACTGCAGCACTCCCTTGATGTCATAAACTTTTGTGCTGTTGTGCGTGCATGTAAATGTCACCTTCTGTGAGGGAGCTTCCTCTGACGCTGGCATCATCCTGGCAATAAAGTTCGGATGGGATTTCATCCCTGCTTTATGAAGCGATAATCTTGCTTCTGTGTCTGGCTGCACTACAAAGCCAAAAGCTGTGATGCAGCCTGCAAAAGGATGTCCTTGGTACTCTGGGGGTCCTGTTATCATTCAGCTATTAACTGGGGCTGCCAGTTCTGATGAGTGCTCGTTTACACATGGTTAGCCGTGACCAACTGCTAATCCACGTGTCGGGACTGCAGCAAGTTGGCTGTGGTACAGTCAGCGGGCAGTTGGGAGGGGTATTATGATTGTTGATCACACCTAAATTGTGTGGTGTGTTTGAATCTGCTGGCTTATACGGGATGCTGCCACTGAAAAGGTGGATGCACAATAAATTGCTTGTGGTCTGGGCTGAATGTTTGTTCCAGCTGCTTTGAATTCTCCTGTCTCCAACACTGGCCCTAATTTGGAGTCTTATTCTACAAGCATCCTTTGAAGTCATTGAGTCCTTGTGGGATGGGGCTGTTGGCTGGTAGCTACCTCAGGCTCAAAGAGAGGAATCTGTAATTTCCCATTGGACTTATTTGAATAGTAGATGGGATTTTTTCCTTCTTTTTTTTTTTTTTTTTCTTTTTGAAGGGAGGGAGTTTGTCTGTTGGATGTACAGAACACTAGCCCAGTAACAATGGAACAGGCTGTAAAGACAGACCTTCAATAATTAGCTGTGTTTCAATTAAGGCTGCAGCTGAATTTTAAACCTTGTCTGTAAGACTTTATTATCAAAGACAATGCAACCTGTGACAACTATACATAAGTCCTGAATAAATCAATAATGTCCTTGTTGCCTGTGGGCAAAGCTGACGTCTTCCTGGAGCATGATATCAGCAAAGCAATGCAATTAGTCCTGCAGTGAATTGCAAGATGCTGTTTGTCATGGAACAAGGTTGCTATTCCCGGCAGCAATGTGCTATGAGGAGAGGGAAGCACTTTGTTTAGCTCTGATTGGCATACATGTGAAACATGAGGACAGTCTTAATAACTAGAGAAAGCCTGTGTGTTGACACTGGAACAGTTGCAGCTCACCCTGGGAGTCAGGAGCTGGCTGGGTGTGTACTTGGAGTGGAAATGGGTGGCCCAGGGTGCACGTGCATTTGTGACTCATGGGCTGGGACTGAGGTTTGAGAGCCACCCTCTCAGGTGAGACACGTGGGCCTCTGCACTCACCAGTCCCAGGAGAGCAAGAGAAGGCTCTGGAGAAAGTGTTAACAGTGGTTGGGAATTTACAGGCTGGTAGTCTGCAAGTGGCTTGTTGCTGTTATACTCCATCATCCCAGAAAACTGTGAAGAAGAGGTCAGTGCACACACACAGAGCCTTTGAGAGGGGAATGGAATTATTATTAATGCTTGGTTGTTTGGGTTCTTTCTCTCTGAGGAAGTATTTTTAAAGCTTTCATTTAAGTTTACTGACCAAAAAAAGCAGCAAGTTTTCTGTTTAGACATACAAAATTTAAGGGATTTGGGTTTTTTTTATGATCTCCCCCTCCCCAGCTTAAATTAAAAATTCAAAACTTCTTGATGGAAAAATTGCTGCTCAGCCATAAAGCAGTGCTTTTTGCTTGGTTATTTTAGGAGACAGGAGTGACTGACCATGTTTTCTGTAGGAATTTATTATTTGTTTTGATCCAGCTCTAATCTGTCACACCAGGAACTGTCAGTGACTCAAGCCAAGATCTTCAGCAACTTGCAGATTCATTTATTTAAGAAGTAAAGGAACTTAAATTTGACAAAAACTCAGACCCAGAACTGCTTCCTATGCTTTGAGGTTCAAAGAAGCCCCTCCCGGGACAAAATCCTGACTACACTGAAGCAAGTACCAAAATTCCTCCTGGATTTAGTGAGGTCAGCACTTCACCCAAGAGTTTGGGAACAGGCAGACTCACAGCTCTTCAGTGCTGCAGCCAGACAGTTACAGTTCAGCTGCTGCCTCATACTGTGCTTCCAAGATGTGGTTTTTATTACAAGGCCATGGCCCTCGGGCAGCTCTAACTCACTTTTATATGGGAACTTTTATAGGGATTCATACATTTATTTATTGTGCTCATAAACACCCTCCACCCCCACACACACATTAGCTCTGCATCTGCTGCCTTCTGCAGAGCCTGCACCATCGCTGCGTGCTCTGTGCTGTCTCTGCAAAGAAACTGAGCTCTGAGCAGAGCAAGCTCTCTCCATCCCTCTGCAATCACTTGGGGTTTTCTTCATTTGTTCTTCAGGGGCCAAAGCCCCATTTTTTTGTTAATCTTCTGGTAAAGTTGAAAATGCGACAATCCCAGGAGCAGCTGCTGACAGTTTGGTGCTTCTCTGTGTTAATAAGATTCGTTAATTGCCTTGCACTCAGACATGAGAACATCTCCCAGTCCTTGCTGAAACCAGGTTGCCTGATGGTTGGAGAGTGAGTCAGCAGACGAGTGTCCTGAGGGGCTGTTCCTGCTTTGCTATGTCCTCTCTAGGGCCTCAGGTGCAGTTCTTTGCCACCATGTCCCCAGTGTCCCTGCTTTGGCAATGACTGCAGCTGGTGGGTGTTATCCAGCCCTTGGCTGGGCTGGGTGAAGGGCACTATCGAGGACAACAGTGTTTGTTCTTGGGACAGACCTGCCTTCTGAAGGTGGCTTTTAACCCTGTTAGATGCTAAGAGATTTTATCATCTTCTCTGTTTCCCCATCCCCATTGCTGTTGAGATTTTGAGGGTGAATTAGCATTATCAGCCCTCATCTTGGAGTTCTCACTTCTTCTCACCCATACCCTGCTTTGTAGTCATGACAACAAACTTGTTTTAAATAGACACATAAAAAACTCTCCAAAAAGACCCTCCTTACTGCCTCAACACCTTGATCCTATTGCTTGTCAATCCAGGCTGTGTTTTTGTTGCAGCTGCTTTAGAAATCCTAGATTCTTCCCTGAGACTTGTACGTGGGTGTGATGGCAACAGATGAACAGAGTTTATGGGGAATGCAGAGAGATGCCAAGTTACCCAGTCTATGTAGGCAGCTAATGGAAAACTTGAGCTCAGAAACAAGGCTGTAGAGATAGACATGCACTTGCCAGGAAGAATTCAGTTGCTGACACTACCAGCAGTGGGTGCAGCTGAACCTGCTCCGCCATGGTCTCATAAAACATTAAAATACGCTTTAAAAGATGCTGACTTTGCAGCTGCCTTAAATCCAGGGCTGGTTCCTGCACAATTGAAATTGGAGAGCCATCCATAAAATTGGGGCAGCTATTATCATAGTTGGTGGTAACTGGGGAAGGGAATTATTTTGAACTTAATGATCTTTTATGTTAACTGTCCCTTTTCTCTGGGTAGCCTTTAGTGCAGGCAGGCAGAGCTACTTCCCACACTGTAAAAGAAATTCCAGTTTATTTACTGGGGCACTGTTGAGCTAAACATGACCCTTCACTTTGAAATGCTTCCCTGCCTATTGTTGCTGGCAAACCCCTGCCAGCTGTGGCTGCAAGACCTCTCCAGGCAGGTCTCACTGAGCTGTAGGCAGTGGTTTGTGCCTTGAGATTTCACCTCTTTTTTCTAACAAACAACTGTAATATAAAGAATAGGAAATTATGGCAGTGATAGCACCAGTATAGCCAGGGGGGTTGAGCCCAAGGGTGTGTGTAGCCTTCAAGTCCTTGCCTGATTTTTGGACTATTGCTGCCTTTTTAGTATTCATTGGGACACCTGTCCACATTTAAAAGGAGTGGTGCTGCATATAGGAGGCTATGGAAACTGCGATTAGGAAATAGTCATCAACTTGTTACTTCATGTGCTAAGGTGATTGGGGAATCAGAGGTGCTGGTGGGAAGACTGTCCATGGTGATAAGAGATTAGCATCCAGGCCCCAAACCAGCATTTGCCTCATCTGCCATATCAGAGTGCTTCATCTCAGTGCTTCTGAGAATGTAACAGGAAATGTGTCCCCTTCTCCCTCTCTGCCAAGCTGTGTATTGTAAAGGGGAGAGACATTTTAAAATCTACAAGGGTCTCTTTACAATGCACAGAGGGGGTTCTGCATCTGCCCCACGCCTTGAAGTTTAATCTCATTTACAGTTGTCAGCGTGGGCTGCTGGAGGAGATGAAAGGCAGAGGACAAGGAGGGAGAATAGATTAGTCTCGAGCAGAGGGCACTGGGAGTGCACCTGCCTCTGCCCCGCTACCTTGAGGAGGGGCGGCAGTAGCAGCTGGGCATGTGTCATCTGCTGCTCTTTGAGGCACCCAGCCATGGAGCACACGATTAATGACTCAAGGGGCTGGGCTTTTGTGAGTGATAAAGCCCTGGGATTTAGGCTGGGCTCTCAGGCCTTTTCTATGAGCAGCACCATCACTTTACATTTCTCAAGTGGTGTTGTGGTTGCAGCGAGCTGTCTGTGGCCACAATGCTTCCCTTTCTCCTCTCTCCCCAAACTGCGCTGACCTTTGTCATACAGCATTAACCCTTTGACTCCTCCACTTTGGGTTGTGGGTTGCGGGAAAAGAAAAGAATCCCTTCAAATTCATTGCCCTGTGGATAGCCTTGAAGGGAAGAAGGGACTGGTAGGAGATGTGTTTTTGCTGAAGGAGATTGGTTTGCTGTTGCCCTCTAGATTATCAGTTCCTCGCTGCCTTCAGCCAGAGGATTTTTTGAATACAGCCTGGGAAAGGGGAGGGGAATTTTTCCTTCCCTGAGTCAAGGAGGGAAACTTGAGCATAGAGCAGCAAATATCTGTCCAAGTGACTATTCCCTCTGCAGGATAATGTCTTTTACCATGCCTGGACAGCCTCTGCCGTCCCCAGTGTTGTTACAGTGGATGGTAATCTCCTGGCATTTCCAGGCTTATACCCAGATTTGACTTTTAGCCACATACCCTGAAGTGATGGCTCAGCATGAAAAAGCCACATGGAGATCATTAATCTTCCCACCCCTTGCAAGATGAACAGCAAAAATGTCCCAGGTTCCTCTCTAATCTTCTAATACCTCTGTACGTGGAGCATCAGCCAGCCCTTATGCTGAATGTGCATCTCTGAGATTGTATTCAATCCTTCCCTACAGCGTAAAAGGTTTGTGACCAGCTACCCCATTTCTCCTTCCCTTGCCTATTTGGACACTCCTCTCCCCAATCCCACCAGCCTGTACACTGACTGTTGACTTTGACTAGTGCAAAAAGTTGGGAGTAGAAGCTATCAGTATGAACCAGATATTGGCAGCACAACAAACACAGCACTCTTAAGCTTGTGCCAGTAAAAGCGGGCATCTCCTGAAATGTTTCAAGGAGTCATAACAAACACACCAAAAAACACATGGAGGCTGAGTCAGTCTTACACAGCTCATGAGTTACTGGCAGCTTGACGTCTTTAGATTTGTAAAAAGCCTCAGGAGGCTTCCTACTCATTACACATTTGTGTACCTTCCACGTCTGAGCCTAGAAACCTGCAAGCTGGAGTGCAGTGTCCGAGAGGGATGTTGAGCTGTGTCCAGAGCCGTGTGTCTCTGCTGCTTCCTGATCCCAGCTGCAGCGGGGGGCTTTGGAATCTCCACTCTGCTGTTTCAGCTGGATGTGTGGGATGGGATTTAGGCACATAGATCCTTGCTAATGCATTGTTCTCAAATCCTGTCTTGCACATAGAAAATCACTGAAGCAATAAGAACGTTTAAGCCTGCGTGTTTAGAAAGAAAGGGGAGAAAAAGCCATAAACACAGAGTGGATTGATGCTGTTTTGCAAATCAGCTGGTGCATTGTGGTCTGTGGCTGTGTGCTGTCATGACAGAGAAGGGGAAGAGATCATCTCATCTCCAGAGAAGCAAGCCAGCTGCTTAGCAAGTGGAAACAGTTGGAGGTGCTTTTCTACACCATCATCACTTAACACCTGTAACATTTACAGGACTTTTAAAGTTACTCTCCACCAGACAAAACAAATGTTTCTCCTCTACAGTAGGAAGTATGATGTTTCCATTGCTTTCTGGTATTTGCAGACAGTGCAAAAATACTGGGGCACATTTGCAAATTAAATGCAGCAATGGGAGTGTTTGAGTTAGACAGCAGCCAAGAAAGCTGTGATCTCTTTCTGCCTCCTCACTAGGTCTTGTACTATATGTTGGTCTGAAATCAGTTAAGTACCAACAGACCATGAGACAAAGTTGATGGGATTCAGCTGATGGGCTGTTTTCCTGCACCATTGTACATACAGGCCCCCGAGGAAAGCTGATCTCTGAATGCCCTGGATTTTTGTGTGATTCAGACGTGGTTGTGTTTGCCTGTTCAAGCTGTAGCACTTCTTTTCCTCTCCCAGTCTCTTGCGTGGTGGCATCAGCCCTGATCTGGCTGCTCAGGGTGACTCAGGGAATATTCTGTTCACTAGAGACAATATTTCTTGGTGAAAAGTGTAGTGAAAGTACTGAATGTTGTGTTCCCTCTGAGTCTCACTTGGACCTTGAATTCTTTCAACTTTAAAAGCAAAACCCCATACTAGCAAGGCCCAGAGAATTTATGAGTTCTTAGTGTCCGTTCCTGTTGCTTAGGAACAGCTATCTGCAGTGACCCTGTGTTGTTGGTGAGAAGAGTAACGATGTATGAAACTGATGTTAAACAAGCAAGATCAATCTTTCCCCTAGGAACTGTTCTTCATGTTCTTTGGTACTTGACATACTTTGTAAGTAGCAAATACTCTGGAGTCTCCTGAGTTCCATGAAGGAAAGATGAATGAGACAGCTGGAGGCAGAGCTGTTTGTGACTATCATCAAACCTCTGGTCTGATGCATTTCTTCAGGGCAGTGTTCCCTGAGGAAACATCTCTGCCTCAGTGAGCCTTCACAAATAGGTACCAGTGATGAATAGGAGTCCCTGGTTTGTGTAGCACACTTGTTTGGGATATACAATGGTCGTGGAAGGGTTTGTTGATGGCAGCCTGCAGCCAGTAAGATGTAGCCTTGTTTGTCTCTTGGCAGAGAAAGGATCAGTATTATAGAAGGTGAAAAACTGGAACTGTCACAAAAACTATTGGAGGACCTGATCCTGAGTGCTCTGACTTGGTTTAGCAAAGCACTTGAAAATAATTGTGACAAGTGTCCTGGATTGTTTATGTGTCTGACATAAACTGTTTTGCCGGGGTGGGTATGAGAATGGGGTGTGCCCTAAGGAATTTAGAGACCAAAGCGGGTCTTTAATTCTGCCCGTTTGCTCTAAGACTGAGCCAGATGCTTGTCTTCCTGCCACTCCTCTCACGTTTGCCCTCACACTGAGAAAGAATGGGAATTAGGACTTGAGCATTTTTTCTCACTGCAGGCAGTGGTCTCCATGGAATGATGTTGGGTTTTAGCCTTGTCTTTTGCCCTAGGGAGGAAGATCAAAGTGTTTATTGTGGTTCCTTCTTCCATTTGAACTGCTGCCTCTTCCCTCAGCTACTCCTTCATAGTTGCTGATGGAGGAGTTGCTTTTGCACACAGTCCTGCTATCACTGGATTTCTGTCTCTGGGTTGTTCTCCTCAGTGTCAACAGGGAAGGCATAAACATTTTTCCTTCATGTGTCCTCTGACAATAGTATTTAGGTCTTAGGGAAATGTTTATTTTTGTATGGATTTGTGCATTTAAACAGCCCTTTTGGGGGAGACTGCTGTGGAGAGCATGGGAGATAGTCCTGCTGTTGCTGTCCTTGGTCTCTGAGTTGTGCTTGGAGATTATGGCTGGAGGAGTAACTTCCTTCCAACCTGAATAAAGTGTCTGAAGAATTTTTATTAAGCTGTATTTGCTTTATTATGCTTGGACTTGCCAGCCGTGGCAACTATTTGGGCAGGTCTTGTGCATATGTGCTGTGTGCAGGATGTGCCTTTGACACGTTCAATATTCTGGTGTTGTCTCTTCTAGGGCATAATGAACCAAAGTCCCCTTCAACAAGACCTGTGCTCTGGATGGCTTGTCCAGGGTAGAGATAGCCAAAATTCCTCCCAAATAATGGTTTTAATGTATCTGAAACAGTGTTTTCCATCTTTATTCCCCCTGTGCTCCATGAGCTGAGAGCTGCCATTGCTGCATTGATTTATCGAATCTTTTAGTGTTGGTACTGGTGGCCAAGAAGGGCCAGAAAGTCATGTGCCAGCTGCTGATTTATGACCCTAGTGAACAGTCCTGAAAAGCACAGTAAGAATTTTCTGGGCTTTATGCAGTTCTAGCTGCCTGGAAGCTCCAGTCTGTTATTTGACCATGTGGAGTAATAAAACCATGAAAACTAATTAACTTTTGTGCCTACTGCAAAACGAACGAGATCATGCAAAAATACTCCACTTGCAAGCAACAGTGACTTTATGGGTTTATAAGCCTGTGTTTAATGACCAAGCATGTAGTGCAGTGTAAACTATGTTCCTTTTGCTGACTTCCAAAGCTGAACAGAGCATCACAAGCTTTACCGATTACTGAGGCTCTGAACACCAGCTTGGGATAAAGTTCTCTTTCATCCTTATTAATTATGTAGCTGATGTGTGGATGGAGGTTTGACACAAAGCTGCATTGGATGGTTTCTTGTAGTCTAAACCAGCCTGAATTACGCTGAGCTGCTGCAGTTCATTCAAGGAGAGATGCTCTCTGCAGTGTGAGTAGTGTAGTCTTTCTGAGGTCATTCTCTGCTCGTCAGATGTAGGTGAATGAGCTCTTTCTCAGTGGGAGCACCAGGGTGTTTTTCTGATGTTAGCAGACGAAGAGTCAGCCCTGCTCAGGACCTGTCTCCTGCGGTGGGGATGCTCTGTGTGTGCCAGCTGTGATGTTGACATCAGAGCAGAGATGTTTCCGAGTGTCCTGGTGTTGTGTTCCTTGCCAGTGATAAGGCACTTACCAACACGGTATAGGTGATCCAGCCTCTGTCATCCGACACCAATTCGGAGCGAGGGAATGACTGGCTGTTCTTCTCCCTTAATCAAATTACTAAGGTAACCCTCCTGTGGCCTCCTCATGCCTGCATTACTCAGTAGCCCCTAATACTGGATGTTTAACTCTGTGTTGTTAGACTCAAAGCTGCTGATTCCTGTTATCCTTTTCTAGGATCTACCAGTTTAGCCAAGATACTTGTCATGATTGCTGATATGGGAGCAGGTATTTGGAATTTGAAAGACAAAGTATCTTAAAAGCAGGAAAACTATGATGTGACAAGATTTAAAAAAATTATTTATTCTCTTTCTGATGAATGTGCTCAAGTTGTCATGGTACTCAGTACCAGAGCACCAGCCAGCATGGGTCTATCCTAGCTTTAATTTTCTCCACAAAGCTAAGTATTATTGCAGAGCTATTATTAACCTAAAATAAATGTGTGTGCATACTCGCTGCTATAGAATTCTGTTTTTCATGCATCAAATCAAGTCCCTGTGTATTTTCACCTCCCTCCCAGATCTGGCAGACAGTGAAAAAGGGAGCTATTTTTAATTTAAGCAGTTTTTATTTTTATTTCATTTAAGAAATGTTCTGTAATGTGCTGTGTTTTGAGTTCAGAGTATGACAATGTAGTTTTTCTCCTGACAGGTTTCATGGATTATTGCTATAAAGCTTCATGTCTATAAAGGAAGGATAAAACTTCCTTCAGGAAGGGCAGAAGCTCTGATTTTGCAGGCTACAGATTTTAGTTCCTTTTAGAAATTGAAAAACAGTGGCAGTCACTGTCCTCATGTTAAAGAATTTACCAAGAAGGAGGAACAATTCATCAGAGGGGACAAAAAAAAGTCTTGTGTGGCAGAGTGGTATCAAGAGATCTGGTTCCCTTCCACGGGGGAAGATGACAGTCACAGGATTAGAAATCATTTGCCTGAAACAGTATTTCTGGCAACCAGAGAGATTGGCATCCCTGTCAGAATGGTGCTTACAAACATTTAATCACCTTCTAGCTGTCACTACAGTTCTGGCATCCCACTGGAGTGCCTGCTCCCCCTGTCTTCCTGAAAGGCTGGCATGTATTGTCCATGAGAGAACATGAATTTCTGGTCCAAATGCAGTCCATGTCCAGAAGAAATGCATATAGAAAAAGTTTCCTCCTTTCCCCAGTGAATGTGCCCTTCTGTGCCTGAGCCCTGTCTGATGGGCCAAAGGGGAGGTTACTCTCCAGAGCAGGTCCATCCTTCCATGCTGAGTGTCCTGCACCCTGGGGTGTGTGATGGGATAGCAAGTAGTTACCAGGGTGCAGATGCTGGTCACAGCAATAAGGGCCGAGGCCACTGGCTTCTTTGTGCTCTACAGGGAGGAAGAGAGAGAGAGACAGAGCAGATCTGACTGTATGGGAAAGCTTGAGTTGGGAAAAAGCAGAGTGCCCAGTTTTGCAAGGTAGCTTTAGGTCAGGACTTCAGGCCAGGCAGTAGGCAGGAAACCTTGGATGCGACAGGAGCAACATTCCCACGTCAGCACTGAACTGACACTGGTGGAGCTGCTTCAGTGCAAAGCCCAGCTCAGCTTTTTTCTGGCTCCCAGTGCTGAGGGGGCTGTTTGTGACAGTTCAGGTGGTCTCTGTGCTGGTGCCCCTTGCTTGTCCTGCTGCAGCCTTTTTACACAGAGTTAGAGCTAACGAAACACAAGGTAAGAGGAGTTCCCTGCAGTTGTATGGGCAGAACTTTTCCTTGCTGAGTACATTTCCACCCTGGTTTCCACCTTGCAGCACGTGGTAGGCAGAGCCCTGGTCTCTGCTGCAAGGGGTGTCTAACGCAGCCCATTGGTCACAGCATCCTGGCACCTGATAAGGCTGAGGGGACAGCCAAGCTCTGCGCCCAGCAGCTCTCCCACGGGGCTGCCCTGCAGTGTGCTCCACTGTGATCTGCCTGATGGAGCAGAAAAGGGAGGAGCAGCAGTTGTCTCCTAGGGCTGACTAGGTCACTGGTGTTTCTGCCTGGCCATCCTCTTGCTGGTATTGCTCACCAGATATGTCACTAAACAGCAGCAGAGAGAGACCCAGTGGCTCAGATCTGATTAACCTCTATGACTTTATGCTGCATCTTAATTGGATTAGCTGCAGGGGGGTGGTTTTGCTCTTGTTCCTGATTTTTTCTTAAACAGGTATTTATCACTGTGACATCTGATGGAAGCAACAAGTTCGAGTAGCAAGACCAGTGAATAAATAAGCAATGTTTGCTTCTTCCCCACTACTCAACTAATAGCTCCTGCCCTTCCTTTCTAAGATACTGCTGTAGCTGGTGCCTGTGAGATGGCTTTGAGTAAGCCCTGCAGTCAGATCTCTTGGGAGGTGTAGGCTTTGCCTGACAGCCTGAACCCAGAGTCTCTGATTGGTAACCACAGTTCTGTCACTTTTGGGAAGGATTTCTGCTCAGCAAATGTTCAAAGCAGTATTAACTTACCATGTTCAGTTTCTTTCATCTTTTGTCTGAGCTTTTTAGTTTCCTTCAGAGCCTGATTCTTCTGCACCTCGGGGTTTTTGCATGTATCACCACAGTGGCTGTGGGTTGTAGGGAATTGGCCTTATTCAGCACTGCAATAGCCCTTCCTCTTCCAGGACTTCAAAGCTTGTTCTCCAGTATCAGTTCATTTAGTTTCATAGATGGGAAAATGGAATAAAGAGATCAGTCATCATATTCTGTTACAGTGGGGAGCTGCCTGCTACAGACCTGAAAAAAGAATTTAATCCATTTGGTTGTGGGATTGCCCCTAATTCCTCAAGGTGTTGTCTACCTCTGTGGTGCCCAATTGAAAAAAGGAGAACCAGTTTAGGGGAGTCTTTCCTCCATGCCTATTCTTCTGCCTGCAGCACTCAGTTTCCTTTTCAAGAAGCTTAAATAGAAGCCTTTCTCCTTGCCATAGCTGTAATTGGTGCTGGATTGGGTGCTGGAGAGGTGATGGAGAGGGTACAGGCTGCTGAGATGCTCTCTCTTACATCTGTTTCTAGATAGCTGTGCACAAAGAGTGAATTGTAGGTGTGATATCAGGCCACGGTTCTGTTCCAGGAGGAATAAAAGATGTACCAGCAACAAACTGGCTGTTTCAAGATCAAAAGTGCTGTTACATTAAAGCTGGTAATACTGCTTGGCTTGGCAAAAGCCTGACAAAGCGTTCCAGGGTTTTAATGTATATTCAGATAAACTATCTTCCACAGTGCGGTTCAGGCCTTTGAATTTAGTCCATGTACAATAGGAAGGTTTTTAGTGACTTGGTAACAAGGTAGCTCCAAGGAATTCCCTCTTTGTACAGTGCTTGAATGTAATTCATTTGTGAGCACTGCGTGCAGCACAGTTAGAGCCTCACAGCAGAGGGTTCAGTGCTTCTTGGCACCTGGGGTGCCTTTGCAGGGTGTGTGGTTGTTAGGCACATGCTCTGCTGCTGCTCCTAAAGAACACATGATCATTAATGAAAGGTATAATGGACATTAGTTTCCTTTCTCAGATTTAATGCATTCATGTTTTTTGTGTCCACTGGCCCCTCAGCAGCTCGCAGGCTGGATATGTAAATTGGTAGCTGCAGAGGATGACTGATCTGTTAATAGGTAGAATTTGATATTCATAAAATGAATGCATTTAATGTTGCATGGCAATGGTTGCTTGAATTTTTAAGTCTCCTGAGGATCTCTTGTAATTCTGTGGCTCTGGCTGTATTTGTTACAAAAAGCATTACAAATGGAGAGGCTCTGTGGTTTCTGAGGGCTGGCTGTTCTGTTGTCTGTGAGTATCACTTCAACTTTTTCTGTATCAAATATTATTCCAAGGAAGCTGTGAAAGTGGGAAGTGCAATGATATATGAAAACAAAACACTGCAGTCAAATTCATGGTGTCCATAGAAATAGCTGTCTTTGGAGATCTGCTCAGATATTATTTTTCAGGAAAGGCCAAGTTTTAGTAGAAAATTTTTCATTACTAGGCTTTCATTGAGGGATACAGAGGACTGAAAAGATTTGGTAGGTCATTAAAATAAGTACAGATCTGCCACTGTGGGGTTTTAAACACAAAATTAAATCCTGGCCTCTTGGAAGGGGCCTCCTTTGCTTCCTTTGGGCCCCATGCTAATTTCATTGCTGGTTTCAGAAGGGTAAGGACTTCCACTGATTTTAATTTTACAGTGTTTCTTTCAGTATACAGGCATTGAAATATTAAATTTCTTTTGCTGAAGGTTTCATTAAAGGAAGCTGTACGCCCTTTCCATGGCAGAGCATTTGTGTGATAAATTGCATTTTACAAACACATGAAGTGGTGATGACCCTCAGATATTGCAGAGTTACACTCTGAAAACATTGGTGCTTCTTGGATTTTCCTTTTAGCACTGTGAGGCAAATACTGCAGCTTTTCATCACTTCCACAAGCCTGGGCTGAAGGGCACAGTAACAAATACACAGGGAGAATATTGTGATATGCACCATAAAGTTGTGCCAAGGTGACAGGAATATACAGGCTCAAATGGCCCCTTCCCCTGAGGCTTTTGTGATTTATTTTAATATTTTCTAAGGTGAAGTGCTGGATCCAAGCCTTGCTACCAGCCAGCATCTTTCATGTCAGACAAAAAATCTTTTACTTGTGTCTTCCTTCCACTTCCACCACCCCTCCAGATATTGGTGATTTCAGCACAGCAGAGTTTGGCAGTGGAAAGTCTGTCACTGTTATAACGTGCTGCTCTGTGGGTACTGCATCCACCTCTGCCTGGTCTGTTCTCAAGGGATGTGTGCCAGCGTTAGACTGAACAGTGTCTCAGTTTTGCAGCCTGAGGCAATGGCCGTGGTTTGCTGTGTTTCTGAGAAGGCCATTGAAAGAGGCAGATTTGCTGTGTGGGCAGCAGGAATAGAACCAGGTTCTGAAGTACCAGTGTAGAGTGGCTGAGACTGTGGGTGGTACCTCTGTGACATTTCTTTCTCTCATTGTGGCATTTGAAAAAAAACTCCCCCAGAGGCAAGCAGGGGTGCCTGGTTGTGATGTCGTGGCCCTGAAATTGGCTAGTTGTGATTGCAGGGATCTGCAGCCTGCTCTGGGTTAGTATAAACACATCTTTCAACTTGTAAGAAACCTGCTGTGTTTCCTTGAAGGACATCAGTAAGTATGTAGGCAAACCTCAGCTGCTTTTCTTCTGGAGGCTTGGTCTAACAAATAAGATTGTCATGAGTCGTTTCTCAAGTCCATGAATTCAGTGGCAGCTGAAGGTATTTGGCAGCTTTGGGTACCAGTCACTCCTTGGGGCTGCAGAAGGCAGCATTGCACTGTGGACAGGTCAGTGGAACCACCAGCTCTGTGCCACTGGGCTCTGCTGCTACTGAGCTCTGGTGCCACTGGGCTCTGCTGCCACTGAGCTCTGGTGCCCTGAGCTCTGGCTGGTGTTGCTTGTGCTGCCTGAGATCACAGCTCTGCACACAGCTCATGGGGCTTAAGGAGGAAGGAAAAGTGAAATGTGGAGGGCTGAAAATGACCTCAAGAAATTTCCCACCTTCCCCATCAGCCCCCCACCGCAGATTAAAGTTATCTGGAATGTTCCTTTTCGTTGGTGTAGGACAGATTCTCACTTCAGCTTGTCTGAGACCAGGACCACAAGGCCTGGGTAGGGAAGAGTGAATGGAGAAGCTACTCGCCAGGACCTGCTTCTTCTGGTGACACCAGGCAGCAGTTTCTGAAACAATTTTCACTTTAGCTGCCTCCAAACTCTGTAGAGTTGAAAACTGGAGCAAGCAATACTGGTCAATTAAAACAGTAATATAATTTTAATTGACATAATAAGATTAAGGTATAGTATAATTACCTTTTTCATGCAATAAAATAGGACAGGAATTAATCTCAGCTAGCAGCCAGTCTGTTGTACTTCCATACTTGCTACAATGAACATTTTTCTATGCAGTGAGATTTTCTAGAAAGAAATGCTGAGAGTAGAGGGCGATGGCCATGGGCTTGCTTTCTAGCTCGCCCAAGCATGCTGATGTGTAGTACTTTACTGACGGTTAACCAAAACGAAAAATCCTGTCTATATCTCCAGTCCAGCTCCTCCAAGTCAGTGTGATGAGCTGATGAGCAGAGCCTGCTTATATCTGTTCTCCATCTGTCCCTTCCTCCGTCATCTTCACTATCGTTAATTGTTAATGTCTGGCCTCTTAGCACAGTGCTGATGGGATCTTTCCATGGAGGATTAAGGCTGGAGCGGATTGGCAGGAGACAGTATCCTTGCTGTGGGAAGTTTGCCAGATGTGTGCAAGCTTGGTGCTGCTGCTCTTCCAGTTACTCCAGTTGATATCTGGACATGGGCAAGGTCAGTTGCAGCTCCATGACCTCTGACCAGTACATCGGGCCAGACATGGTCTGGTTTTGGTTTGGGAGAGGCCTCCTGCACCCAGCTGCTGCACGTGGTCTTTGAGGAGACTTTCTGTCTGTTTACATCAGCTGCACCATCCCTGGTCAGGTGCAGACCACTGTGTGGTCCAAGAGCTTTAATCAAGGCAGTGATAAAACTAACAGAGTAGTGGGAGTGCTGGCAGGGGTAGTTGAGATGTCATTTCTTACAATGTCAGGGTCCCCAGGTTGTTAATGTGTCTGTAAATCACACAAGTGCTTTCCTGTGGCTTTGCTTTCTGCTGCTGCCTCAGCTGCCATGATTTCATGGGACACAGATCTCAGCTTGTGGCAAAAGCATGGCCTCCTTTCCCTGTAAAGGTGCTTGGCATACATTTCCAGTGCCCTGAAACCTAGCTGAGGGCCCTGCTAAGCTCACTGAATCCAGGCTCTGAGAGATTATATTTCATTTTATTTTATCAAGTTTGCTTTCCTGTGGAGTCTGTATTTTTTCCTGTGTCCGCACAGGGAACATGGGAGTATTCCATGGCATTTCAGAAGGTTAGGAGTTTCTCCTTACCTGGTTGGTCTCCTGGTCTGCTCCTGGGAAGCCCTTGGAAACTCTTGTTGCTCTTTCCCAAAGGTGATATGTGTCCTGCAGTAAGCCAAAGGTATCTGTTACATTGCAGGGGCAGCCTGGGCCCTGGAGGTGCAGTTGCTGCTGGCTGTCAGTAGCACAGGTGATGACTCTCTTTTTCCATATTCAGGACACACTGGCAGAAACTTTCTGTGCTTTGAAGCCATCACACCAGGGAGGGTTTCCATGTGTGTTGATGCTTTCTACAGCTACAGCAGTTGCAAAAATGTCTTCTCCCAATCTAGAGGGAAACCTTTGTATCTAATTCACCTCAGACTCTAAATCATAAAGATAGCCAAGTAAAACCAGCAGAGTTTGCACCAAAGGGCTCAATTTTGTTTGCTACTTGAAGGGGATGCTGAGAGATGTTCACAGTGTTTAGAACCACTCTTGGATTTATTTATGTATTTTTTTATGGAAATCTCACTGGTTGGTATTCCCATGTCCCTTTTAAACCATTTGAGATGACATTTCTTTTGTTTCTTTCATTATAAAATTATTTTTATCCCAGTTCATGGGAATGTACAAGTAGAAATTAAAACACTGCTTGGTATTTCCTTGCCCATCCTATCTGTTAGTCATCCCCAGCTCCTTTCAGCTCTCCCCAGCTCTCCCCCCTCCCCTCCCCAGCTTGCCTTGAAGGGCTGGGAAAGCCGGCGCTGGCACATTATGTTGCCTGTCTGATTGTTGTGGGGTTGTGTTTGTGTGGGGAAGGTCACGAGACAAAAAGACCACCAGGGAGGGGTGGGTGGGGGGTGTTCAGTCCCTTTCCATTCAGGCCTTTGGCAATGGGTGGGAAGAGTCTTGTTTGCATGACAGGATTTCAGGGGGCCATTGCTTTTTGTTTAGATTCCTTCCACTGCTGCTGCAATGGGCCCTGCAGGGCTACAACAAAGGTAGAGCTTATATTATGAGATTCATGGGGCAAAGCTCTCAGTGCAGGAGTGACTGAGCCTGACCAGCCATGGTGCTCCTGCAGCCTGGAGACTGCCAGCAATTGCTCTGGTTGGGGTGTTTGTGCCATGTTCAGTTGTGGCTCTGGTGGGAGCTCTGACTCTTGTGGGCTGAGATCCTTAGTGGATGAATGCTCTGGAAGTGTTCTGTCTGTGGAGTGAGGGTTGCAATGCAGGGGACAGCTCCACAGACCTGCCACAGTAGCTATGCTTCCCTGAGTATTTCTGAGACTTCCAGACAGTGACTTTTATTTGCAGCATCTTTCCTTGCTATCAGGTCGATATTTTTGAGAGCATTCTTGTGTTTAAACAGCACTTACTTCCTCATCATCCCTGTGAGAAGCTGAGCTGCTGTCCCTGGGTGCAGCTCTCCCCTCACCCCATCCTTAGAAAGCAGCTCAGTCTATATTTACCACTGGTATGCACAAAGGCAAACATTGTCAGGGACTCATTGTAACTGTCCCAATTACCCTGATTTCATTTGCATAAGATTGACCAGCCTGTGGCAGTGGCACTGCCTTTGCTGTCTGATATGGGACACTGTCATCTGGGAAACAGGAAAGAACTGGAATCCCCAGGCTGGATGTGGGATGGGGAGAAGGGGGTTGGTTTGGTCCCTAGCAGCATGGGTGCTACAGCAGCCCTTCCTGGAAGTAGGATAACTTGTCAGATTTAGGCACTGCAAGTCCCTGAGCATGTCTGATTCAGATGTAAGAGCTGCCAGCTTCCCAAAGATGCAGATTCCAGATGCCCCAAGCATGCCTGAGCATCTGGCTGTCCCATACAGGTAAATCCTTCCCCTGTATAGTGTGTATGTGTGTATTTATCTATTTTTTTGTCAGTAGGTATTGACCCTGCTTGAATGCTTCTAGACTAAGCAGTGGCCTGCCCTGTGTCACTTCCCTCAGGCACATGTAACCTCTCCTCGTTGTGTTTGGATTTTTTCCAGAAAGATAGCTGTTCCGGCAGGCAGGCACTAAAGCAAGAGGAGAGCAGCTGGGATGGAGCAGAAGTCAGGAAGCAGGCTGAAATGGTATGATCTCTTGTCCCAAAGCAATAGCTAGTGCTGGTAGGACTTGCTTGCACTGCAGCAGCTGCACAGCTCTCGCTCCTCTCGCTAGATTGAGAATGAATCATATTTTCTCTCCCTTCCCCCCAGTGCCACACGTAACATGATCTCCCTGTGCCCAGGCTGGCAGATGGAAACCCAAAACTCTTCTGTTTGCAGTAATGGTTCTTCTGGGCTCAGCTGGCCTGTGAAGCTACAGTGTTCAAGCTTGTGAGCTTTGGCAGAGCAGCCTTTCTGTCCCCCAGCCCTGCCCCTGCTGTGTGTGTGCCTGCACAGACCCACATCCATGTCTTCATCTCCCTGCTGCTTCCAGGAGAGACTCTTGCTCTTGGACATCTTTCTTTGTTGCTTGTGGATATCACAAAGCTTAGTGTGCTTCATGTGCTTCCTTCAAAGTCCCTCCTCCAGTATTTGGCAATTTAAAATTTTTATTAGTTAGTTACTAGGTGGCAATACAGGAGTGTGTCATGGAGGTGGCTGGAGCACAGGTAGCTCATCTCAGCCACAGTAGTATTTTAAGCATCTTGCATCCTTGGGTGAGTTACTTTGTCTCTGAAAATTACTTTGGTAATTTGTAATTTGGTAATTACTTGGGTGAATTACTTTTCCTGTTTCCCAGTTCAAAAGTGGAACTCTTTATGAAGTGATATCACTATGAATCATAAAGAGACAAATTATCATTTCAAAATGTACTATGTGCTAGAGACCTGATTGCTAACAGCCACATCCCAAGTCTCTGTCCTTATATTTTTGGATCTCTCTGAGAGGGATTAATGATCCAGCCCAGATTTCTCAGGAATTCCTTTGTTCTTTCTTTGGCAGGACATGGAATAGGGAAAGAAATCCTTATGTGTTTTCTTAGATGAGATGCTGCTTGTGCTCTGACTCCAGGACACTCACATTTTTTGCCTGAAATTACCCACATTGGTATTGTTATGTTTGCTAGGTGCAAGGAACATCAAAAAAGAAAGGGGCAGAAGAGAGTCTCAAGTTGGGGCACAGATGGGCCCCTCATGGGTCCTCTAGCAACCCTTTAAAAGCTAGTTTTTATGTTTGACTTCCCTGATGTGTTGAAAAGGCAAAGTAGGGTCAAGTCTTACATTTAAATGTGGGTTCTTTCCCTTGTGTTTGTTTTTGCAGGGAGTGTCCTACCTTCTACTGCATTTCTATGACCTCTCATTTTAGCTTATGTGTTAGTGGAGTCTATTTATAAGCAAGCAAAACACGTGCTCCAGACACTGAATTAGCTTTTAAATCATTGTTCCTAACAAATATGAAGTGAAATACTATGATTTAGGTACTTACACTATCTCTTTTCAGCTGAGTCACTGTGTCTTTGCTTTGCATTGGGAAAATAGCTTTAGCACATGTTCACACAGTGGTGACTGATGGACCTAGGAGGAAAACAGAGACATTGGCCACCCAAAGAGGAGAGGAGGGCATCCAGCTTTCAGCTCTGCCAGTGAGGTTCAAGTAATAAGATGTGCCCTTTTAAAATGCTTTGTTTTCCCCAGCTGTGCAAAGGGAGGAGGTGGATGAATGATAATACAGAGAGTTTTGTTTGAAATTCACCAAAAGGCAGAGGGAAACAGTGCTTTTTTCTTTTCAAGCAAAATATTTAATTTGATTTGAGCTGAACCATCTGGGCACTCTGAATAGGAATGTAAATGACAGTTTTCAAGGAAACATTTTGAAAATGGCAATGTCCAGTGCTTTGGCTTTTTAGAATCTGAAGGAACTTCTAAACAATCAGTATTCAAACAACCAGTATTCAAATTTAAGGTGAATTCTCAGGAAAGTCTTAGCATGACTGAAATCTCAGGAAATCTCTTTGCTTGGAAAAGTTTTGTTTTGAAAAAATATATCCTTCCTGTGTAAGTAGGAGAAAAGCCCTGAAAATAACACTGCTCATAACCATTATATTCTGCATATGAACTGCATCTTGTCCTGCCCTTGGAGCCGTGTTGCACTTGCATCTCTTGGGCTGCTGCTCGTAATTATCCTGGTGCTTTATCCTATCGGCCGTTTCCATGTCACTGGTTCAGTTTTGCTGCAGCTCTCTTTCATGGGGGCAGTCTGACCTTTGGTGGCTGCTGTTTGATTTGCTCTTGGTTCATGAGAATTTGTTGGCTGGGAGCAAAGGAGGTGCCCAATGGTGGAGGGATTATACAGGGACAGACGATGGTAGCACTGTCTGCTCGAGGCAACTTTTCTGCTCCTGGATTAAAGTTCATGCTGTGCTACTTGTCTGTCTCTCTAAGGCCTTGTCAAGTCCATGTGGGAAGCTGTTCTGTCTGCACTGTTTCACTTTGTGCTGCTCAGCTCTCCCTGCCTCATTTCTCCTCCCTCTTTCCCCCTCCATTCAGGCGGCATCTTTCAGTCTTCCCCATTCAAGCTCTGTCTTTGCTCTCTGCCCTGTGTAAAAGTTCCATGCCCTCCCTACCATTCATCACCTCTTGCTCATTCACTTCCCTGCTTTCCTTTCCCCATTCATCTGGCCTTTCCCTCACCCAGTCTGGGCTGCCCTCTCCTCCTGCCCCTTCCATAGTCCTCCTTTTGTGTCTTTGCACTCTCTTCTCTGTGGCCATCCAAAGCTCAGCAGTCTGCAGTGTGCTCTGTGAGGATGCTCTTCTAGAAGTTGGCCCCAGCTGATGAGCAAATTAATCCTCAGTGGAAGCCTGGTGGGACTGTTTGGGTGGATTTGTCTCTCTAGTTACCCTGCAGGTGAGAAGATTTCTTTTCCCTCCACTTCCTGGAGATGCATCATGATGCATGAACAGGAAGAGTATTACAATTTCCTAACCTTCCTGTTCAGTCTGGTCTTTCTGTCTCTCCCTCCTGGTTTGTTTCCCCTTTGTTTGCAGCAGTTGCAGCTCTCAGGTGACTCCTTGGGAGGTTGCTGGATTTCCTCATTCCTGAGGAGTGTAACATGAGTTTTCTTAATTATGCTGGCTCTGTAATTATGGTTGTTGCCTGTGTCTTCTCTGCTTTCTTCTTTTAAATCATCTGCTTGGAAGCTGTTTCAGTTTCATCAAGGCATCTCTGCTCTCCAATATGTGTTTTAAACGTTCCCCAGGAAACAGAGCTTATGAATTGTATTAGCCAGGCCTTGTTGTTTCTGGGTCTCAATGCAGCCGTGACCCTGTGCTTGTGATGCAGACACAGGAAATATGGACCACAGCCTCTGTCAAAGATTTCCCAGCTTGCTGAGCACCTGGTCCCCTGCAGCTCCCACAGTGCCAGCAGTGTGCAGACATCACCCCATGGTATTGAAGGAGCAGATCTCTGCTGCAGTGTGGCCTGAAAACAAAGTGGGAGGTCTGCTGGCCTGTGGGTGCCCATGGGGGGCTTCAGCTTTGAATGGTTAAACTGCATTCAAGCCAGTCTGGTCAAATAAAAGGGGAACATTAGAGCTTGGGAAGAGTGGATAGGCCTGGAGGAAGCAGGTGCTCTGAAAGCTTGTGTGCTCCCTGTGCCTGTGGGAAGTCTGATCAGCTCAGTAAAGCAGACTGAAATGAGGTGGACACAGGCAAGGAGAGGGGCTCTGTGAGTGTCTGCAGGCTCGACTGACAGGATGAGCTCTCTGTTGTGTGGGAGGCTGTCTCATGAGGCTAAAAGGAGCCCCTGACACAGCCTGGCAGGGCCAGGCTCTGGGAGGACTTGTCAGTTCTCTGAGAAGGACCCTTTCCCCTGATAACTGTCTCAAAGTGGGATTTCAAGCCCTGCTGTGGTTTGTTGTCAGGCTGGTGAGTGTGTAAAAGAGATTCCCAGTGCATTGTGCTTGTGCCCCACAGGGACATTGAACCTGGCAGGGCACATCTACCCCAGGCCAGCCCTGCATCTTGTCACCTGCAGGCAGGAGTCTCTGCCCCAGCAAGGCTTGGACTGGGAACCCGGCACAAACAGCACTTCTTCCTATGCAACAAGTTAGTTGCATTCCTGTTGTGGAGTTTATTTAGTTTATGATTTGCTTTAAAATGTCAGACACATTTTCCTTCTGTTTGAAAACTTGTGGCAGAGAGAACTCTGGAAACACTGTCCCTTGTATCCAGTAAGAGCATATAGGAATCCAAAATGCAGCTTGATTTTTCTGATTTGCAGTTTTGCAACTTTGGCACTTGGACAAATCTCTTCTACCCTTAAACCAAAGCACATTTGACATAGCAGACACTGCTAAAGTGCAAACACTGCAGAAATTACTATTGCAGTTCAATGCAGGGAACCTGCAGTCTGGGTGTCATCCAGGAATGATTTGGATAGCTCACCTAAGAAACAATTCAAACCACCACAACTTCCAGCAGTCTGGCTCCTTCCTGCAGCTGTGGACTCCTGTGATCACCCTGGGAAGATGCAAGTCAGGATTTCTTGCTCTGAAGTATTTAAATGGTAGAAGGTAGAGAATAATTAATGCCCCCAGCTCCAGGCTGCATTTGGAACCAGCCTGTCTGCAGTACCTTTGAGATGGTTATGTCGTTGCAATCTAATGCCAGTGCCTACAAGACATTTCAAGGAATCATGTGATACCTCTGTCTCCTCTTCCCAAGGCTGACTTAAACTTCTGCTCCAGTTTCGCTTGGAAATCAGAGTTTCTTTGGTAGCTTCTAGTTCCCATGAGTGAGCAAAGCCAGTTGTAAGACCAGTAAGAGTTAAATACCTTTCCCAGTCTGTTCAGCAGGAGTTTTGCTCTATTGCTCTTGCTCTCACCAGAAGAATGGTTTGAATTCCAGTACAGGTGGGTCATTTTGGCTACATGTGTGCTATGGCACTTGTTAGCTGGAGCTTTAAATTCATCTGTTCAGCCTGAGCTTTTCTGAACCCTGCTAGTTTGCTGTCAGGTCAGAAGAGAACTGTTGTTATCTAGTCTCTCCTAATGTAGGTAAGAAGGTTTTCTGAGTGATCTTCTGCTTCACCTCAACCATACCTCATCTCCTAGGAGAACTTGCAATTTAATTGTAAAACTTCTGGTGAAGTTAGTGAGACGTTTCTTTTGGTAATAGTAACAATAATCAACTTAGGCTGATCTAAGGCTGTCCAGTTTGACTTCTAGCCCCTAGATGTGACTATACCTTTGTCTTGGTGGAGCCTCTGGTACTGCCAAATATCTGTTCCTGCGGACAGTGATCAAGTCATTGCTTAACCTTCCTTTTCATAAGGTAATGAATTGAGCCTGTCAGTGCAGCCAGTCAGACTGTACCAGTAAGAAGTGCCAAAGAGGTAATGTCACCTCATTTACAAACTTGCAGGTCACATTTCCTCTTTTGCAGGCAGTGTTACCTTGAGAGCACTCACTAAAACAAGCAAGGGGTTTTTTCCCCTGCTGGGAATGGCTGCTGCTGAAGATGGCATTCCCCACCCTGTACACTGGCTGGCATTCTTGGCTCCTGTCCAGATGATTTTCTGTTTATTTTTAGTATAATATATATTGTTTGCAAGTACCCAGATTTACTAAAAGACCTTGCTCACACTTAGTAAGTTGCTGCTTTAACTCCTCTGTGAGCATGATACAGACTTTTACTTAGTTTGCTCCAAAGTCACTAATGAGAATTCTGTAGGAGGAAGAGTGAATTCTCATGGGACCCCATTAGTGGCATTGCCATGTGATGGTGGCTCTCTGGCTTAGATTTATTTTTGAGACCTGTCAAATAGCCAGATTTCAGCATGTTGGATGTGTGACACCCTGAGTTTGTGTCACAGTAAATCCTCAGACTCAGGGTTGCCTGGTGATGTCAGATGCCCTGCAGAAATCAGTCATACCAGCGACCTTGGCTTATGACCTGTGCCCAGTTTGTGTTCTTGTCCAGATAATATCAGCTGGACATGATCTGTTTTCTATGGCCTATTCTGACTGATATTCTGATCAGTCCTCCTCCAAGTGTGTGTTACTCAATATCAGTCATTTGTTCCTTTGCTGTGGGTTGGTGTTAGACATCAAGACCTGCTGTATCCCATTAAATTCTTGCTGGGCATTGCGTGTCTGTCACTGTGAGTGCACAGGAATTTTGGAGCCATGGTTGGAAGGGCTGTACTGCTGATTCAAAACTGGAAGAAAGGGAGCAAGCAGATCTTGATGTTCTTCCAGTGTTCCCAGACTTGCAGAAAATCAGTATTTGTAATGGCTTTTTAAAACCTTTTGGATGAAAGTTACCTTGACCTGCTGATTCAAAACTAACTTTAGCAGCTGCTGTGTAACATTCTTCAGAGTTCCTGCTGGGACAGAAACTGCATCATCATCATCATCATCATGTGATAGAGATAATTCATTGGGCTTTTATCCACAGACAAAACAGAAATATTTCAACTCCCCTGACTCTTTCACACTGATATCACCTATGCAACTTTTTCCAGATAATATCAGACTAAAAACCTGTTTTGAATGAGAAGACTCATCTGTACTAGCATCAATGCAGCTGTAACAAGAGACATTATCCATAGCAGTGAATTTTACAGAAATCTTATGCATGATTAGTTGACCCATGGGTAAGCAGGGATCTGACTGCAGGAACTTGGCATGAAATACAGCCCCCCCCGAACAGCTCTTCTCACTGTTGTGTGTCAGTTTCTGGTTTGCTTTGGATTTTATTATTATTTCCTTTGTAGCAGCAGTGATTAGAGCCTGTCTGTCTCCTAGCTGTGAGATTGACTTTGCATGCTTATGTCTTCTGGTGAGTTATGTAATGCAAATCAATGCAGCATCTCACCCAGAGTGTGTTGCATTTTGGATCTGAATGAAGTAACTTACATATTATGTCCCCTCATGACGTAGAAGCCCTGAGAGATGTAATTAATATTAATAGAGAATTTTGAGATTTTCCAGTCAGATATGTCTAAAACTGCCTAAACAATAATTATGTGGTGGTGAATGAGAATATCACGTGTCTTATGATACTATGGGTATTGCTGTTTTCAGCTTTTGATATTTAATGCCTTACACCATCCAGATGAAAGGCGGAGTTTATTTTATCTAGACTGCAGAACTCATTGCTTCAGGAGATTGTGGAGGCCTAAAAACTGGAGGAATTCAAAAGGGAGAGCAAGAGATTGGGCATTTGTACATTAAGAATGTTGGGGCCAGTGCTGACAAGCAGTTCTGCAAAGTTATAAACCCCTGCCTCAGGATTTAAGAAAATATTTAAACTGTTCATGTGAGTTTGGTCACACCAATCCTTAGGTGGTCTCTTGTTGACTTCATCTTGTCCACAGTCTTAGGAATGAGAGACAGCACCAGAGCTTGGGCTGGTGCTGTTGGATACATGACTCACCTGTCTGGGTCACAGCCTGCCCAGCCTGTTACTGTAGCTGAGACAACTGCCCATGTAGCAATGTGCAGCATGGTCAGTGCTGGATCAAGATTAAAGGTAATATTTTCACCTGAAAAACCCCACCTGCGATTTTTTAGAGTGCCTCAGCTTCTTTCCAGTAGTCTTAATGCACTGCCATAAATAATAAAACAGGAAGAAGCAGAGCTGGAGAAGGTTCAGTCTATAAACATGTCTCTTTGCATTAAGCCTTGTGGTGTAATGGAGGGCATCTCCTGTCACCCATACTGTCCCGTTAATCATGTAATTATCTCCCTCACTTTAAGTGCTGCATCTCCTTCCCTGTCAGTGATGCTGGTAATGGAGCTTTTATTTACCCTGGCTTCTTTCTGGGGAGCGGCTCTGGTTTCAAAGCCAGCACAGTGGTGTATTTTGAATAATTTAGTTCTGGGTGGCTTGAACACTGTCTGTAATTCCCCAGCTGAGGCTAGATGCTTGTTTCTGGAAGTATTCTGTCAGAAGGCTGATTTGGAGAGAGGCAGAGGGATCGCTCAGAGTGGTGGGATGTTGAGGTGGCCAAGGACTGAAAGCCCACTCACTGGGTCCTGTGAGTGCCTCTCAGCTCTGTCCTCTCTAAGCGTCTTAGCAAGGACTTGCAGCAAGAAACGCACAGGCAAGGGAATGGATAAGGAAGAGAATTGTGTTAAAAATGAGCATGGAGACATAACATGCATTTGGGTACGTGGCTGAGCATGAGAGGCTTCCCCTGCAAGCTGTGGGTCAGAAATTACCATGGTCTCCAAGTGTAGGATTTGCTTGACCTGTGGTGGTTATGGACCAGGGTGTGACCTCTGCAGAGTCAAGAAGTTCAGTGTGGTGTCCAGCTGTCACTGGCTTTGGAAAGTTTGATAGGTTTCTGCATCTGAAACCTCCCCAGGCAGCCATCTCTGTTCACAGTGTTCCTGTGGTGCTTGGCCTGGTGGCTTGGCAATTGCCCTTTGCCATTGCAGCCATCATCCAGCCACACTCTGAGTTCTGCACAGCCCTCACTATCCTGGATCACATGAACACAGGTGTGGTGCCTATGCCCTGTAGATGGGTAGGTCACAATACCACACAAGTCTGTGGGCTCACTCCAGCAATCTTGGCAATACCAAAAATCAAATTTGGCTCCAAACCCTCTTTCCAATCTGCCTCAGAATGGAGTAGTGGCACACTCTGAATCTTGGATTCTCTCATGCTTTTGAATCTGTGCTTCCACTGTCTGTTTAGATAAAGTGCTTCTGCAGAAGGTAAAAACAGATGGTAGTAATGTAGGTCCTTTCCTTGTCTTTATGCCTAAGACAGTAGGAGAAATAAATTAGAACAGAAATGCCTCTATAGATTGGCCAACTAGCTCATGAACCTGGTCTTTCAGGCTATTCTGCTCTTCAGGGAAAAGAGAATCTTATACCAGCCCCCTCTATCTCCACTTTGCCATGTGCTACATGGCGAGACACCCAGATCCAGATGACAGGCGACATTTCTCTGAAACGTCTCCTGGCCTAGCTGAGAGCTGAGCTGGGCAGCTCTGTGCCCTCAGTGCATCTTTCCTGAGGAGCAGGTGTGTCTGGGAGCACTGCTTGGTGAGGGACTATCCTCTGTGCCTAAAAGCAATCTGGCTTTTGAGAGCTGGGTGATGTTTCCAGCCCTTGGGTTCACCTCAGGTCAAAGCAATCTAACATGCCCTAAAAGTACGGCTGGACAGCCCTTAATCACTTTATATTGTCTGGGCAGTGGTGAGTAAATTCATTATTTACAGGGGAGGCGAGTGTGCGTCACTGGAGCCAGCACTAATGTTTTACCATGTGTGCTCAGGCAACTCAGATGAGCTGACTCGAATGGTGGGAAGCTGGATTTCAGGGTGGAGGGATATGCATTTACCTCTGACTGGCCTTCCTCTCTGTTGGATCAGGATTTCTCACATGCACTTCTCTCCTTTGGAAGAGAGAAGAGGATCATTAAGCATCCCTAGACTGCAGAGACTGTGCCACTTAACTTCTGAGTTCTATCCAGCAAAGCTCAGAGTGGTTTCTGAAATCCTTGGAGATGAAAAGATGTTGCATGCAATTGACACTCCCTTTCCAGTGGAAAAGGGCCAACATGTAAATAAGAAACAGGCCAACTATTGAGAGCTCCTTTCTGATGGGGAAATTAATCAGGAGTTGTCATTCTATATAATATTATATGTAATAGGGAGGAGAAGCTGAAGCAATTTCTTTGCAGGATCTCCTAGTCTGGAGCAGAGCTGGGGTCAGTGCCAGGAGACCTGACACTGCCAAGCCAGTCTCTCCCGAAAGTGAAGACACCACCGGACCTTAGAATGATTCAGGTTTTAAGGACCTGGTCCAGCTCAAGGCCAATTTCCAAATTAGATGGAATTGCCTGGAGCCTTGCCCACTGAAAAGGCAACTGTGGCTTTGGTGATGTCGAGACAAAGCCTTTCAATGAGGAAACTATGGGTGGTAGCAAACTCTGTTCCTGCAATCCTAAAGCCAGCCAAGGATCCTGTTGTTGTGCCCAGCTCAGCTGTTGACTCTCCAGCTGCCCCAGTGCCCCTGAGGGCTGTTTGCCGTGGGGAGAGGAGCAGCTGGCTGCGCTCTGAAATGTCTGAGTTCCCCCAAGATACTCATTGTCTGTCTGCAGCACCAGCCTCCACCCTACTTGCTCACTCAGCCGTGGCTGATGTGTCTGTAATTAAAGAAGAGGAACAATTTGAGATTTCATTTTCTTTCCTCAACTGAATTTCCTATTTTCGTCACATTTTCGCCCCCTCACCTTACTTTTTGTCTGTCGTGTAGTTTTGCTGGGGGACCTTTAGTTTGTGGTGTGTCTCCTTTAATATAAGGAAGAAACAGGAGAAAACCAGATTGTTTTGGGCCAGGGAATTAAGATCCTGGGTCAGATGGCTGCTACGGTCATTAACATATTTACATTTTTGCTTAAGAGCCGCGTTGAGGATCAAGGCAGTTAAGGGTGATTGTCATTGAAATGCGGATGAAACCTTGCATGAAATTGCCGTTAGTGTCCTATTGTCTGGGGGCGGGGGGGGCAAACGGCTTCCTCATCCCTGATCACTTGGCTGCCCGAGATCGTGGGCAGGCAGAAGGAGCTGCGCTGAGGGAAGGCTCCGTGGTGCCTGTGCTGTGGGAGCTTTGCTCCCCGTGGGGCTGGAGCCGGGCTGAGCACGGCCCTGCTGCTGCCTCCAGGCACTGTCGGTCCTCGGGTGAAACCCTGATGCTCGGCTGGGCTTGTGGGACAATTGGCCCCGAAGGAGATCCTCATGGATAAATGCATGAAGCAGCTAGCAAAGGTCAGTTGCCTCTTTTATAATTGATGGAGCTGAGTGTTTTGAGTCTGCTGTCACACGTTTGTGCACTGGTGCAGCATCACCTGGACTGCTGTGTGTAGTTTTGGGCACCATATTATGAAAAAGACATGAAGCTGTTAGAGAGTGTCCAAAGGGGGCCACGAGGATGATGCAGGGTCTTGAGGGGAAGCTGTGTGAGGAGTGGCTGAGGTCACTTGGTTTGTTTGGCCTGGGGAAGAGGAGACTAAGGAGGGACCTCACTGTGGTCTTCAACATCCTCATGAGGGGCAGGTTCTGATGTCTTTGCTCTTGTGACCAGCGACAGGACTCAAGGAAACAGCTAGAGCTGTGTCAGGGAGAGGTCTAGGTTGAGTATCCAAGGGTGGCTGTGTGCTGGAACAGGCTCCCCAGGGCTGTGGTCATAGTACCGAGCCTGTCTGAGTTCAAGAAACGTTTGGACAACCTTCCTGGGCACATGATGGGATTCTTGGGCTGTCCTGCATAGATCTAGGAGCTGGATGGAGCATGGAGGACTCGATCCTAGTGGTGAGTCCATTCTAACTCAGCACATTCTGTGATTCTACGATTTGCCATGTGTAGAGACACAGGATATGCAGGATCTGCTCAACCCCTTGATTTTTGTGGATAGCTGTGATATCAGAAACAGGATTTGAAGCAGTTTGAAGTATTGGTATGGATTTTGAGTGGTGACAAATGAAATTTTTATATGCTTTTTATAGAGAAATATTGTACAATTGTACAATTAAAAATTGTTTCAACATAAATAAGAGGACTTCCTTACAGCTGGGGTCGACAGTAAAGCATTCTGCTCCAGGTTGCGGAGCCTGTGCTTTGGCCCTGCTCTGAGATATTTGCATTCAGATGTCAGTTGTTCATTGTTCATCTCTTACTCTCACATTGTTCAGATCCATTGTTTTACTTCACACTTATTTCTAATTATTATCATTAACATGATGCCAAAAAATAATTATATATAATTACATGGAAGAGGAGAAGAGACTCGATAGCCAAATTACACTACAGAAAACACCAGCTACCTTCTGCCACTGTTTTGGTTTTTGTGGAGCAAACAGCAAGACTTCAGTGAGCTGAAGGAGGAATGCTGGTGCCTATTAGTGTGAGAAAGAAGCAGATTCACTCGTAGCACCAGACAGCTACAGCTTCAGCTGTGCCTTTGGAAGCCAGCAGCCAGTAACAGCAACATCCTGAGTGACAGGATGTATCAGCTCCAGCACTAGTGAGTCTGAAGTCATTAGGGTGTCCTTGTGGGCTGGGTTGAAGCTCTGAAGCCATTGTGTAATTTCTGTTCTTGGTTACAAAATGCTTCTTTTTGGAAGGCTTGAAAGCAGAACAAAATCTGGGAAAAGTGATTTGTGATCTCAGCAGCTCTTTTGTTCTCTGGAGGCCTGTGTGCTTCAGCTCTGTATCTCATCTGCCCTTTGAAGGAATAGCCATGTTCCCTGGGTCTGCAGCCCTTGGTCTTCCTACAAAGTCAGCGACCACACAGCATGGGGAAAGTCCCATACTTTGAGTGCTGACTCTGGCCCTCAAAGTAGAGAGGTAATTAAACCTTCAAGGAGCAAATGGTTATATCCTAGACAAGCTAGGTTCTGACATTTTAAATATCAAGATACAGTTAAAGTGGTACAGTTAAGTAAGATGTTGGTTAAGTCAAATATTTTTGAGAAACAGGGATGAACAGAGCAGTATCTATGGGCTTGCAGGTCTTAGATCCATTCACTGAATGACTCATCTCACAGCTCCTACAAATTCCCCTTGAGAAAGGTCATCCCAGGTATTGTGCTAATAATACTTTATTTCCTGGGTATGTGTGTCTGGGATTGGGCACCACAAACAGGCTGGCCTGAGAGTCACAGCAAGAGCCAAAACTCTTCAGAGCTGAGCCTGAGTGCAGAAGCCCTGACTTTTGGGGTTGGTTTTAGAGTTTGATCTGTTAACTCAAAGCATCAGAGTGGGCCGGAGTAGGGGAGCTAAACTTCTCCAGGGATTAATATTAAGCCTTTGTTTAACAGTAAACAGCTGATGAAATCCACCTTTGGCTCTGGGTGCCATCTGTCAGGGAGGTACATTCAGGCCACCTCACAAGGGCAGGACAACCTTTGGCAGAGAACAGGAGAGAGTGCCCAGCTCTGACTGTCTGCAGGTCACTCAGTTTATCTTGTTTTGTGTACTCTCCAGCAGTTTCTTCACAGAGGGGCTGCTGCTTTGACCAAAGGTAGATAGTCCTACTTCAGCAAGGAGCTGTGACCTCCCCTGCTCAGGTTAGACAGCTCCTCCTCAGCCAAGCAGCTGGGGAGAGCAGAGCAGTGGGACAAAGGTGTTCAGGCCAGAAGGAGATGGAGCCAGATCCTCACACATGGGCACTACATCTTCTAAACAAGCAGCCCATGCCTGAGGCTGGTCTGTTTTATAGCTGCTCTGCTCACTGCAGAGCCATGCCAGCCCTGCTGCTGGCAGGCTGCATCCTCTGCCACATCCTCCTTCCTATCCCATCCCTTGCCAAGGCATTTCACTCCACTGTGACTGATCGAAGGCCCAGCTCCTGTTCAACTTTCATCCTCCATTAGGAAAGAGTAAGGATTGATAGGACCTTTTTGGCTCTGCCAAGGCCTATTATGTCCCAAATGTTTCCATGAAAAGACTCCCTTCTGACCACCCTGCCCCCTGACAGCCGTTCAATCCAGCCAACAAGCTTGATATCATTATCTACAAAAGGATGCCAGCGAGCACCAGGGTCCTCACAGCCAAGTTTGGGAAATCAAAGGCAAAATCTCCCAGCAACAGAGAACTGGTAGAGATCAAACTGCACCAGGGCTAGTGCAGACTGGTCTGGCAGCTTGCAGCCACTAGTTTTCCAAGCAAATCAGAAAGGTGCTCGGCGTGGTGCCAGCACTGGCTTTGTCAGGGCTGAGGCTGTGCCCTGTGAGCTGGCAGCCCCTCACAGAGTGCCCTAGAGGCCACTGGAACAGTCATTAGTTTGGACAGCCTTGTAAAGGTGTCTCTTTTCATCAGTGGCATTTCTAGATTAGCCACTTAGGCTCAGGGAAAACAGCGAAGTTTTTAGTCAGAGTGGGATTCACTCCAGGTCTCACCTGGGACTTTCCTTCTAATGACTGGTTTGCATTCTCAAAATGGCATGTGGCTGCTTTGTCACTTTTAGTTTGACATGGTGTTCATCTGCTTTGCTTCCTGTCCAAAGATTTTCTTTGCCAACTTAAAATAGCTCTTCAGCAGTGAAAACACTTACCATAGTGAAGGCATCTGTAGAGATGATCTGGAAAGGTGACTGTCAGAAACACTGAGCATGGAAGGGGCTTGAGGAGGGGTGGCATACTCCTGTGGTGCAATTGTGTTAGGAAATAGAGGAGTTCCTCCTTTTCAGTGCATTTTATCTCACAAACCACATTTCTGGATTGCTTGATGTTCCAGATAGAAAGAGACATAAAATATAGACAAGCGAAATAATGATGCAGAGGGTGGGAAGGTGAAGGGAGCTGATGTAGCTGGAGCTTGGGTGGAGATGGAATGGTGGTGTGGGTGATGGTGCCTGGACTCACCCCTCTCTGCAGCAGGGTGCTTTCCAGTCCCTGGGTGATTGCAGGGCAGTGTCACCAAAGCCTAGAGCAGCCCCTGTGTCCCTGTGGGTCTGCAGTGGGTGATGAATGCATAGGACAGAGTTGTGTGTAACTTGGGCTTGTTAATTGTGGCACTCTCCCCTCCTATCCCAGTTTGATCCTGACAACACTGGCTACATCAGCACTGAGAAGTTCCGCTCCCTTCTCCAGAGGCACGGCTCGGAGCTGGACCCCCACAAGCTGGAGGTCCTGCTAGCCCTGGCAGACAGCAACTCTGAGGGGAGGATCTGCTACCAGGACTTCGTCAACCTGGTGAGTGCTCTGGCTGGCAGGGCTGTCAGACCTTGGCTCTGCTTAAAACATGGGCTGTTGAAGGACAGTGTCTCTTCCCCTCCCTTTATTAACACCAGTGTTTGCTGCATCATATTCTGCATGGACTTGCTTCAGCAAGAGTCAAATTGCTTCTGATTTTTCCAGGGAAACAAATTTGCATGGGAAGGAATTGTGGGAACTGTAGTAATATCATGAAGCAATGGCTGCTGCTACTTTGGAAGTTTTTGCTCTCAGTATCAGTTGCTAGCTGCTATAATGAGCCATTTGTTTGCAAGCAGAGGTCTGTCAGTCTGGATGTCTCCTGTTTTATCTAGAGATTTCACCACTTCCAGACAAAAATATATAGATAACGTTGTGTTGACATGCTAGGTGGAGTCATATTGCACTGCTGTAGGCATCAACAGCAACAAGGATAAAATGTTTCTAGGTCACGTTCATTTTATCCCAGGTGAGGTGTCTCAGAGTGCATGAGTCATGATCTGGATGCCTCTCTATCTCTACTGAGTCAATTAGTGAAGGGATTGCTCTGTTTCTTGTCAAGGCAGTTTGTTGAGTCAACACAATTGTAGACATGTGTTGTCAGGTGCCCAGGATGGCTTAGAAATGTTGTTTGCAAGATATCTTGGACATTGGCCATTCAGAGGTTTTGCCTTGTTCTTACTCTGTCATTGAACACCTGAATCCCAGATTTAGTGCAATATTAATATAAGCCTGGGTGACAAAGTCGAAGGGGAATGGAAGTTGGTGACATGTCTGAGGTTTCTGTGGAAAGCTGGATGTGTCCTTGTTGCTGCGTACAGTAATTTGTATCTCTGTGTGTTCTGCAGACAATGTGGGGATTTGATCCCTTCATTTGTCATGGTCACTCATGCACGTGTCCTTGGTTTAGAAAGAGTCTTGTATATGTCCTGTTTTCACATTAATCAGAAAAGTATGATAACATGGCCCAGCTGTCAAGGACCCAGGTCATGACCTCCATCAGGCTGTGGGCAGTGTCAAGGTGAAGTTACTTTGTTGGAATGACACAGACCTGCTGTATCTAACCAGGCAGTCTTGTAAGCCCCTTGTCTAGGTACACAGTAGAATAAAAGCAGCAACTCTTAAACAGATTACACAATGTGAGGTTTTCCTCAGCTCCAGCATAACAAACAGTGTGGTCCTCAGTGCTCAGCAGAGTATTTATAGTAACAGCTGCTTGTTCCACAGTTGGGGATATTCAAAGTACTGTGCAAGCGTTCACTAATTGGGCTGCACAACCCTTAGGTAGCAGGAAGAGGCATCATCGAATTTCTTTTACAGAAATGATGGCCTAGGGCCAGCCAACACATTGGCAACAGGCTCAGGAATAGAACTGGGCTTTTTCTCTCTCCTCGCTCCACAGGGCTCAGGAGCAGCACACACTAATGAGAGGTAGGTGGGAGCTGAAATGCTTGGACATTCTCCTCCTTCGGGAATAGAGGCTGTGCCAGCTCACACCCAGGTGATGTGGTTTCTGCAAAACAGCAAATTTCCTTCACTACTATTGAATGACTCCTATAAAGAAGACATTGATTTTCCTGTCACCAGCCCCTCTCTCCTTGTCTGCATTTTTTGCACTTTCTAATCAATAGGCAACGCAAATGCCAAAACATTAAACTACTTACAAATGACATCTCTCTTCTCACTTATCCTCTAGTTTCTATTGATTTCCAACATCCAAACTTTTTTTAGGGCTCCTTCTCTTTTCTCTGCCTTCTGAACTTTCTTTTGAACTTCCTGATGGAACGAAGCAGCACAGTTTATACAGAATCACTGTGAAATTAGGGATTTCCTTCACCTCCTAGCTGTCAATCCTCGGTGTGGTGGTGTTTAAGTGCATGTTTGTGCATGACGATCATTAGCCCTTTCTGCTTTACGCTCAGGTTAATTTGTCTGTTTCAGTAGCTTAGCAAGAACTGACCTGCTGCCAAAAATGATGGTGCTGGGTGTGGGGATGGAAAGGCTGACCTTTCACTAAACCAGAGGCTTCACAAGCAAGGCTTTCTTTATGTATGATTTTCCCTTTCTCCAGCATCATTATGAGCACCAAGAACTCTGCCTGCTCTCTCAGGCACTGTGATTCCCAGCTAAAGGACTGCTATTGAGCAAAGCTATGTTATCCGCTGATGTTCAGAATGTTTTGTGAACTTCCAGATACATCAAAAATGTAATTATAGGACTTCTCACCTTAATAACCTTAATACATCCATGCATATACCTGCTCTCAGCAAAGCAACTTAAATTTATGAAATTGGAAATTTTAAAATATGAGACTAGACCCCAGGAAGCACTCAGGAAATAAATAGAGAAATTAATAAATTTAAGGAAGATGAAAACTCCTGGCGTGATCTGCAAACAGAAAAGGCTCAAAAAGATCAGATAGGCAACTCATTGGAAATTACTTCTCCTCCGTGTGTATGAAATTCAGCTCGTGTAGTTGTAAAACACAATGCTGCAATCATATCCATTTCTGTTTCTGCATTGTGATTTGTAGTCATGGCAGAAAGTTTCAAATGGGATTTCTTATGTTGCATCTGAGACAGTGCAGAGTAACAAAAGTATTTCCTGTACAAGTGGAGACATCTTGTGCATCTCTGCTCTCTGGCTGCTTTGCAGCATTGTGAAAAGAGATGCACAGAGAAAATTCTGGCTATGAACAGCATGGGCCACAGGAGGAGATAATGAACCAAGGTGTTTAACTAACTTTGCAACTTTTAGAGAAGAGACAAGCCAGGAGTTAATTATACTTGAGATGCTATTTGCTGGGGTTCTTGCTGTACAGCAGTTGCTGTTGGCAGTCCTGGATTACTTCTGATAATATTCTGTGAACTGTAATAGAGCTTGCAGTAAGTAGTAAGCTCTAAGACAGAGTTCTTGTGACTTGGGAAAAACAAAACACTGCTGCTTCCAACAGAAATATTTAGCTGTGACTTTGTAGTTACTTGAAGTTGATGTAACATCTCAGCAATTAGCAAAATATATTAACTAATTAAATGCACATCCTTTGTTTTCCAGATCAAGAATCACCACTTTGCTTTCCCTGGCCTTGCTGGCTTCTAGGGACAAGCTAATTCTACCTTATTTTTAATGTGAACAACACACAGTTTTGAAGCACTGTGTAATGTGTTATTTGAACCACAATGTTAGTCTTGTCCTGCAAGCAATGTTCTTTCAAGTCACCTTGAAATTTGAAAGTGTTTTACCTTTTCTATTGGAAGTGCTGGAAGGCCTAAGCCTGGCACATTTAGTAGGAATCAGACAAAAACTTGAGCAGGGATAATTTATTTTGTCTCTCCTGCCTCTTTCTTTGAATCCCTCAAGTAAACACTGCTTGATCAAACCAGATCAGAATGTTGGTATTTGGTATTCAGGTTTTTTCCCTTTGTTACTATTTGGGAAAGTGCTACCAGGTTGGCTTAGAGGATGTGAACATCTGTGAGAGATGAACTTAATGCTGAGATATGCATTTTGGGAAAAGCTGTCTCTACCCACATTAGCATTTTGTAGAAGTGTGGCAGAGGGAAGGAAATAAATGTGAATCTTGAAAGCAAAATTGATTGGAGAGGTTGCATTTGTAAGTAAAGTGGGTTATAAAACTGGAGCTGGCAGAGGCTTTTAAAAAGCTTGTGCTAACTTCTGATTTAATGTTCTCTGTCTTGGAGGATCAGAGCTGGAGAGCTGAATGCATTGCCTGTCACAGAGCTGCATGTGTTTAAAAATAGCTCGAGACCAGTCTCAAAGATGCCAATACGTAATCGGCAGAAACCCATGTTTTTCAAAACCTTCTGAGTGAGGCTGAATAAAACCATAAAAAGGGTACTGTGCCCCATACAAGCCCTGAAATTGGAGATGGGGGAAATACCACATGAATTGGCTATTGATCATCTGAGGTAGCCACAATACTACAGATATCCAAGGAACACAGAGAAATTGGTCTGCCAGTGGAGATGGACAACTTCCTTTGCAAGTTCCAGATTATCCCAGAGTAATTTAGAGTGCTGTGTGTGCTAAACAAAAGCAGGGCTTTGTACTTCATCAAAGTTTGTCACTGTTCTACTCTTGACATCCTAAATGTTGACGTTTTTAGTGTTGAAGACAGGTTCAGATCAAAGTAGGAAAAAATTTTCCATTTGCACAGAGGTATCAAACCCAGCCCTTGAGCAGAGCTCTAGCACTAAGCCTTGGTTTGTTTTGGTGGGGTGATACCAAAGGGCAGAGCTGAGAGGACCTGGGTACCGGTCAGCTCAGCCTGGCTCTTCTGCAAGGGAAATTTCTTTCTGCACAATACCATTTTGTAGGCAGGAAGGACTAAGGGAATGTGTTGTTCCCCACTGCTATCTTCTCTCTCCACATCCTGTTTGCTGTACCCATCTGCTTGCAGCTTTAATATCATGCTCATTAAAGAAGTCCTAGATCGATTGCGTGAAGAGAAGTGGGGTGGGCTGCCCTGGGCTCCTGGAGCCATGATAATGTGCAGGCCAACAATGGGCCTAGTGTTCTTGCAGCTGATGATTAAATAGTTGGCTCATAAATACCAATATTATGTAATTCCAAAATCCAGTCAGCAAATTGTGACCATATGCGAGACTCTGTTTGGGAAGATTTGAATCTTCCAAAGTCAGTCTGAGGAACAGAACAGATTTCTCATCAAGAGTTGGTGAGGGCAGCAATACTGACTTAATCCTCTGTCTCTCCTCATGCCCATCTCCTCCTAGCTTGATCCAAAGGCCTCTGGGGTCATGTGAGTAGGGCCAGGATTGCTGTGTTTGCTAGAGCCCTGGCAGTCAGCTGTGCTGTCTCTTTGAAGATCATCTCCTCCTTGGTGCCGTGGGCAGTGCGTGCAGGTGGGGACCAGCAGGATGCCTCCTTCCCAAGAGGCCTGATTTTAACAAGGGCTCAGTACATCCATTCATCCACATCTTGAGGGATTGTGGGGGCTTTTCTGCACATCTGGCGCACTCCTGACACTGTTCCTGCCTCATCGGGGTGTAAAACCATGCCAAGGCTGCAGCATGCAGAGGGAACCTGGACCTTCTCTCCATATCCTCTGCTCTAAAGAGGGTCTGGCAAATACTTTCATGTGTCTTTCATGTTAGCTTCTGTGTGGGGTGTGAAAGGTCCTGTGATTTATCTTCCTCTCTGGAAGGAGGAAGGCAGAGCTTTCTGCTGAACAGTAGTCCAGTTTCCCACCTCCTCACAAGAGCCAGTGGAGCTTTGGTCATCTGAGCTATGACTTACAGTGATCCTGCAATATTTTGCTCTTAAATCTGAGAAGATGTTTCCCTGTTTTGTTTTTTTTTAGTACATTAAGGAACATCTTCAGAAGCATCATGGTGATGAATTTGCAGTGCCCTGGCTGTTTTCTGGGCTCCATGGGCAGCACAAGCATTATTACAGAGAGAACACTGGGCTGATGGGGCTGTGCTGAGTTCAGGTGACTGAACTGAACCAGTCCCTTGTAACAGTAACAGACGAGTCCAGGGGTGCCTCCCTTAGGATACTCTGCTCAACAGATGCAAGGAAATCTTTGTTAGGATCCTAACCATGGACATCAGCAGCCTTTGGAGTTTCCTGCCCATCTCCCTTGGCAATCTCTGCACTGATGCGGTGATCATCTACTGAGGGTGGCCAGCACTTCTTGATGCTGAACTGAAATGACAATTTTCCTTGACTCTGGAAATTATTATCTTTTCCACTGAAGTGCTGCAGGAGGGAAAAGCACTGACTGTTTTGTGGTAGGCAGGAAAATCCCATTTATCGCTGTAATTGGAATAAACACATCAGCAGCTCCAGTCAACTGTCTGGTATCTTCAGGCAATTTTATAGTTTCAGTCTGAATTTATTCTTGCCCATAAGAGGGGCAAAGCCAGAGAGAAAAGTATGAACTTTGTGAGGGAGCACATGCAGAGCATCTCTGAAAGGCTGTTCTGAACTAACCTGGAATGAAGCTTTCTTCTGTGGACATAGAGAGGTCATTAGGTGGCTAAAAGTGTCTTTGAAACAGAGGTACATCTCTTACCTAGCAAAAGGCATCTCACACGTGCTAAGAAAAGCCTTGTACCTGTTTCTCTATGAAAATATTATCTTTCAGTATGAGCAGGCTTTCTTAATGCAACAGAGGACCACAACGATTTTTTCCCCCTCAGCTTCCCTAGTTTTAGATACAGGCCTTTGGATGATAGACATGAGAAGACTGAGAGAGAGACTTTGTGGACTTTTTTTTCTTCTTTGTTTTTCTGCTTTTTTTACAAGAAATGTTTTATTACAAGTGTTTTCTGAATCAACGGATGAAAGAGGGAGCAAAGGAGAAATACCAAAATGGAGAGAGTTGTTAGGGTAAAATATCTTCTCACTGAAACAACTCAAAGAGAACAACAACAACAACTTTTTCATCAGTTTAAAAAAAATATAACATCAATTGATGGTCAGTGCTCCTCTGTTTTGGAGGGACAGGCTACAAATGAAGGCTAAGGAGGGACAGAATGGGTCACAGTGCCATCACCTCAGATGGCCCCTTGCCTTCCTCCAGTGATTAACAGGAGGTGGCTCCCTGCAGTGATTACTGTATTTAAGCAGCTTGGTCCAGCTTGGAGCAATTCCCTGACTGCCTGGGCACTGAGAGCATAACCTCTGGGCTTTGCTAGCTTTGGGATATCAGCTGAAACCAGCAGCATCCAAGACAACTGGAAGCCACTGCTGTTGAGTGTCATCTCTTCTTGGTTCTGGGAGGCTGGATGTGCCGGTGGTTTGAGAGCAGTTAGCAGCTCTCTCAAAAGAAGGACCAGGCTGTCGTGTTTGCTTTGCTGCCTGTTACAGTGGAAGGTCCCCCTGCAGCAGCCTGTGTACACAGCGAGGCTTTGGAGCTCCCTGCCAAAGATTCAGCCAGACAGTGGCTCTCATGCAGCAGGTTTGTTTGACATCAGGGCTAATTAACAATTATACAAATCTTGGAGCAAGCTCTTTCAGACCTGGTTTGTTCCCCCACCCCCAGAAGGCTAAGCATAAGATTCCATCTGCCTAATTTGCAAATGCAATTGCTTTAATTATGCATCCAAACTGGTAAAGTGTATGCTCAAAAAGATAGCTAAATCTATGCATGTAAGGTGATAATGCATATACAAATTAGCTGTAAGCCTGTGCCATCTCTAAGCCTGCCCCTCTGAGGATAACTTATGAAAGAAGCCTTGGAAAGGCTTGCAAGCTTACAGGAGCTAAGACAGCCTGTACAGCCGATTAATTTATTGTTTGTTGCTGTTGCTCAGGCAGTTTTGTTTTACACAAAGAGATAATTTTCTTTGCCCAGAGCTAACTCCTGCCACAAGGGTTAGATGTGCTGTGAAAGTGTCTGCTGCTACATTTGAGAAATTTCCTGCCCCAAGACTGCAGGGAAGTTTGATAGAGCAGAGGCATCAGAGGGAAGGACACAGAAATATGGATTGTGATAACTGATGGTGAAGAGGGTGCATGGAAGGCTGGAGAATGGGCCATAGAGCTCAGCCAGGTGCATCAGCAGCCTCTGCTCTGCCTTGCCAGAGTTCTGCCTTGACCTATTGGCATCATAATGGCAGGCCATGGTACTTGTTTTCCTTGCGCCCCAAGTTTTCAGTGCACCCTGTCATTGTCCCGAGACTTGGTTCCTAAAGCTCAGCCTGGTGGTGGCTTTCCTGCCTGCCTGCATCTGGTGCTGCCAAACTGACACTATTTCCCTGATGATTGTGCCAGGCCTTGCTTTGTACTCATGGTTTCTTCCATTCCCTTTTCCTCAGATGAGCAACAAAAGGTCGAACAGTTTCCGCCAAGCCATCCTGCAGGGGAACAGGAGGCTGTGCAGCAAGGCCCTGCTGGAGGAGACGGGGCTGAGCCTCTCGCAGAGGCTGATCCGGCACGTGGCGTACGAGACCCTCCCGCGGGAGATCGACCGCAAGTGGTACTATGACAGCTACACCTGCTGCCCCCCGCCCTGGTTCATGATCACCATCACTATTGTAGAGGCAAGTACCCTCCCTGGGAACCTCCCCACACTGCCAAAGGCTCTGCTGGGACGCAATCAGGGGTTGGAGAGGGATTCATTCAGGCCTGGACAAGGACAGATGTGAAGCTGGTGGCCATTTTTGTTGCCTGTTGGAGTGTGTTTTAAGTGGAGACTGTGATGCTGTCATTGGAACAATTCGTATATGGGACTACACAGTTTGGGAAATGAGAGCAAAACTGTTTGAGGAGTGAAAACAAGACAGTTCTAGAGAAATGGATACGTCAATAGAATTAGAAATTTCTGTATGGCTACCTCTGTTCTGTGAGTGGAGAGAAAAAGCAGGGGAGAGAACCTCTGGGTTAAATATTCTGACCTGCTCATGTGTTGCCCAAATGAGATCTTTGCACATTTGCTGAGTAATGTGCTCAAGAAAGTACAGAGTAGGATATGACACTGATAGTAGGGTGCTGACTGGGAGCAGGTTCCTCTGACTCAGGGGCTGGTGTGTTACAGAAGGTCACAAATACAGTTATATCAATGTGTTGCAGGTTCCTCAAAACAGGGAATTTTCATGCTGTGTGAAGCTGTCAAATGGGAGAAAAGTTTTTTATATGTTACCTTTTTCTCCTTTATTTTAGGTAAAAGGTAGTTTTTGGTGAGAAAAGGCATTTGCTAACCAATGAATATCTCTGCTCTTCTAGGTTGCCTTTTTTCTTTATAACGGAGTGGTCTTAGACAGATTTGTGCTGCAAGTCAGCCACCCCTTGTACCTGAAGAATGCGTTACTGTACCATCCCCAGCTTCGGGCCCAGGCTTGGAGGTACCTAACCTACATATTCATGCATGCAGGGTGAGTACTTACAAACAGTTCAGGTTCCCCTGAGAGATAGAGAAAGTGACAGAATCAGCTCAGAATTAGATTTTAAATACTCAATTATAAATTATGTGCAAAAATATGAAGATGTTGTGGACTGTTGGGCAATGAGGTGCAAACCTTCACAGCTCTCTGAAGGGACAAGGCAACAAAAGGAGCTTAACAGATGCTGCTCTTCTCCCCAGCAGTTTTGGGACCACACTTTCTTCCTACTGTGCACTTCCTAAAACTAGGTCAAAGCCCAGTGTTCCACTAAAGGAGCTGTGCAGGTGGTAGAACAAGTCTGCAAATATGTTGGACTGGTAGTTAAAAATACAGGGTTTTGGAAAAGTCAGTTAAATTCCCTGTGTCTGGGATATGGCATCACTCAGTAATGTTGGTTCCTTCTGTAAGGACTGAGCTAATGCCTAGAAGGCTGTGTCAAGCCTGAACTCCCACTTTGTACATACTATGGACACAGAATGGTGTCCATACAAAATGAAGATGCACAATAAAATGAATCCTCCTTCATCCCATGGGAGGTAGGTAACAGACTTTGGAAGAATATACAAGGTGTGGGGATTCTAACTCTGTTCTTCTCGGCTGTGCTAGTCCTCACAAAATTTAAGTAGATTTAATTGTGTGATGTTTGTGATGCCATGGTGATGAGTAAGTGTCACTGGAAAGTTCATCCCTGTACAAAACATTCTACCCCCTCTGAGCAGTTCCTCAGATCATTATCTTCACACATTCCTGGCAGATAATTGCAATTTTCTTTAATTCTGTCATTGAAAAATGACAGCAACAAGCCTTTCAGCAGTAGTGTAGAGTTTGAAACTGCATAAGGACTCTTTGTTCTTAAATAGAAAGCCTATATTTCCATCAGTCAATGTTCTTCTATGAAAGGCCTGAAAGATCAAGTTGATCTTTGCCTTTTTTTCCATGTCTCTGATGGAAGACATACTGATGTCTCTTTCCTGCAATGGAATAACTTCCTTGGTGTGTAATTGCCCTGGAGCAGAAGATGTGCCCCAGATCCCTGGATAAAAACAGACTGCACCCAAGGGAAGAGTAGGGAAAAGTTTTTAGAAGAAACTTCTGAATGTGGCAACCTCTGTCCTCTGCATGCTGAATCCCTCCAAAGAGCCAATATGACATAGATTTCATCCTGCAAGTGGGGACTACTGGGCTTAGACATGAGGCTGGTTACCTAAAATGGGAAGTGGAAAGTTCCATCACTGAAAATATGGGGAAAATGTGGCTTGTAAAAGAAAGAAACACTTGATTTTAACTAATGTTAGTTAATTTGTATTTGGGCTTTCTTTTGGTGGTGGTGGTGTTTTACCATATCGCGTCTATAACTACAGATTGCTCTAGGATACATTGGAGGAGAAACACCTGCACAAGGACAATTTTCCAGCATTAAGTGCCTTTCTGTGGCATGCTTTCCTAACCTGTGCCAGATCACCCTTGTAGCAGGCAGTTCCCTGGCATTCTTCACACTCACTGGCCAAAAAATCTCTCAGGTTTATTTCACCTCTGGGTGACTCAGAGTGGAACAATGGAAGGTGGTGAGCAGGGGACTTGTCATGATGGATTCCAAGTCCTTTAGCTACACAGCCTTTAAAACAATGGAGAGTCCCACTGGAGCAATAAACCTTGTGATTTATCTGCAGTGTCTGGAGTTAAGCTAAATGTCCCTTTATTTCTAACTTCTCTGTATTAAGTTCCTTTCTTGTGAGGAAAACAGATAAATCTTGGGAAGGTAATACTGTTTTTTAGTGGACGCCCATCATTCTCCTCTCTTTTCAAATGAGAGGATAACACAATGCCATGGGTCTATTGTTACCCTGCTTCCAGCTGAGACTTTTAAATGGTAATGTGGACTGCTCCTTAATTTAGTGCACTCGGTCTTTTTTTTTGAAGAGCAAGTGGCAGCCGCAAGGTGTTTGAGAAGGCAGCAGTTGCTAAGGCTTGGCTGGCTGTGCCTCTAGAAAGATTCCAAAAATGTACAGGCTGTGTGTTGGTTCTGATGGAGGGAGCTTTGTCAAGGGCTGAAAAGGCAAAGTTGTAAATTCTGCCCTTCTGTTTTTATGGAAAGCAGACGTTGATATCTGAAGCCCACACATTTGTATCACTGCCATAACTAATGACTTGCATTGATGCTCAGTCCCATTTGTTTGGTCCCAGGGAAGGAGAAAGTCCTTAATAAATCAATGAAATTGTCATTTCAAGAATGACACATTCAGCACTGGCAAAGGGTAATTATATTTTATGGGTACTTATTGACTCTGGTGCCTTCAAAGCTCTTAGTGTGATGGGGAAGAGAAGTGAATGGGATTGCTCCTGGGAAGTCTTCTAAGAACAGCTGTGAATCAGAGCAGTCACTTCAGAGCCAGGATAAACTTTGCTGAGCTCTTACAAAAGCTTCCTTTGGAAAATAAGACCCAGTGCTTTGTGTGGAAATGTCAGGTGCCACCTCATGATGTTGACTGTGTGCCAGCCAAAGCTTCTTCCCTCCCCTCTGTGAAAGGCCACTTGGATGTTTGGACTCATCTCAGTGATCTGGGTTTGACCTTTGCTGGTTTTTCCTAATTTAATTCCCTGTGTTCTGTGAGCATGTGGGATCAGAGCAAGTGCTGACCATGCCCAGTGGCTTCAAAGGGCTTGAGGAAGGTAATGAAAGAACTCAGTTACATGCAGCAGTTTCCCATGATGAAAAATTGCAGTGCGGAATGTATTGTGCAGGAGGGAAATTCATCTTTGGAGAGAAATTCAATGGAAACAAACTTATTAAGCTATCAGGAGAGGATTGTTTTCTGCAGTATCATTTCTGGCACTTTTTTGCAGTCCAACTTTAAATTCTCATTTATGAGACTGTTCTGTCATTACTGAATCTCACCATCAGTGTTTTTCTCTGCTGTATATGGGAAATTGCTATGGTAACGTGAAAAAGATCAAAACAGTGGAAATGCATATAACTTAAACCAAAGTTTGCTAGTGCCTGCCTGTGAGCAACCCTTTTCTTGTATAAAATAGGATGTATATTTTCAAGACATTAGGTACTTTCCTCTCTTTTCCCCAAAAGATGCTGGCCTTCTGCCTTAAGGGTGCCACTGTGTCATTTAGATCCATCTCTTTTGTAAGCAAGTTCTCTTCATACAAAAAGCAGGATACCCTTGGCTCCAGTGGGATGTCACCATTCATTGAGGTCACAGTCCTCTGAACCCAGGGTAAATCTCAGACACTAGCAGAGTGTTGAGGATCCTGTTCAGGGCCTGGTGCTGGTATTACCTCACTGGAAGACCCTACAGATGAATGTCTGTATAGAGCTTTGAAAAGTGGCAGGTGAGGTTTGTTGAGTAGTATTGGTTAAAGCAACAGAGAACTTGCATTGAAGCTATTGATTCAGCTCAGGGGAAATCTGCTGCACTGGAGTCTCTGCCCAATGTACACATGTGAGCTGTCACACCTGCCTGCAGGCTGCAAGTGGTCCTGCACAGCGAGATAGTGGGGCTTTCTGCAAGAGTCCCCTCAGCCCAGCTTTTTCCTGTGTGTTCAACAGGAGTTTAGGAGTTTTGCTATTGACTGTAATGGGAACAAGGGTGGGTGAAGAGAGAGCATCAGTGAGTACAGTTGGGCACCTGAGCCCTCTGCTTCCCATTCTGACCATTGAAGTAGGCACAGCAGAAAAGGGTGAGGGTCAGACAGCCATGCTGTGAAGCAGCATTATGGCACCAGGAAATGGAGTTCTCCTGGAACTTCTACATTCACCTCATTCTTAACATCCACTTCCCATCATGGCAGTGTGATGTGTGCAGGGAAAAGTGGAATCACTAGGAGGGGAGAAGAGAGGAGCAGGTCAAATTTCTGGCTTCTGTTCCAGGCTCTGCTTCCATCTTGCTGCTTCTTTTTTTTTTTTTTTTTTTTTTTTTTTTTTTTTTTTTTTGACAAGTCATTTAACTTTTTCAAGCAAGGAAAAAGGAAAAAAAAGTCTGACTAAGAATCAAACATTGTACGAGGTCTTTAGCTGAAAACACCTGTGTGGATACAGAAAAGATAAAAGCAGAAAGGAGGGAAGAAACATTGTAACTCTGGGTCTGATTTTTTTCTGGAATCACTGTTTTTCCCAGTGTTAGTCTACTTATGTGAATCGGCTGCTATTTGGATTTTCTTTCCAAAATATCTATGTCTCAGTGGTAGAGAAAGGAGATGAAGAGCTGGAAAAGAGGACAACTGTTGTTTTTCCTTGCTGCAGGATAGAACACCTTGGGCTCAATGTTGTCCTTCAGCTCTTGGTTGGGGTTCCTCTGGAAATGGTGCACGGAGCTGCGAGGATCAGTTTTGTGTACGTTGCAGGAGTTGTGGCAGGTAGGTGACACTTCTGCATGCCCCAGGTGGAGAAGCAGTGAAAATGGTCTGTGCTGGCTTTTGAGTTGGAGAAATGTTTTGTGATATTTGGGATTAGGAGAGGATCATTCACTGATCTTCTGTGCATTGAAATCCTTTGTGGGGCTGGACATAGAAAATATGGTACAACTTGACATCTATTTCTATGTAGCCATAGACTCTGTGTTTAGTAGACCTGCTAAAAATGCACCAACTACCTGTTAATTTAAAATAGCCTTGCTTTAGATGATCTTCCTGAATGTGGAGACATGCTCGTCCTGTGGCAGTTCTTCCTACATTTGTCCTGTCTTTCACCTTTCTACAGCCTAAGTAAGGAAGAAGTATTTGGTTGTAGATTGATTGTGAGCAGTGCACAGAAATCTGGAAAATTCATTTCATCATTAAGCCATGGGGTCTGATTGATTTTTAGTTTGTGCTGAATTGCTTTTATTTATGTTTGGAATTTCCAGCAGTTTGGAGGTGATGAAAGCTGACAATAGATCAACATCTAGTTAAAACAGAAGGAGGGTGTGAAAACAACCAAGAACTTTATAGTGGAACTCAGAGAGTGATTGACTGCCTTTGTTCAAGATTTATAGTGTTTGTTTGGGTTTTTTTCCAGCCACATAATTACTTTTTTCCATAATAAGCAGATAAACCCTTTGTAGAATGGGCTGCATTGGGTACTAATAAATCCTGCATTCCAGGAGACAGTCTGTGGAAAGAATAATTGGACTAGGGCACAGGACGAGGCATGGTACAAACATCAACAGTATTTAATGCAAAGAAAGGAGTTAGCAGAGCATCTCCGCTGTCCCCTGACTGTTATTTTAACAAACACTAACAAAAGTGGTGCCCAGTTTGCAACTTCCCAGATACAGCTTTTCTACACAGATTTTTCTACACAGGACTTCACTGATATCTTAGTTATGAAACATCTTTTATTCTTTGTCACGTGCCAGGAGAGAGGAAAATGGGTATATTGATGCTGACATAATATAAAGATAACTCAGCTGCTAAATAATCAGGAATAGACAAAATGTAGTAAAATGTAAAATGTAGTTAGGCCACAACTTTTATGGTTCTTTCTCATTTGTCTGGCTTTACTAAGAGGACACATTAAGAATGGAAATTGAGGCGCTCAGTGCAGTGCCTGAGGACTTAACTGCAAGTTCTTATTACTTCTTCCTTTATTTCTCATTAACTTTTTCCTTAATGGCAGTGTTTAAGAGCTGAGAAGTCTCAGGGCCATACAAGGAAGGAGGGAGCTATCAGCAGAGTTGGCTGGTGGAAGCTCAGCACTTTCTTGACCTGGAATCAGTTGGGCAATTAGCAAAGAAGTTCATTAGATTCTGCGCTACCAAGGACTCTCTCAAGATTTGCCAATATGTCTTTTTCCCATTCCCAATCATCACAAAGATCTTCATTATCCCTTCCTTGTGACAGCAAATCTGCCTTTCCCTCTATCGCTTAAATTATTCTTAAAGTCAGCAATGAAAGGAGCTTTGAGCAGATCCAAGCCTCCAACTGGGATAAGAAGAAGCAATGTCTGTGTTTGGCTGTATTATTAGTGGTGCCTTTATGTACTTGACCTGTCATTTTGCTGGCGTGTGCCTACTGCCTCCATCCAGGCTATTTTTGACTAGTTTTACTCTGAAGTTTTACAGGTAACAGGCTGTGCTGTGATCAGAGGCCTGTGCTAAGTTACAAGTCCCTAGCTCCTTCCCCCTGTGATAATATTTTTCTTGCCAACATGGGAGCTACTTCTGTTTTATCTTCAGGTGAGAAACAAACACAGACATTTGTCTGTCTCCTGCTCCCTTATTCTTTCAGTCAGGGAATAAATGCCTTTTTGCAGGACAAGTTTAAAGACACATTGCTGCCTTGCTTGGCTGCTTTTAAAGTAGGTGCAGAGGAATCAATCAGTCACTGCCTTGACAGGACTGAGTTGGCTTCACCAGTCAATCAATTTCCCCCTCCTTCTCTTTCTGTATTCCTGACCTGCAGCAATTAGCACAAACAGGCCACAGCAGGGATGTAGGGTAGGAGAGAGTGTGTTTATTTGGTGGGCAATTGTCACAAAGCCTTGTTGTTTCCCCCAGGGTCCCTGGCAGTGTCAGTGGCTGACATGAGGGCGCCGGTGGTGGGCTCCTCTGGAGGTGTGTATGCTCTTGTCTCTGCTCACCTGGCCAATATTGTGATGGTGAGTACCAGAGTGACTGTCTGACCTCAGAGTGAGCCACATCTGGTGGCCCAAAGGGGCTGGAAGTAAGGCCTTACCCAGCTGTTGGTCATTCAGAGCTTGCCCCAGCTAAGAGTCTTGTCTCAGTTGTGTGGTTCTGGAATGGAAAAATTACCTTGAACTTGGTGACTTGGTACCCTGATGGCTGACAGTTTGCCAGGACAACCTAAAGATGTTGGTAATCCAAGATTTATCAGTGTTCTCCAGGCTATCAACTCTCCATGCAATAGCTGACAAATGTTTGAAAAGCAGACTGGCTCTGCAGAAGTGGCAGACCTGTTCCTGTCTGGATATGCTGTGTAATTTTACTAGGTATCTAAGGAAATTTAGCATTCAGTGCATTCATGTGCGGAATATTCTTTATCTCCATTTGTAAAACCCAGATTATAGCTGAACCCTGGGTGATCTAATGATGCATCTTTTTGCTATTTCACCTCATGAAATACTTTACAAAGGTGAGCAAATACCAGCATTGTCCTTCTTCTAAGGTTGGAAACAGGAGTTCATCTCCAGCCCTCAGCTAGGTGGTGGCAAAGGCCAGCACAGCTGCCTGGGGGACTCCTCAGCTGACACTGGGAAAAAAAGGCTTTGCTGATAGAAGATTAATGTGTGGTGGCATGTCTGTCCTGTACCAGCAATATCAGAGCAGAATAACCATAAAAATGAGGATAATGCTCCTCTCCTGGGTCTGAGTGGGAAGATAATGTGAGGTGCCTGCAGTAGAGACAGATCTGTTATATGGGTGCTGGAAGATGTGTGTGTGTGGTGGTGTTGGAGCCAAGCCTGAAAGAAAACCTTGTACTTGATGCTTGTCTGCAGTAAAGTCATCAGCTCCAGCTGTGACCCACAGTGGTGCTGCTCCAGACAGCTTTTTAACAGCTGGGAAGTGAGAGATATCCTGAGCAGAACTGGTCTGCTTCACCCTCTTCAAGATTTTCAGAGCATGAATGAGCTGAGGCTGCTGTCCAAATTAACAGCTGAGTGGCTAGCAGAGAGGGTGGGAGCAGAGGAGAGGGGATACCCCTACAGCACAGGGTTTCTGCTGGGGAATTGCATCCCTGCCTTCAGTTCTTTTCAGTGTAATTTGTGTTCCCTGCCACTGTGCCAAGGAAAGCAGGAAGGAGCTTCCTCTGTCTCTCAGGGTGGTAACACAGCCACAGGGATTTTTAACACCACAATTCACAGGGTTAGAGGGGGGCATTGGAGGAAATATTGGCCTGCTTTAGAGGAACAGGCTGTTCAGAGGCGTGTGGAGAGTCTTCAGCAGTTACCTTCCCTGACTTCTTAGAACATCACAAAGTGATCTGTCATTTCACTACTCATTGGCTTCTGCCAAATCTGTTTAGCAGTTGCTACCTTAGCATCTTTATTTCTCCATTATCCACTGCCTCTCTTCTCATCTGAAATTATTTTTGCTGCTTTTCCAGTTCTGGTGGAGGGATGTTTTTGCTTTCCTTCCCCCCCTTGTCTCTCTGTGCTCACTTGTTATCTAGATGAGATGCTCCTGCACGCTGAAAGGCGTGCTGGCTGTTTGTGGCACAGCTCAGTCTGGCACAGCTGGGGACAGCAGGGACTGTGGCAGGGAGGGTCTCTGGAATCTTCTGTTCCCTTGTGCCTCCTGGTAACCAAAGGAAATGGAAACATTCCTGCTTGGAAAAAGAAATATTATTGGAATTAAATACATAAAATAACCAACAGGGGGAAGCAATAAAGCATGTCACCCCAAGGAAAAGAGTGAGGGGAGGGATTCAAAGCAGCTACATGGGAATGAAAAGTGAAGGAGGCAGCACAGTATTAATCAGCATGAGCTCAGAGCTTTCTGACTGGGTTAGATCTCTCTGTGGAGAGAGAAAATCAGTTACTTGTTTTGTGGAGGTTGCATTTTTTGCCATCCCTAGTGTCATTAGAGATAGTCTGAAGAGTTTACAAGCATTCTTTTTATTTCCTCAGTGTGACAAATAGGCAGCTTTTCACAAGAAACCTGATTATCTTGGTATCTCAGTCTGCCTTCAACAGGCAAATTTTCATTTAGTCACATAATAGTAATAATAAAAAAATAATAATGTTGTCTAATAAACATGTTTCTCAAAACATGATTTCTTTTCCTGCTTTAAAATTATGCGCAAGTGGAAAAGGAGGCCTTTTAATATTTCTCTATGGTGACTGATTATCATTCAGAGATTTTTATTCCACTATATTGATTAATAACCAAGCCTGAAGACAGAGGAGACTAAATCCAGGTTTCCTTGATATGCTTTTATTGAAGTCTTTATTGTTTCTCTATGCTCTGCCAAAGATCTGAGCTGCAGAATTTCAGGGAGCCTGAGGCACAGAAAGTAGCATCGAGAAAACACAGCAGGGCTTGAATGCACTGAGAAGCTGCCTGACAAGTGACACATTTAAATGTAATACCCCTTCAGGTCTGTGTGCAGCATTACTTTGTTTTCCTTGTCTCTTTTCCAGAACTGGTCAGGAATGAAGTGCCAATTCAAGCTGCTGCGCATGGCTGTTGCCTTGATCTGTAGTAAGTACCATACAATGCTTGGCACACGAGCAGCCAGTCCTGTTTTGTTTGTCCTTGTCATAATACTTCATGCTGATTTAGAGGGTTTTGACTTTGCAGCAGTTTTGGTAGGAACTTGCAGCTGGACCTTCTGGCAGCAGAAATCACATTGCTCTCCACTGCAGATTTTGGCTTTCAACGCAAGCATTTGTAAACAAGGATTTGTCATTAGCCAGCATCTGTAGCTTGTGGTGTTTGTGAAGGAGCTTAAACATCTTCTCTTTGCAGTCTCAAACATGCAATGCTTTCATAATGACAATACTTGGGTTTCCTAGAGCATGTCCTGTCTGGGATGGCAGCAGCATTATACCCACATTGGTGAATTCTCTTGCAGCCCAACCCCCGGGGGGACACAGTAAGGGAAACTAAGCTGTGAGTTCATCACAGACAGCTGTCTTCAAATTCTAACTCTTTTTTGTTATGGTGTAAATTTCAGAAGGTGAATATTCCCCAACCTGTCTACACTCTCACAAACCCCAACCACTTTCCAGCCACTGGAGAGGCCTCATGTCTGTGTGCCACAACCCTGACATAGCCACAGCTTCTCTGTGCTCACCATACAAGGCAATTTGTCCCTCTCTGTCTCCTCAGGGATGCAGTGCTTCCCACAATATGGACTTAAGAAGGGATAAACCTAGACAATTAACTTATTTTTTATTCTTTGTTCTAGTGAGCTTTGAATTTGGAAGAGCCGTGTGGCTGCGATTCCACCCCTCCGCTTACCCCCCATGCCCCCACCCCAGCTTCATGGCTCACCTGGGAGGGGTGATGGTTGGAATCACCCTTGGTGTTATCATCCTGAGGAACTATGAGCAGAGACTCCAAGATCAGACTTTATGGTGGATCTTCCTTTCTATTTACGTCATTTTTGTCTTGTTTGCCATCTTCTGGAATATTTTTGCCTACAGTCTGTTGGATCTAAAGCTACCTCCCCCTCCTTGAAAACACGGGACAGCAAACTGGAGAGCAGAAGTCATCTGTCAGCTGTGTTAAATGAATGAAGATGGAGGATCTATTTTTGTATTTAACTTGGGAGGATGATTCTTCTGAACACACAAGTGTGCTGGAGGAGGTGCTTAAAGATCTCATGAAAGAATGGGCTGATCAGTTTGTTCACAAATCCAGCAGTTTCTGTAACTCTGGCTGGCCATGCCCTGCAGTTTCTGCCCTGCACCTGGGCACTGACTGCTTGGGTTGTTATCACACATCAATATTTTCTATGAAATATTTGTATTTTCCAGATCAGTGCTGGAATTATGGCCAATTGTTCAGTGAATTTCCTCTGTGTTGCTGAACACTAAAAGGGAAAAAGAGCAGACATTTACTGATTAGAGATTCAAATGGTACTTACAAGGCAGCTTGAGTCTGGTTTCTTTGGACACGTCTGACTGTTCAGCCATACCAGTGCCACTGTCTAATTACTTGAATGGTTCCTAAGGTATTTTAGCCTCTGCTGAAACTTGTCTTGCACAACTTTCAAAGGAATCGGCAGAACTTGATTACACAAAGTGATGGAGACTGGTCTTCAACCACAGGTCAAACGAAGTTGCACTATAAACATTGTGAATCTTAGAGTGTTGTGGATACCCAGCCAGAAGTGACTTTTCCTGTGCATGTTTCATTTGATTTTAATTAATTATTCCCCCTTCCCCAGCCTGCTGTGGCTAGAGGGTGTGGCTGGATTGTTGTAGGGGCTTTTTGTTTGTTTTTTGGGGGTTTGTTTGGTTTTTTTTTTTGAGGGATGAAGAAAAGGAGGGCAAATGTTAATTTGTGGTTTTATCAGATGACAATCAGGTGCTGTTTTCTTCTCATTTTTTTTCTGACCACACTGACCTAACACCTGGCCTGCAGTGAGCTCCTAGCAAGGATCTCAACTCTTCCAGCAGGTTCTTCCTGGGAAAATGGGACCATGATCACCTCCAGCAGTCCAGGGTGGGAACTATCCAGTCTTTACAGCCATACAATCCATTTGGGGCCAAGTCCACTGAAGGCAGTGGAGTTAAATCAGTTTGTACGTAGCACTGGTTTCCCAATGAAGTGGAGAGGGTGTTATCTGCTACAGTGATCATTGTGAAATTAATAAAACTGGTTTTAATATGACTTCTAAAATTTTGAGGATGCCTCTTCCTGAGGCAATGGATGTTCAGGAGCCCCAGACAACAGTTAGTTGCAGTGATGCCTTTTTCTTTAATGTTGGTCAAGCCCAGTTGAGGCAATCTGTAGGTGGGCTGTGACACAGTTCACACAATTGCCTGCACAGACCTAGGGACCACATGGGGACATCTGCAGCACAAGCAGATCTTATAGGTACACTTCTCTGTAAGGTGCTTATTTTGCTTGTCACTTTAGAGAGCTGCCAAATTACAGTCCAGGAGTGTGGGTGCCCTCCTTTTCTCTGTCCTTTACCCACCTATTCAATGGTCTGGACAAAGTAGCCATAATAGTCTCTCCAGACAAGCTCCACTCTTCCTTTTTTCTGTTTCCTGCTGGTGCCCAGGCACAGCCACCAGAGTGTTTCACATCCCATGGGCACCATAGCAGTGGTGTTTGCTCTGTAGAAAAATGTCTCTGTGTTGTGGGCTTTATTCTCTCAGCTGTGCTATCCATGCTGTCAGATGATACCACAAGCTAGTAGGAGCCTGTCCTTCTAGAGGGGACATCCACAAGTGCTTATCAGTTGCCCCCTTCTTTGCCTCTTATCGAAAAATAACTCTGGGTTGAGGGGTGAAGTCTTCTCCTACCAGATGCATGCATAAAACTTCTGTTGCCTCAGAAGGAGGGGTGAGAAAATAAGTGTTTCTGCAGATTGAAATAAGCCTTACCTGCAAAAGAAACAATTTTTGGCACCTTTGTGTGCAGAAATGGGATTTCTGAGGGCGATTGCACTTTTGTTGTTCTGCATGGCCAGCACATTGCTCATGGGCCCTCACTGAGGACCAAGAGGACAGGATAAGGGCCAGAGCTCTGATAATTTTGGAGAAGGGATTGGTTCCCTGAACCATTTTACCTCTGCAGTTTGGGTCCAGATCCCAGCAGTCCCCAGAGTTCCCATGGATTGCTGCAGGTGCAGGCCCGGTGAGTGTCATAGCTGTGGATCCCCTGGGAGCAGCAGGCAGGAAGGAGAGTGGGAGCTAGGAGAGTTCTGACATGGTTATCAAGTAAGGAGGACATTCCTTCCCTCACCTATTGATAAGCCTTTCTCATTACAGATGCCTTGAAAATAGAGGTGACCAGGAATGGGAGTTCTCCTGAAATCTTAGGAAAGCTTTTAAAATTTTGGTAGAAAATTTCAATTGCAAAAAAACCCAGATTATTTTGCCTATAATTTACCAGAGTGCAATGTGCACCAATTGACTTTTATTTTTGGTTTCTCAGCTGAGAGCTACTTACTGCCCATGAGTTTCTTACCAGTAAAGGCTTCAATGCCTTTCCTGCTGCCAGTGTGTGCTCTGAGGTGAAGCAGCAAGATAAAAGCTCAAGAGCCACCAGTTTCCTGATCAGCTTGATCATGGCCAAAATGTCTTTACCCAGCTCAGGAGTGGGAGGGAGCTGAACACAGTAATGCAGACAGCCTTCCTTGATCCTTTTTCCGTAGATGAGTGTAGTTTATGTGAACTGGTTGAAAACAGCTCTGAATTTGATCTTATGACTTGTTCTTTTAAACTGTTGTTCATCTTTCTGACTTCATTCTGTGTCCCTGTACCCTGCCTGAGCAAGTCTACAAACAACCCTGGGGATCAGAAAGGCCAGATTTAAGGCAGTGTTAGATTTATGGTAGGTGAAGGAATGAAACCCTTTTACATTCCTGTTCATCAGAGCTGAAATCTCCTCCCATACATGGAGCACTTTGTGCACAGAGTCTGTTGTCTGCTAAGAATCAATCAATCAGCCCATGGAGCCAGAAGCAGCACAAGGTGCTTAAACTTTTTAATTATTTTTTTAATCATTAAAATTACAGTGTGAAAACTTGCTGTGTTTTTACAGAGTATCATAAATTCCAGTTATGTTCTTTTCTAACACACCCAGGAGTGCCACAGTGCTGCAGCACCGCAGAGCTAACAGCAGGCTAACCAGGCTTTTCTGTTACCTCCAGATGTCCTTGAAGTTGCTGGCTCATGTTGGAGATGTAATATTCTCCATCCTGCTCATTTGTGGTTCCAACCTGTCACAGTCAGCATGTTCCTGAAGAAGCATCCACTGAGGGACTGATTTCAGTGATGTGTTGTGGTTTTATTTCAGCTACTGCCAGGATTTTCCATCAGTCAAATAAAACATGAATCTATTGAAACTTATGCCTGTGCAGTGCTGGAGCAGAAGGCAAGGACTGTCACCAATGTACAGCTTTGAACAGAGCACCTCGGAGCAAGTTATTTTACGCTGTGTCCTTGAGCGAGGACACAACACCTGGGGGAGAAAAGCAGAAAAGCAGCCTTTGGCGTGGTGGATTTCCCGTGCGGTGAGTTCATTGCAGCAGAGCTCCGTGAGGATGAGGATGAGGATGAGGAGCAGGGCGGCAGGCGGAGCTGCCGGGGACACCTGCCGGCGGCGGGCAGCAGCACCGGCGCACCGGCCGGACAAGGGAAGGAGCAGGAAAGAGGAGAAGCAGGCAGATCAAAGTCCACGGAGACTGCAAATGGCACCTTTTATTCCTAGACAGGTAAAGAGTAGTGTTACGCTAGTTATTACACGGTAATAACACAGGCATGAGGAGGGAGAGAGTTGTCATGCAGTGGTGGGAGAGGAGGTTTCCAAAAACAATCTGAGAGTGAGGTGTAGCAGTCATAAAAATGCTGATTAATTTACTTTTGCTGAGTTTTTAAGACAACATGTTGTGTCACTGTTTTCCTGTCAGTTGATGAGGAATCTTAGCACTTACGTGGCATATTGTGCTTTTTCACTACTTGCTCCTTTGGCAGTGGGAAGTATGTTATCAACAGGGAAGGGGGAAGCTAGTGAAATTGTTACTAGAAATAAAGCTCAGGGATTCTGTATCCCAATACTTGCTGTTTCTGATGGATTATACTGCCCATGTGTTTTAGACCAGACTGGGCCCTTTCAGTTTGAACTGTGCTATGGAGGATGGAATCTGACATGTTCAGAGCTGGTGCTGACATGACAGCTGACCTCACAAGGCAACTGCTGTTCGCTGCCAATATTTAATCTCACAAGATGGTGGGTAGGACTTTCACACATCCTTCAGTGAGTAAAGAGCTCAAAGTCTGTTCACAAAGATTCAAGCTCAGCCCAGTTGCTTTGGAACACCCATCCACTGGCTTTGCCCAAAGTGGACCTGGAGAATGGGGACATGGCAGTTCAGCACCAGCCGCCTCTGAGGGCAGGCTGAGACTAGAGAGCCCAGGCCAGCACCTCTGAATATTGCTGCTCCCCTGCTCCCCTTACAGTGCTGGCTGCTCTGCAGTGCTTTGTGTGGTAGAACTCAAGATTCCTTCTCTAATCACTGATGCCAAGAGTTGGTTATAAAGAAGTGCAGTGTATTTTGCAGTTCCATGTAAAAGAATCACACCTAAGACAGAAACCAAGCTTATTTAAAGGCAAATGTATTTTAATGTCACCATTAATCATTGGCTTTTAATTGGAAAAAGCTTTCTAATATGCCAGTAGGACTACAGAAAATTTACATTTCAGGGTACTTTACAGCACAAAGCACAAAATATTCCCTATGATTTAAGTAGCTAAAGTACCTTATTTTCAGCGAGCTTGATAGACACGTTGTCACTGACTCTCTCCTGACTCCCACAGTGTCTGTTCAGTTTGCAAATAAAGCCAGATTTATGCAGCTTTTTTTTTGCTTACACTACTAATGCTAAGAACACATCCAAGTGTTAAACACAAAGCACTAAACGACATAATTTTCTGCCTTAAAATACTGAACAAATGGTACTTTCCCTGTGAAGGGCTAGTAAAACAAAATGATATTTGCAAGGTAAGATGCTAATGTATGTTTCCAAATATTTTTGTATTGTGTACATTCTGTATATTTTTGTTGTGACAATATTATTTGAGCGCAGAATCCATTAAATTTTTTTTGTGGTTTTCTTTGTTTTCTGGGGTTTTTTTGTTGTTGTTGTTTTTTTTTTTTAAATAAAATTGAGCTGTTCTTTATCACATACCAAAAAACCAACCAAGAAGAACTTTCAAGGACAATTTTGTAAGTTTGTCTACAGTTAACATGGTTTTTAACAAAAGAGCCCTTGGTTTGGAGCTCTGACGTGTAATCTTCTAATAATGACATTGGTAACTCATTTTTATGTCTGTCTAACAGATGAAGGGGAGAATGAACTGCAGCTTCATTTCTCCACAAGGTCTAATGAGAATGTAGAACTGGCTTGGGATTTGTAGGGAAATCAGGTGTTGTCCCACCTTTTGGAAGCTGTCCCTTCATTGCAGCTTCCTCAGAAGTGCAGGGAAGTTGATGACATTTGAGTAAATTTTTTTTACATTTGAGTTTTTTTGGTTTTTTTTTACTGGGGAGGAGGGTTGTGCTCTTTTAACATCAGGCTCTACTGAATGTTTTCAAATCTGACAGCCAACACTGTCTTGAATCAAGAGTGGAAACAACATAATCCAGAAAAAAGTAAACCCCCAGCAAAAGTAAACCCCCAACTGATTAAAATAAAAATCCTTCTACCAGTGTGGAAGGCAGAAGCTTATTTTGAAAAATAAGTTGTGTTTTTGTTGGGAAACACTAGGTTAAAGTGTAATTTATAGGAATGAAGATGTATGTAGGAGCAGTTCTTGGCAGATGTGCTACTCCTAAGGGAGGCAGATCACTGCTACCATGTGTGGAACTCAGCTCTTGCTGTCAGTTCTCTGCACTGAACTGAACTTTCTGAGACACTCAAATCACTCTATTCATTAGCTGAGGACTTTCACCATGAAGGTAAGGTGGGTTTTGCCAGCACCATATATTTTCGTGCTACCTGTTCTTCACATCCAACGTATTTTTTTAAGCACTGAGCTCTTTCTTGTGTCCTGATCATCCAAAAAGCTTCTTTAGAAATGTATAGGAGCAACAAAAGGTGACATGTTTTATTGAGTGCTGCTGCTGTACTTACTCATGAAGGAAAACACTTGTTTCTTCTCAGCGCTCCTGCAAATGACTGAATGAGGTTTGTTATCTTCCACACTACTTTTCTTCTCCAATACATTATATGCCACCTTGGCTATTAATGCCACACTTGCAGCTCCTCTGCATTGAGGCATAAAGGGTTTTCAACAGGAGACATCAAGGACCACACTCATTGACAATTTACAGGCACACTCTTGAGGATTTCAACGTGTTTTATTGTCAGCCTTATTATAGGTTCAACATGGTGGTGTCACAGGAAAGCAGCAAGTCCTGCCCTCACAGTACAGAGCAGCAGCACAAGTGACACTGAACCATGTTAGTTACAGGCACCCTCTGCTGCAAAGGGAACCAACAGGGAATTCTGCTTGTATCAGGTTTGCAGAAATTGCTCTTTATGAGGTTACTGAGCGACTTCATGAGTTTTATTCCAGCTGTAACCAAAGATTTCCTTCAGGTATTCTGCTGCCTATGTGTCCTGTGATGTGGGTATGAATCCATTGCTGATACAGTGAAATGTTTTAAAGTCTGAGTAATTAATTTGGGAAGTTCATTTACTTCAAATTCTGAAAAAGTCTTACTATTAATGTGGAAACTTTTTAGTTTCCTCATGACTGAAAAACAGAGGATTACTTACAGTTACACAAAACTGTAATACAAGAACATACAAAGATCTTGATCACATCTCAGGCTAAGGAAGAAGGGGATACATCAAATAGCCTGGGAGTTTCAGATACCTGTTGTGTGTGTGTATGCACACATACAGGCACATACAAACTGATCACTGCGATGGCTCAGTCTTAAGGCAGCTCTGTTTCATACAATTACCAACTTGTTTATCCAGTGGCAGCAGAACAAATCAGCAGTTTGAAAGCAGAAACCAGACATGGACTTGGTACCTAGGTTCTCTTATCTAAACTAAAATGATTAATTCATTATCTAGATCTATCCAGATGTTTGTACTTCTTTATTAAAACAAAGCAGCCAGATCTAAATTATTTTAAAGATATTTAAAATATTTAGAACAGCCACATGCTTGCCAGGTAAGGGATTTGGGTTTGGTTTTGCAATGACTATAAAAATCAAATGTCATGATTTCCTCAGAACAGGATCAAGTCAGTTGGAGTATCTGAAAACTCTGCAGGAGTTTGTATTATCTGATATTTACACATTAAAAAAGCTCATAGTGCTTTGTCTAAAATCAAGGAAAGGTGAAACTGCAGCTAAGGTTTGACTTGGGCAATACTTTGAAATATAAATTAAAAATCCAGCAATAGCTGCACTGCACAGAAGAATTTGATGATTTATACATAAGATAATTTTAAGCCACTGATGTTTCTCTCATGAATTCCTCCAGGACGGTCACTACATTTCTGGCTTCTGGCATTTCTGCATGTTCTACTTTCACAATCTTCAGCAGGATGTCTCCACTGCCACAGTTCTTTAGGAACAGGTAGCACTTGAACAGGGCGTAGTGGTTCATTTCAGCCTGGCGGATAAACCTCTTCAGGTTGTTAATGTCCTGGATAGCCTGGGCAAAGAGTAACAGAGCATTTTCTTATCCTTCTACATGGAATGAAAACACACTGTTGCAGAAAATAAAGGATAAATAGCAGGAGAAGCAAAAGCATTTCCAACAGAAATTTTGTATTACTACTTAAGAGTAATATAAGAATTGAATATTGTCTTGGATGCATATTACAGCTTTCACTGTAATGATGGAAAATGTGTGGACACAATGTGATGTGACCAACTTGTAGCGTGAATTCTATTATGGCAACTCACCTAAGAAGTGTTAGCTACTGAACCCCTGTTACCAGTTACATGAGATTGTATGTGCAAGTCTCAAATTAACAGTATTTGAAGAAAACAAACAACAGCAACAAAGAAGGTGGGTCTTACTTTAAATTTGAGAAAACACCTTTGGGGCATTCACTGAAGAAACTCTGACACTACTTCACAGCTGTTCTTGTCAACTACAGTAAGCCAGCCCTCAATTAAGCTTCAGAGTTAGTCAGTTAATGGACATACGGACATCGTAACAACCTAAAAATTTTATTCACTGCAAAATAATATTTTGCATATAGTATTTGCTTCTTCAGTAACCCAGATATCTTCAAGTCTTTAACATAAATGAACAGGTACCTTCAATTTAAAGTTTTCCAAAATCTGCCGGAAGAGAAATGGATTTCCACCTTCAGCACCATTCACAAAAGCTTGCATCCAGTCCTCACAGAATCTGTTGCTTCCTGTTAAATGTTCAAGAACACAGAGAAGGGATGAGAAAAAGCAATGAGCTCAACATAAATACACAGCTGCATTCACCTGGTTTAATCACTCTCACATAACAAGTGATAGCAATATACCTGGGCCAGGAAATGAGTCTTAAGGAAAAACAATACACATGAAAAAGAAGAGCAAACACAGCTACAGTGATTACACAAGACTGTGTTCTGATTGTTGAATCCCTTTTCCCAACATTTGTCAAAACCACAACAGGAAAAAAAAGTTCTGCAGATCCCCTGAATTGTACAAGTCATACTTTCATGGTCCATAAACTAAATGTACTGTGGATTTTACTACCAAGCATTTTCAACCCACAGTTCCAGTGTGTCTGGTGTAACCAACTACTCTGCTACCTCATAGGAAAATAGAACCTAAAGTTTCTGGGCAGATTCCTATGATCTGAATATCCTCTAACTGCCTCTAATGTCCCAGCTCTCAGCAGCTGATGGATCCAAGGGAAGTGTTCCCTGCTGTAATCTCACCTGCATTATGCAGCTGGGGCTGAGGGCCACTACAGTCTATAACCATGGACTTGTGCTGTTCCTCTGTCATGGCGATGCACAGCGAGGTCATTGTGCCCTCCTGGACAAGTCCCTGGAGGCTGGCAGCTGCCAGGAACCTGACACAGAAAGCTCTTGTCAGCTGCTTGCTCCTTTACAGCTCCTGCACACTAAGGCGACGGTCAGACACAGCAGCCAAGTTACTCAACTTGGGCTCTAAGTATCTTTACCTGCTGATGTCCTTTTCTGTTCTTTCATCTGCATTTTTGACTTCTACAGGAGTGTAACTCAGAGCCTTAAACAAAAAAAGAAACAAAAAGAAAAAAAGGAAAAAGCTGGATGCAACTTCAGTACTACTTTTGTAGCTATATTGCAGTTATGAGCAATTAATACAAAATGTGGTACTTTAAAAATTGTTCTTGTCAAGGCAGTACTCTGTATTATTGCCATTGCACCTGATTCTGCACTCAGAAGAAATTCAGCAGTTATACTCTGTTAGCTATTCCATCCAGAACCTCCTCCAGCTCAGGGACTAGAGCTAGGATTAGTCTCTTTTCTCTTTCCAGTGAACTACAAAAGACATGTACACCATATAACACCCCTTTTCATTCAGACAATTATGGCATGGACAGACTGCTCATGCTATTTCTGATTTTCTTATGCCAATTTCAGTGTGGACACCATTAGGTAATTTTTTTTAAGCAACAGAAGAAATTGTTACATGCTTCTCTAGCAATAAGCAGGGGAAAAGTACTTGCTCTGAATTTAAAAAACAAAACAAAAAACAAAACAAACCAACAACAACAACAAAAAACAAACCAACAACAAAAAAAATGAAGGTTTTGTCATTTCCTCCTGCTGGGAAAGCAAATGAACCATGCTGGAGTCACTGAGATGCCTTCTGGAGGTATTTTAGCTACCCAGTTTTAGTACACTTACAGCATGTAGCAGAGAGGCAAGTTTGTCCTGGAAGAGCTGCACAACCCTCTGGATAGGGCAGATGGCATCCTCAAACCAGCTCCTCAGGTAAGGGCTAACACAGGCATCTAAGTTTTTTTGCTGTAACACATTGAAACATTAAAACTTTAACTAAAAACCAGATTCCTACATCAATAGAAGCCTATTAATAATCTACTCAATGCAGGATAATTGGATGTTAGAACCTTGTTAATCTCAAACCACAGTGAACTAAATAATGAGTTTGAGATTTAAAGCCTCACTTTATCAGCAATGAAAGGCTTTGCATTTTAAGAAACAGCCAGAACTATAATATGATGGTGTATATTGAGTGAAGACCATGCAACAGCAGATGGGATTACAAAGAGACTTAAAATCCAGAACTTCCACTAGAAAAATGTGACAAAAAACTCACAAATGTCCTTTCATAACATTCAGAACTGGTAAGAATTGAGGTGGACATTGATAAAGTTCCTTTACTGGTTACTCTTCTCTCCAAATTTAACTGTGGCTGCTGAGGACTTTTCATGTGTGGAGACGCAAGGTTTGACTCCATGTTTCAGAAGATTGGTTTATTATATTATGATATATATTATATTAAAACGCTACATTAAAACTATACTAAAAGAATAGAGAGAAAAGATCAACAGAAGGCTTGAAAGAACAAGAACAGAATGCATAACAAAATCCTGTGACTGCTCACAGCCTTGGCACAGGTGGCTGTGATTGGTCATCAACTGGAAACAATCCACATGGACCAATGGAAGATGCACCTGTTGCATTCCACAGCAGCAGATAGTTATTGTTTACATTTCTTTCCTGAGGCTCCTCAGGAGAAAAATGTTGGCAAAAGGATTTTTGCTTTAAGAGATTTATGACTGACACAAAAAGGTCCCCCTTCTTTTTTTCTTTTGACGTGTGTGGCTGATAGCACCTTAGACATTCATTGAACTACGGTGAGTCAAGCATCTCTCCCTGTGTTTCATACTGGTACTTGAAACACCTATTTTGTCCCTACAGATTAGATCTTCCAGATGGTTTTAGCAGTTAACCTGCATAAATACTAATTTTCACCACTTAAAAAAAAAAAGTTAGGCTTTACCTCCAAATCAAGGTTTATCTTCAGATTTTGAATGTATTTGTCCAGCTCAAGTCTGAAAGTATCTTCTTAAGGAAAATAAGATGCATCAGTTAAGACCTGTACTTTTTCCTTTCAGTATATGGCTGTTACTGACTTTTTCAGTTACTGAAAGGTGTGCACAAATAAGCTGATTTCAAGTAGGAACAGACAGAATGACAAGATAATTTTTACATGGTCTCCCTCTCCATACAGGTAAAGAAAGTTCAAGGTAAGGATATAGTTCCAGACCTTTCTCTGAGCCACCTAAGAAACAAACCACATATTCTGGAGCATTGATGTCTGATTCCAATGTTGCCATTTCCAGAAGACTTTCTTGTTGGAAACGACAGTAGTAACACCCAACTTTACCTTCTGGTATGCTATGAGAAAAAAAAAAAAAAAAAAATTACTTTCCTCCAGATACATCACAATAAATGATGTCTGCAAAAAGCAGACATACATGATCTCTGAGGTAATTTTAACTGGTAGCACTGGTGGCTCCTATGGCCATGGTAGGTACAGCTCTTAGACATTCTCTTTTTTCTTTTGTGTGATCAGAGTTGTTTAAAAGGAAATAATCACAAATATCTGTAGTATTTTTTAAGTATTCAAACAGCAAATTATTTAAAACAATATTTTTCTCAAAGTTACCTAAAAAAGGAAAGTGCCATTGTGTAATGCTGTTATTAAAGCAAGAACAGACTGGGAACATGGAATCAGGATTAAACCTAAGCGCAGCAGCAGGCAGGCAAGATGTGCCAATGTTCCTTACAGCTCTCATTCACCAATAATTTCAAAACTTTACCTCAGCCCCACTGATGCTACATTCCCCATTCCTTCAAACAGCGCTCCTTTAGTAAGACGCTTAGCGATGAAACTGCGCAACTCCGTCTCCGCTTCAGCTGGTAAGTTGGTGTCCAGCAAGGAGAGGCTTTAAAAACCAGATGAAATCATTACCAAAAGGCAAATGTTATTGTTTTGTGTCTCTCAGCATATGCAGAACCTGCCTCTAGCAGGGGGCTCCCTGTGATTTCTCTCTGCTGACAACTAAGGCAGCTCTGTGACTTTTGGCCCATCATGAGCAGTCAGTGGTTTGCTCACTGACCAGGAGTCTGGAGATGTGGTGTCAGCTCATGCTGACCTTCCCAGCAGCTACAGACAAGACACTGTCCCCTTTGTTCCTACGTTTTCCCAACTGTAATACAGAGTTTATGGAATGATATCCATTGAAAATTAATAAATTCTTGTTGTATGTTACCTATAGGAAAAACTAAGTCCATACAGCAATATCAAGTACTAGTAGCACAAAAAAAAAGTTCAAACTCAAGGATGATAGTTACTGTTTAATACATTACTTGAGCTCTGTATGTGTGTCCATTCCCTAGGTATTCCAGAATAAGTGCCATGGGGGATTCCATAATGCTTTCACAGGGAGGTTGTGTTTTGAAAGGACTGCAGAGGACCTAACAAGTGATCTGACAGCAATACAGCAAAGACTTCAAATCGGGGTATTCCCGTGATTGCGCTGCTCTGCAGCTCGCTTTACCTGAAGTCTTCGGTGGAGGGAGTGTGCGGCACGGCGCCGGCGGCACTGCCATCCCCGCCGGCGGCTCCCTGCTGCGCGGACCTGGAACCCAAGAGATTCCCGGGAGTGAGTTTACAGCCGTGACACGCAACAGGGAACAGCGGCTGCAGCAGGGAAAAGGCACGGCCCGAGGGCGAATAAAAGCAGGAGCAGGGAATCCGTGCATTATGGGAGGGACAGAATCTCACTGGGGAGAAAGAGAGGGGGGAAAAAAATAAAGGGAATTCAGGGAGCTGGGAATGGCCAAGGCCTGGGCACGGCCTCCCCGCGGGGGAACCCGGCGCCTCACCTGCGGTAGCCGTAGAGGCCGTGGTAGGTGCAGCCGTGCCGCTCCGGCCGCCGCTCCTCGCCCGCGCCGCCGCCCTCCTCGCTGCTCTCCAGCTCCCGCTCATCGCCGTCCGGCAGCGCCGGCAGCATCGCGGCCCCGGCCCCGCCTGTGCCGCGGGGAGCACCGGGCCGCGCTGCGCCCCGCCCCGCCCCGCCGGGAGTGCCGAGAGCCCGCCCCGGGCCCGGCGCTGGGAGGAGCCTTCGGAGCGCACGGGCCGCGTCCTCACCCCACCGAGGGCGGTACCGAGGAAACGGCTCCGGCTGCTGCAGCTCCTCCGTTTGTAATGCACAGAAAAATGCAATACAGGCACCGCAGTGCCTCTGTCAGTACAAGTAATCCTTCAAAACCGGTCACTGACTTAACGGCAGGACCTGCTCAAATCACATTTTGAATTATAGAATGGTTTGGATTGGAAGGGGATTTGGCAGGATTAGCCATGCTGTCTGCTTTTAAAAAGTTCTGCTTCTGAAATACTTTTCCCGTGTTAAAACAGCACATTTGTTAACTTGGCCTTGTGGCTACCGGGTAGTTACAGAATCACTATCACAGAATCGTTGGGGTTGGAAGGGACCTCTGGAGATCATCCACTCCAACTCCCCTGCCAAGGCAGGGTTACCTGGAGCAGGTGACACGGGAACACATCCAGGTGGGTTTGGAATGTCTCCAGGGAGGGAGACTCCACAATCTCCTTTTGCAGACAAGCCTCGTAGGGAGCAGTTGTGACCCCCAGCTGCAGCAGGGCCACTGCCAAGGGTTGGACGTGGCTGACGGCTGGACTTGATGGTCTTACAGGTCATTTCCAGCCTCAGTGATTCTGTGACTCTCTTCTAAGCACCTGGTGGGCCTGTGGTGAGCTGGAGAGCCATGGGGGTAACACAGACACCCACCCTGATGGACTGTCACTGTAACAGCAGGACAGCCCCTGTACAGGTACAGGTAACTGATAGCTGAACACATTTAAGTCAGTTTTATTGTGTTCTCACACCCAGCAACACTGGCACAGCCAGCACCAGAACACTGCACAGAGCAGCCAGCTTCTTGCCCAGTAACATTTAGTGGGGAAAACACAGTTTCTCTGTGACATTAAACACGAAGACAAGCAACAGTTTAGATTAGGAGAAAACTCGTTGCTCTGAGAGTGCTTGAGGCCCCGGAACAGGTTGTCCAGAGAAGTTGTGGTGCCCCATCCCTGGAAGTGTTCAAGGTCAGGCTGGACAAGTCTTCGACCAGCCTGGTCTAGTGGAAGGTGTCCCTGCCCATGGCAGAGGAGTGGAACGAGATGGGCTTTAAGGCCCCTCCCAGCCCAAACCACTCCGTGACTGTTTCTGTGACAGGCTCAGGTGCCTCAGACACAGCACTTACAGCCCCGACTGGGCAAAATGGCGGCGGCGCCGTGAGGCGTCACGGGACAGCCCGGTGGGGGCGGCCGCGAGCGCGTCACGTGGGTGCCCCCCCACCCTGCTGGCGCGGGGTGTTCTGGGAGTTCGGAGGCCGCAGCGGCGCCTGAGGGAGCTCGGCCGCCATTTTGTGCCTCTCGTTCGGTCCGGGGCGGCCGCGCGGGCGCTGCGGCTCTGAGGGAGCGCTTGGCTCTTCTGCTCTGTAGATCGGGGTGACGCCGCCATGGGCCGTAAGAAGAAGAAGCAGCTGAAGCCTTGGTGCTGGTATCCTTCTGTGTTGGACGCGGCGGCTACAGAGAGCTGGGTGGGGGAGGGTAGCGGCGCGGCCTGGCGCGGTCGGGGCTCGGTCCCGTTTCGTCTCGTCTCGAGATGGGGCTCAGCCCTTCTCCCCACGCTCCTCACGGTTTGTTTCGGTGCTTGGCCGTGTTCCAGCCCTGTGCTCCTCGGGATGGGGCCCGGTCCGTGCCCTTGCTGTGCTCCCCACCCGCACGGCCTCAGGCCCGCTCCCGTCGCCCTCGCCGAGGCCGCGGCCTCCCGCCCGATCCCTAAAGCGGGAAATGGAGAAGGGCCTTTATTCCTTGCGAGGAAGGATGTTAAAGGGAGAAAATCTTGCTACTGATAAATACGTTTTTTCACGGAATGAGGTGGGATATAGTTAAAAAAAAAATTTAAGCTTTTTTTTTTTTCTTTGTTATGGGGGGAGCTTTCAAAAAAAAAATTTTTTTAAGCTTTTTTTTTTTTTTCTTTGTGATGGGGGGAGCTTTCAGTTTGTAATTGCTGCATCATGATCAGGTTTAATTTTTCAGTATCCAGAAATACTGGTGGATTTTTATTTGATCGCTCCTTCAGAATGTACTCACTGTTGTGGAGTGATTATAAATTTGCCTTCTCTGTTACGTTTCTGTCTTCTAGAATTGTTTAATAAAGAAATTTAAAAGGTGCTCCGAGGTAAATTACCATTTTGCTTTGGAAGGCATCTGTGATTGTTTTAGACATTAATTTATTTCACGTTTTGTTGGAAACAGGGGACACATTGTGTTAGCCATGTTGACATTTTCTTAATAATAAATAGCTAATGTGTATTTGTCTCATCTAGGAAAATGTGTGGAGTGTTTGCTGTAATAGCAGTGCTGAGCCACAGAAAGGAAATGCAGTTTGCCTCTTGTGTTATGTAGATGTCCACACAGTTCTTCGCTTAAAATATTTCTTTTTAAAAGCAGAGAATTCTTCCGTTACTACAGCAAATTATGCTGTGTCATAAAAATTGATAACTGGAAGAGGAAGGGAATTTTAAACTAAAACCTTTGTTCTCTTTTATGATTGTTAGTTACTGGTAATTGATTAAAGAGACACTTCTGAGTGATTTGCATAATTTCTCTTTGCTGATTTCGAGCCTGTTTCTCCTTTAATGCTGTTGCAGTATTCATATCCCCGATTAAAATAGGTAGGACTTGAAAACCCTGAGTCAAACAATATGGAATCAGATGATGGTTCTGACTGTGTGCAGACACCTCCGCACTTCTGTACCTGTGTAAAGAGGGGTGTGCTGGACCGGATGAGGGCGTTTGTTATCAGACATCCGTGAAATATTTGTCACCCTTTAAATGCTCAGAGATGCTTCTTGTGCCTTTCTTTTGCTTCAGAAAAATCACACTGGTGCTCATTACCTTAGTCCTATTTAAAAGGTCACTTCCAGTATTAAATGTTTCCTTAACGGTCTTCAATAGGTACTGTAATAGGGATTTTGATGATGAGAAAATCCTTATACAGCATCAAAAAGCAAAGCACTTTAAATGCCATATATGTCATAAGAAACTGTACACAGGACCTGGTTTAGCTATACACTGCATGCAGGTAAGGAGTTTTAGATTTACATGAGCTTTTCTTTACAGTATCTAAAATTTAAGTGTCCTTAAGCAGGGGAGTTGGGGGCTTCCAGAGTCTGTAAAACTGCTGAGAAAAATGCAGCAGTGTCCTGTTTGCAGCACAGGAGTCCTGCTGTGTCAGCAGCCAAATGGCCACTGTGCAGCAGAGATCTTTCTCAGGAGTTTTGTAGGAGTGAAGGAATTGTGCTGTCTCAGAAATATAAACTTTTATATAGTTTATATAAACAGGTTTTAGGGGTAGTAGTAATTACCAGAGATTAGGAGGCACAGATCAAGAAAATGCTTGGCCACAGAGATCAGTCCCATTAAGGATGTTCTTTTTGTGTCTTCAAACTGCCTGAAGAACACAGAGAATTTACCCTGAAGCGTGGTCAGCAGGATTTGGTTTGTTGTTTTGGTTTTTTTTAGGTACATAAAGAAACAATAGATGCTGTTCCAAATGCTATTCCCGGAAGAACAGACATTGAACTGGAAATCTATGGAATGGAAGGCATTCCAGAAAAAGACATGGAGGAACGGAGGAGGTTACTTGAACAAAAAACTCAGGGTAAGCTGTAATGTGGCTGGTTGTCTGTTACTTCCCTGGTGTGTTCCTTACCCAGCTGTGGCATGCAGTGAGGGTGGATTTAATGCATTCTCTGACAGCAGCTCCAGGCATTTGCCAGCCACGTGGGAGGAATCTTTCCTTTCCTGTTCAGAAGTAGCTGCTCCCAGAGCAGCTACAGCACTTACCTAATGAATACGGGCATGGTCATTTATTTGTGAGGGTAAGGGGAGGAAAGGCTAGAGGTAAAACTGTCCTGATGATTCCCAAATGCTTAAGTTTATTTGCTGTTCAAGCCTTTGGTTGAACTGCTTTGTTTTATGCAGCACAGCATGACACTGATATGAGGGCAGATCCCTCTGTATGTTCAGGGTAATGGCAGTGTGACTTGTGTTCCTTCCCTTTATTTGTGGCCGTAGGTTGGCTCACATAGCATTCTTTTGTTGTATTAATATGACTTTTTGAACACTGGCAATGTTTGAATTTGGCTATTAGTTAATTTTATGGAGTATAATTTGTGTGAGTTTGACCATATGTGTCGTACTGTCTGCAGAGAGCCAGAAAAAGAAACAACAGGATGATTCTGATGAGTATGAAGATGATGAATCTGCAGCTTCAACTTCATTTCAACCCCAGCAAGTTCAGCCACAGCAGGGGTACATTCCCCCAATGGCACAGCCAGGTTTGCCTCCTGTGCCAGGTGCACCAGGGATGCCTCCAGGTGAGTGGGTGTGTTATGTTAGGTAGTTGCTGAAAACCTCAGTAGAAGCATGAATTGCTGCTTGTATACTTGAGTAGTAATCTGCCCTTTTAACAGTGGGGTCACAGAATAGTTGTGGGAGGTGCAGATAAGTAGTTTGTTCATTTTCTTCCCCTGTTCTGTGCATGAGCACATCTTCCTTGGTGGACTAGATTCAGATACCTATTGCTGGCATGTAGGCTGAAGGCATGTGGTAGTAAGACAGGTCAGTGCTTCTAACAGAACTCTAGCAGTCATACTTGCTCGTAGTATTTATAAAGGGGTTTTGGAAAACCTTTTTATAAAAAGGGCAAAGCTGCTCTGCATCTGGAGACTTCTAACACAGAACAGGCCGTTCATACACAGGCCACAGATACAGTGAGGAAAGAATTTTGATCAGTGAGTAAAGAATGGTCTCTTTTAATAAGGTCATCTGTGGAGACCACTAAGAAAATTCCCAGTCTTGCAGGGCTGAGGACAATCAATCAAAGGCAGATTTGCAGATAGTATTTATATTGCGCTGTTCCTAAGCAGTATTATTTTAAAACCCAATCTTTCAGAACTTGCTGTAAAGCATTTATCCAGTGTAAACTTATTAGATGACATTTGTTTGCAACTGTATGTTATCCGAGTTGTTGAAAATTTATTTTTCTTTTAAGGTATACCCCCATTAATGGCAGGTGTTCCACCTATGATGCCTGGCATGCCTCCAGTTATGCCTGGAATGCCACCTGGGTGAGTAGCAAGAAAGATTTAATATTACATGTTCATACTGTGCATTTTAAACTGTCACAGAAAAAGTAAAGCTAATTAAAAGAATGTACAATAGGGAATTGAGGACTCTGTAACTTAAATATTAAGACTAACCAAAGAACTGGATGGCTGTAAACCAACATGTAAAATATGGCCAAACTGGGTTTATGTATAAAGTATCTTACCTCTCTCCTGACTTCATAGTTATTAAGTAGTAATATGTTAATCTAAAATTTTGTTGTGTTGGTTTAGAGCCTTCTGTGAGCCACTATTCCCTTGTGTATTGCACATATGTTGTGCATCTGGTTATCAGTCATCAACATAACAGGAAAAAAAGTACTGGATAGCTTATATTTTTCTTGTATTTTGGGCAAAAGATGTTGGTTTTTATGCTTGTTATGGGGTTGACACCATACCCTATCACAATGTGTTTGGAAATTCACAGTTAGATTTTTGATTTTGTCATAAATTTTCACAGATTACATCAACAGAGAAAATACATGCAGTCATTTTGTGGTGGAAACATGTAAGCATCTCATTAATGTAATTCTAGGTACATTCATTATGCCATTTTATGTCATGTTTTTGATAACCTAGAAATTGTTTTACTGAAAACCTTTGAATATTGCCTAAGAATTTGGGGAAGTGTCTAATTAGGTTTTGTTACTGTATAATGCATGAAGATTTTTATGTTTTTATCTAAATGAATATTACAAAACTGTATGTGAAATGCATTCTACAAAATATAAACCAAATAGACCCTTAGAGACTTAAAGCCTCTCGTGAGCCAGAGCTTGAACAGCTCCATGTGCTCGATCCTTCACACTGCAGGACATTCTGCAGGAACTCAGTTTAATCTAAGCTTTAAGTTAACTGAGGTGAAAGCTCATTGTCTTCTGAGATATAAATATTGATTTAACAGCCTTTGAATTTAAAAACCATATCATAGTCAAACGTGGTGTGGATGCTCATCAGAACTTTAGGTTTTCTGGGTGGAAACTCAACAGAACTTAATCAGGTTGTTGGACACTTAGTCCTCATTAAATTCCCTGGTAACTTCAGGTGAATGTTATGTCACCTGTAAAAACAAATTAATTTGCCAAAATTTCACTGCATTTCATTTTGGGCGGAGAGGGTGGTGTTGCATCATGCTTTTGTCTATTCTCATCTAAAATTTTGCTTACTTAACCTGATTAACTTTTGTTTAAAAGTGACCAAAGAATTAGGAGACACAAAGCAACTTAGGTGTTCGTGTGACCCCAGTTCTAGCACTATGTGCAGTTTCTCAGAAGTCATTCTTCTGGAGCAGCAGGCAGTGAGCATCCAGCACTTGTTTTGATGTCTGCTGTGTGGCAAGGCTGACTTTGCCTTCTCCAGCCAAAAAAGGGACGATGGGTCTGTGTTCCCAGTCATTGCTGCTTCTGCAGTGGTTGTTCCCTGTGTAGCAGTGATAGATGAGTGGAGAGCAGAAATCAGACTTGCCAGAAAGAATGCTCACTTGTTCATGGGATTTGATCTGAAAACAGAAGTGGTGAAGGTGTCTTAACTGTCATACAAACAGAAACTGCTTCTTAGTGGGGTTTTGGTTTGTACTGGAGTGCTGCAGATAAGCTTATCTTGCTCGTTAAAGTAATAAACGTTCCTTTATTTTGTTTCCCTAATCTGTTTTTGAATGTCTGCAAAAAATTAAGCAAAATTAAGCTACACTTGTTTGTTCCATGTAAAGGGCTCATACATACTCATTTAGGAAGAGAAACCAAACGGTTTCTTTGTAATGTGGAGAAAAAATATGTTACAATGAGGATTTCTCATATTAAAAAACCAAAATCCCACTTTATCGTTAGTGTATGGAGTGTTTTCTGTATTGAAACTTCAGAATCTTTCTTGCCCTATGGTCTCTGCTCTGCTTTTGCCAGTATTTTTTGGATAGTTTACAGCTCTGGGTTATCTCCAGTCAGTGTCAGAGGGGAGTAATAGCAGATGTACAGTTATTGTAGTGTGCTTGGAGCTAGCTGGTTTTCCTACATGCAGATTCTATGAATGTACTGAGATCAGGTTCTTGGAACATTCTGCTACAGCTTGTAGTCTTGGGAGAGACTTGAAGAGATACTAGTTCTGGAAATCTCATATTAGAAGAAGCGAGATCTTGAGAAATTAAAGTTCAAATAAGTGTTTGGGGGTTTGGGTGCTGGGTTATGTTTTGGTTTTATTGTTTTGGTTTTATTGTGGAGTTGGTTTGGAATTGCCTCTCTTGAGAGCTTCTTGAAATTATTTACCGTTATTTTTTATCTAATACAGGGATGTGCCAATTGTCTTAAAACTTTATCATGAGTGTTCATACCAGTGTTCATTTTCTTTTCAATAGGATGATGCCTATGGGTGGAATGATGCCTCCTGGGCCAGGAATCCCACCTCTTATGCCTGGTATGCCACCAGGTAGGTCAGGGTTGTTGAACTCGTACTATGGTGAGAGTTTAATTTTATTTATTTATTTCCACTAAGATTTAGAATTTATGTAAAGAACATACAGACTTATGCCACCACCTTGATGTGGTTGGATTGCCACAGAAGCCACTCTTGTGCAGAGGTGGTTGATTTATGGCTTCTGATTATTAATAATTATTTGACTTTTATACCATTGTTAAAGTAAAAAATAGAATACAGATTTTTTTTTTGTTTATTGCATTTTCTCACATCGTTGTGTTGCCTGGTCTCTCTTCATCCCTTTTTAAAATGAATGTTTATGGCTGCAGTTGGAAAACAGTAATGACTGAAAATGTGGGAAGTGGGGAATAGTTGGGTGGTTTACCCAACCAGTGAGCCTGCAGTAAAGAAACTTAACTGACATTTTGGTCTCTTACTGTAGCTAGAAGAGATGTTTGTTGAGCTTGTGCAGCCCTTAAGTAGCCCTAAGTTTCCTGGGTGTTCCACCTGACCAGTAGCTGGTTTGCTTGATGGAACCCATGGGAGCTGTTAACTTCCCACTGATGACCCTCTCCTCGAGCTCCACACGCACCAAATGCAGGTGTTGTGGTGACACTATAAAATGTCCCAGTCCACTTTACTGATGACTTCAGCAAAGCTGGCAGTGGTTCTGTCCTCGCAGTTCTGGTACTGTTCAGAAACAATTCAGTCTCAGATTTTGTAACAGTGTCATCCCTGCTCTTGGCGGCATACCTGCAGTGTGTCAGAAACAGTTACTGCATGAACTCTATTGGTTTATTGAGAGTATAAACTTCATTATTGCAGCTTTAGTAAAAAAGAACTTAATCCAGCATTGCTCTGAAGTGTTTGAGGTTACTGCCTGTGCATGGTCATTGACTTGTGACTGCTGGCATTACCATTTGTCATGCTTTATTTTACTGTTGCCTTAAAAATACATCTTGTAGTGAGAAACTTTGTTCTAAGGAACAGTGGGAGCAGGATTGTTTAAAGGAACATTCGTGCTTCCTGGAGCCTGATCCGCCGCCCATTGTTTGTGGTTTGTAGGGATGCCCCCTCCTGTTGGGCCTCGGCCTGGCATGCCTCCAATGACACAAGCACAGCCTGTTACAGCCCCGGGCATTCTGAACCGGCCTCCAGCTCCTGCTGCAGCAGCACCGACCCCACAACCTCCAGTTACTAAACCACTCTTCCCAAGCGCAGGGCAGGTAAGGTATCCCAGAGCCTGGAATCTCTTGTTACGTTCTTCAAAGTGCCACTGTGTCAGTAATGCCTATTTATTACTGAGGAGGCCCAAGAGATGACTGGTTCAGGTTTTTACTTGGGTTGATGTTTAATTCAGTGTAGTGCTTGAGTGAATTTTAAAGTATTCTTTTGTTATTTTAAAACAGCTGTGAAACCAGACAAGTTCTGTAAGCACTGGGGAAGAAAGGAGTAGGCAAAACACTCTTAAAGGCCTTTAAGTTTGTTGTCTGTAAGGGAACTTTGGGTGGGTGAAGAGATGTGTTAGCTACAGGAGTCTGATTGCATAGAACATAAAATTTCCAAGTTAAAAATCTTGTCATGACTTGTTCTCACTCATAATGGGCTCTCTACCAATAAATAGACAAATTTATTCTGTAGTCTTGTTAAACCGGTTAAACATTGCCTGACTTAGGAGGTTTTTTTTACTTCAAAAAGTTTAGGAGTAAGTCAGTGTAGTGAAAAGTTGATTTCAGTGTTTTGGGGGGGAAGTGGGGAATGGATAGTGGCTTGTGACCTCTTCCCTTTGAATGCACTTTTCCATGGGTCCTGGAGTTCTTACTTGCTTTCAAGTGTGTTGCAGAAGCCTTTGTAATGTATCGTTTGCATTTTGGCTTCTGCGGGGATGATACATGTTTACAGAAACACAGTCCTTTCATAAGAAAGGGCTTGCTATAAGAAATCCTTTCATCTGGATACTTTCCACCCATTTGTTTGGAGACTTTTCACTGTTTCCTTTCTTTTATGCTACAGATGGGGACACCTGTCACAAGCTCAAGTGCAGCTTCCTCCAATTCAGAAAGTCTCTCAGCATCTTCTAACGCTCTGTTTCCTAGCACAGCACAAGTACGCAGGAAGTCACAGTTTAAAACAAATTGCTTTGCAACTTAACCCTTTGGACCATTCAGTAAAATCTAAAATTGACTAAACATCTTCAGATAATTTTTGTTATATTCCTGATTATGTTTAGCTGGTAAAACTGCAGAGTCCTTGATTATGAGTTGCATCTTACCAGAAATAAGCATGTCAAAGTGCCCAATTTTTCTTAGTGTGAAAGAATGAAATGTAACATCCTGGTTCTAAAGGGTTAAAAGAGCATGAAAGCAGTTAAATGCATTTTAGTGGGCAGTGGTTAGCGTGATGCATGGTGAAGGCTTTTTAGTTTATGTTGTTTAATATGTTACATCATTATGTAGGGAATTTTACATTTGCATTATGTGCAAAATGTTAATTTTTTTTTTAATTTTTGTTTTGATTGAGAGGTTCAAATAATTGTTTCTAGTCACTGGATATTTACAAAAGCATTCTCTCATAACTAAGGTTTGCTTTGGAGATTGCTGTGTCTTCAGAGACAGCTTTGCAAAATAGACTTTTACAGGGTTTTTGTAACGGAAGAGTAGGAGAGATGAAATGTTGGAATCTCTAGTGGACCTCTTCCCTGCTTCAATTCACAAATAAGATTAAAGTTCTGTAGATAGACATAGTACTTTGTGAAAATACTGCATTGTGTTTACAGAGAGAACACTTAAAGCCCTGATGCAATAGAGCTTTCTTAAATATTTGATTAAAATATTTCTTAAATACCTAATTTTAATGAATACTAGAACTTTGAGCTGTACTCTAAACTAATGGTTGATGAAATATGTTAATTTAGTGAGAGACTAATGAATTTATGCTTAGAGGCTCCTAAAAATAGTGATTCAGGAAAGATTTACACATTTGCCAAAATCAGTGTTTGAGATAAAATAGTGGGGTGTTTTTTTCTTTGTTGTTCCTTTGTTGTGGTGGCTTTTGACCTGCAGATTTTAGACTTTCCTCTGTGTGTGTGTATATGTGTACATACCGGGGTTTATTTTGTCTTGGTTTCAGTTGCTCTAGTATGCAATAAGGCTGAACTTTACTTTTGTCAAGCTTTTTATAGTTCTATATCTTACTGGAATGTTTCAGAGGTCTAACAGTCATCATTTAAGTTTTGTTAAATGAAAACTTTTCTTTATTTGAGAAATAAATATTGCCCTGTGTCTGTGTTTCACAGGCTGCAGCAGCTGTGCCAGGGCCAGTTGGTACTGATTTCAAACCTTTGAATTCTACACCCGCGACAACAACGGAACCCCCCAAACCAACATTCCCGGCTTACACGCAGTCTACAGCCTCAACCACTAGCACGACAAACAGCACTGCAGCTAAACCAGCTACGTCTATCACAAGTAAGCCTGCTACACTCACAACAACCAGTGCAACCAGTAAGTTGATCCATCCAGATGAGGATATATCACTGGTAAGTTAACGTGTTTTCATTGTCTTACTGAAAAATGCTGTTTGTGATGATATGGCAGGTTGAATGGAATTTCATCTGTGCTCTGCATTATGCGTATTTTAGTAATGGTGAGAGTGCAAACCGTGCAGAACAAATGTAACTGAGAGAACTTCTTTAATTGCATAGTGATGACTGGCATATTGGCAGTGATCTTGCTGCAGTCTAAGCCTTAGCTTTGGTGGTGATGGGAAATCTCTCAATCCAAAATACAATTTGGACTTTTACTGCATGTGTCTTAAACTTTCAAATTAACTAGGACTGGGTAATAAGTGTAGAACAAAAGACTGAACTCTTTGAAGTTGTTTTGATGCTATTACAGCAGTTAGAAATATGGAATTTATGGATAAAACAAATGAACATTACGTTTGTGTTTTTAAGAGAAAAAGACTTTATTCAGCTGAGGGAAAGGGAGGATTTGGGTTCCATGCAGAATGCTTGAATTGGTCTGTATTAACGAAGAAAGTCTGCAGAAAGGGGGGCAAATCCTACTGCTGCCGCGTAATGTTAGTAGTAGCCTTTGAATTTGCAAGGTAGTTAAAATAGTTTAGTAACCTACTTTGTTGCACCTCTATTTACTTTGCTTTTGGTGAGTTTTAACACGATGTGTTGTGATTGTCTGTTCTGGTTTTAGGAAGAGAGAAGGGCACAGCTGCCTAAATACCAGCGCAATCTTCCTCGACCAGGCCAGGCTGCCCTGGGTAATCCACCGGTTGGACCAATTGGAGGTATGATGCCACCACAGCCAGGAATTCCTCCACAACAACAAGGAATGAGACCTCCCATGCCACCTCATGGTAATCATAAATTTCCTAGCTTCTTGGTTTTGGAAAGATTTGTGAAGTTGCCTATGCTGGCAGGGAGGGGTGAAGCTTTTCACAAAATGCACTTCTCACTATTAAAAAAAAAACAAAACTTAAAAATTATTCTTTGCATCTTAACTATTCTGTTCATAGGTCAGTATGGTGCACATCACCAGGGCATGCCAGGATATCTTCCTGGAGCCATGCCTCCATACGGTCAGGGACCTCCGATGGTGCCCCCGTACCAGAGTGGACCTCCTCGCCCTCCGATGGGAATGAGACCGCCTGTAATGTCGCAAGGTGGCCGCTACTGATGCTCCTACTCACGCTCTAATAGGTTTGGAGATTAAACCTTTTCTCATCTTGTGCTGTTAATATAGCCGAGCTTCCGTCAATTAAAGCTTCATTGTGACTTTAAAAAAAATAAGTATCTTCCCACATGCAAGGAGCTATTGGACATTCTTATTTTACATGGGAAAAATTATTTGGAATAATAACAGGAACTTTTCCTGATGTTGCAATTTATACTGTATGGCTTCTTTTTCATGTTTCATCTAGGTTTTTAGAAGTGAAGTATAGTAAATATGGTTCGTTAAATTGTGAAGGCGCTGGAATTACATGAACATACCACCTTAAAGGCAAGTTCTGTAATGTTACGTTGCTATTTGTGAAACGATGCCTTCACAGCACTTCAGGTGCTGTTGGACTTCATGTCCCCAACATAGTTTGGTGAGGGCTGTAACTGTTCCCAGCTACTTGTACATTAAAGTCTGAACTTGTAACAATATTTAATGTATTTAGAGTTCTCCTGTTCCAGGGTTTAAGTAAACTGACCCACTAAGGTCATGTGACTTTTCTGTACTGTTATAAACTTCATTGTAATAAAAGAGGAGAAAAATTTATATGCCTTTTTATTCATGACCAGCTTTGGACAACTGCCTGAAAGGTTTGTACAGATGCATGCCGTGGTAACCATTGGTGTAATGAACACAGTTATTGGTGCTGTTTTGATAAAGTCTGAATTCCTTGTTCTAAAAAGTCACTCCTTAGCTGTACATCTGAGTAGACAAAGACCTGTACACTTATTAACTGACTCCTCAAAACTGAGGCTGCAGGAGGCACATCCTAACTCTTGGCTGTAACTTCTCTTAATGCATATGTTTCTTTATTTGTGCTTTCTTGTCCTCAATAAATTTTAAATGATTTCTAGTCCTGGCACTTGCTTGTAGGATGTGAAAGTGCTCCGGGATACATCCCAGTGCCAGGGTGTGTCCCATTAGTTCACTCTGCAACTGCCACTTTAATGTGCAAGTGGAGGTGAATTTTAGGATCCTTTTAGGTGAAGATTTCTAGAAGCTTAGGTGCATGGCACATGGGTGAGTGACTTCCAGTTAATGTATTGAAGTTGACCTGCAAAAGAGAAATAGTAGCTTAACCCTCTTAATGCATAGAAGATGCAAAGCAGGCAAGAGTAATATGTTATATGCCATGTTTTTACTTTAAATGTTCAGAATTGCGTGTTTTGGCAGTCTCTGAAAGGTGAACCATCTGTAACCATCTGTTGTGTGCTATGATCAGATGTTGCCTGAGTTTTCTTGAGCCATTCAGTGAAAGTTTCTGGAGTGAGGGACCTTTTTATCAAAGCGAGGTCTTCCCTCTATGAATTAGTCATTTCTCTCTTTGTAAGAGTAGAGTGACAAGTTCCTGTTACGGTTGTAATTAGGTCTGACATCATGTGAGTGATCCTGTGTTAGACCTCTGCTGAGAATGTAGAGGGAGACTTTTTGAAGGCGGGGGGAGTGAGAGCATCTCTGGCTTATTCTCTATAGGGAAAAAAAAAGTGGCGAATTTTTCATTTGCAGGTCAACTTTAAATACATGTTCCAGCCTCAAGCCTTATCTGCAGTTTAATTAATGGGGATTAATTCTTCTTTAGGGTGGGGTAGAAGGATCATCAGCCTTTTTGTGTCATTATATTCATACATGTTTTTGTAGATGGTCGAAGTTTTTCACTTAATACTGAGCCTTATGGCTCTGTTTCTTGGAAGTCTTGGGGTTTTGTAGCTGCACTAAAGCACTTCATGTGGCTTTATTCTGTACTGTCTCTTAAAAGTGCAAAAATAACAGTACAGCTAAAATAATACACTGTCTTAGCTTCTGTCCTGTGGTCACAGAACGTCCCAAAAGCACTAGAGCATCCAGTGCAGTTTAGGTACAGCTGAATGGCCTTAGTTTAACCATTAAGAATTGCCAGGCATTTTTTTCTGAAGTGTTCAGTTTTAAGACCATAAGTCCAAGCCTCTGTTGAGAAGCAGTTCTCTGATCACTGGTATCTACCGACCACCTGTCAGGTGTGCAGTATTTGGCTTGCAAGTGTACTTGATGTCAAATCTTTTGTTAGCTCTTCATCTTGCTTTAGACATAAATCTAACAGATAAAACTTGTTTTGCTGAGGCAACGCTTTTATACTCTGGTTTTCTTCTGTTTACCTAATTGGGATAATTACGAAACTTTGAAGAGATTTTTATGGGTCTTATATTTGTCCTTTTTATAATATTACACATAAAATTCATACATTATAAAGTGATCTTAACTACTTGTAAAACTATAAAACTTCTTGCTTTTCCTGAAGATAATATTGCTGTTTTAAGGATGCTTTGCCCTTCTGCCCCAGTCAAGTAAATTTCTTCTTTCTTTGGTGTCTTTCTGTAATTTTCCTTATGTTGTCTCCAGATCCCTACTTTTCCTGGGATAAAACCTTATTGCATGCACTGTTTACTTGGCATATTCTGCAAGATGTATTAGATAAGTTTCACTCTTTTAAACAGTGAATGTCTCATTCTGATAATGGTACCATTTTGTAGCTAATACTGCATAGACTTCAAGCTTGAATGCGTTTTAAAAATAATCTTTCCTTAGTAGTGATGTTATGGAAACCCCTTGAGTAAGTACTGCCACATGTATTTCATTGGTACTTGCATACAAGCAGGTGAACAATTTTTCTGTGATTTTCACGTGGATACTTCATTTCCTGCTCCTGTCATTCCTGTGCAATAAGAGCTGTGATGTGGCTGCCTTCAGTCTTCAGTTACTTTTGCCTCTTGTGTGATTCTTCTGTAAACAGGCAGATGTGTCGGTGCCTGCGTTGTCTGTTGGTCCCTGCCTTCATTTCTTTGAATACTGCTTCTTAATGTTCAGAGAGTTGGATTTATGGTGCATTTACCCAAAAACAGTAAAACTACTTTGAATGTAATAGTTGCTTGTATAAAGACAAAGACTTGGTTTACAGTACCAAGTGTAATCAACATAGCTCTGCCAGCAAAATCCCTGATGTAATGCAGCCATGAAAACAGGGTTTTGCTTTAGTTAATCCTTTCTTGGAAAGAGGTTGCAAAAGCCTTTATGATTACAGAAAAGCATATCCTGTGTAACCCTTGCAGGACCCTAGTGATGTAATTACATAGGCAGAAGCTTTGTTTTTTAATTGTTGCCTAAATTTGCCACAGCAGATCTTGCATTAAAATTCACTCTTGCAAGTGCATTTTGACCAGTCTTGAAATTGCAATATAATGCAAATGTTGAATACAAAGGATTAGGCTACAAGAAAATTTCAGACGCAGGTGAGAAAATAGGTTTAACAAAAAACATGCCAGAATTTATTGCATCTAGGATGTAGAAGGTTCTCAATTATTTTATGCATGGTCTCAATATCATAATAAGCAGCTGATCTGTAGGGCAAAATGGATGAGACTGGCATGAAAGAACCTTAAAAAGTGGGTTAGTTTTTAGAAGTCTTTATATGACTATTCCATACAGCCATTAGAATAGCCTTCTGGCATTGGCAAAGTTGCATTAAATAAAATACTATTTAGTTGGCATATGTAGGCTGAAAATTTCTTCTGAAATTCTTGGATTACTCCCCCCCCCCCCAGATGATATTTTAGGTGCTGATAATAAATTTGAGGCTGGGCTGTTTATCTAACAACAGTGGATAACTATTCCTCGCTCTGTGCATGCATGGGACAGTGTAAACAAGCTTCTAGAAACACACTCAGCTGCATCTGCCTTCTGTAGTTTCTGCCAGTATTTTAGGCTGTGGAGCTCTTGAGCAGGACTGACACAGAACTGGTTTACTTACTGTCTTAAAACGTGGATGAAATTGAGTGGGATAGATAACCTACAGTTACTTCATAGGAATGAAATAATTCTGGATACAAAATGAAAACAAAAATACCAAGATTACTTCAGTTTTATGAACAGCAAGAAGGTCGTTACGACCTTCAGTTAAATTGAGACTGATAAACTAGTCCATGAGCTGGGGCCACAATTTAAAATGGTAATTAATGACACTTCTTAGTAAATGTCTTAATAATTGTACTGGTCTAGTTTCTACATGAACACTAAGACAAGGGTGAACATTTTCAGTGGCTGGTGGAATCTTTAACTCAACTTTTCATGAGCTAGTACAACAAATACTATCAGTTACGGGAAAAATGCCCCAAGACAACTGACTGATGTTCCATTGATCAAGATACAAAGCAAAACAAGCTGTCCAATTCAGAAATAGCTACCAGCTACAAAAAATACTGTTTGGACCTAACAAAAGAGGTGCTATAGCAGTCATTTTCTTTTGTTTGCTTGATCACTGGAATTTTGTTAATTTTTAATGCATGTCTTTCACTTAATTGGGTCATGTTTTTTCTAAAATTCAAATTTTTCTTCTTCCTATAGCCCTGCCATAGGACAGGCTGAGGCAGAGTCTCAGTGTTGCCCTGTTCAGTCTGAGGCAAGTGGGATTTATTTTATTCATTCTGGGGGCTTTCACAGCTTTATGGCTGTTGGATATTTATGTCCCCAAACTTGCAGCAAGTTTGGTGAAGGCCCCTAAATTTATTTTAATTTAGGTTTTTTTATTCTCTTTTGGTAGATGGGCTCTATATTAATATTTATCTTTTTATTATGGCTGTGTTTTTAAGAGTCTTAAGGGGAGGGAACCTGTTTTAAGATGTGTGGGTACTTTTTCTCTTAATGGAATGCATTTCCTGCAAGGCTGCTCAGGTAGTCCTTAAGACACACTGCCCCTCCCCATCTTTCCCTGCATTGCGTTTGTGCTGTATTTGTTTTTGGGTTTGGTAGTGTTCATTTTGTGTAGTCTCTGAATTAGTGGCATGTAAATACCAATTATTGTTTTCTCTTCTGAGGATATGTATCTATTGAAAAGCTTAAAATAGATTTGAACTAGTAAGTTAATTGCTACAAAAATTTGTAGCCCCAATTACAGAATACAGTTTCTTTGAAGAAGGTTAAGATGTTAATACTGCTGTGTTTGTAAGCTGCACCTCAACAAATATTAATGTAGAGCCCTGCGAAGAAATAGAGATCAGATCCAAGTTGATAACACAGAGAGTGAGAAATCAAAGCTGCAGATTTTTCAGCTTGCCAGTTTCAGGGAGAACCTTTTCCTCAATCTCTTTCCTCAGTTCAGGGAGAACTTTTTCCTCCATCTCAAATATGTCAAATTCGAGGATGTTTTGACTATTGCAACAATAGTAAGAGTTGAAAAACTTTTCTTTTAAACCTTGAGAGATTCTGTTGCATGTTCAAAATTAGCTTTATTTGAAGTTCCTTCTTTCACGTGGTGCCTAGCAAAAATTTCTACCCTTTGTGAAGAAAAAGGTGTTCATTCTGTTGCAGATCCATTGTTTATGAATGCTTGAGGTTGCTTAAAGAAGGCTTCAGAACAGCAGGTTTTGCCTAAGGAGGTCTTGCAGCATACCAGCAGTGAAATAGTAAATAAACAAATGTGGGAGTCTGGTTTGACTTCTTTTTTTTTTTTTTTTTTTTTAAGTTTTTGAGATATTTTTCAAGTTTGTGGTCAGGCTTTTTTATGAGCATAGTTGTTTTTCTTCAAGATTTTGCTTAATGATGACCCCTAATGGGATTTCAAGTAATTTTAATTCAAGGAGAGAGTTGTAATTAACTTAGAGTGTATTGCACATTGCTGTTGTACCCTTCTTTGTTTGTACTCTGCCCTTTGCATTTTTCCTGTAGAAGGCCCCCCACAAAATCCCTGTCTGACTGGAAAATTGACATGTCCATGTTAACTGTTTCAGAATGGTTACTGAGCATGGTCTTGCTTTGCTAATTCTCATTGTGGTGCTCCCCCTGATAACAGTGAAGATGAGAACAAGTCTTCAAGATAAACTACTGCAACCAGGACTTCTTTCACTTGCTTAATTTATAGGATCATTTGGCTTAATTCTTTTTTCCCTGGAATGTCTAACAAAAGTGTTTGACTCAAAATAATACATTGTGGGGCTTGTATTTCTTGCTTAAAGTATCTTAATCTCTTAGAGTCTCAAAATAAAAATTCCTCTTTATTTTGAGGGATGAAGTATGGTTCTTAGTTATGTTCCAGTATTGCAGCTCTCATTGCAGCAGTTTGTGTATCACAAAGTTGGACATCTTGCTGTTAGTGAAATTTTTTTACTAAAGTGGATGGTATTTCAGTGACATGAATTTTATAGATATTAACAAAATGTGGTCTTGCAGTTCAGGTTTTTTAAGCTTAAGTAGGGGCACATAACTTTTTTAAAGGAGCAGGAGTTACTGATACTCTGCTAAATTGGGTAAATTTGTACCTGATCTGTTAAACAAGAAAAGTAACTTGAGATGTGGTAAATAAAGTACATACCGCACATGATGACCTTTTTAAAAAATCTGTATGCTTGCAACCAAAATAATCAGACCAGGGAAACAGTGGTAGTGACTGGGTTCTGTAAGAATGCAGCTGCCTGTGACTGCTGTTCTGTCTGTCATGGTTGGGCTAGGTTGGAAGTAGTTCAGAGGAAAGAAAGTTTTGGGACAGCCATTTAAGGGATCAAGAGGAATCAAAGTGTAAATTGTAATGTATATAAAAGTTCTTTCTGAAGTTCTGAAAAACACTTGGTGAGAGGTTTCTGGCACACTGTAAGCAGCAACATAGTGCAGTGTTGATTGCCAGAGCACAGATTCCCAGTAAGGCTGTGCTAAAGCAAATGCAGTTTTACTGCAGCCTTGTGCAGGTGTGGCTGAGGGGGCTGAGCGCTGGAGCCTGCTGCTCTGGCAGCCAGCCATATCCTGTCCTGAACCACAGGATCCAGGGTGTTATCCTCAAGCCGTTTGTTCCTGGCATCCTGCTGAGTCAGTTTTGACTGTCCCTGGTGTGAATAATTTTCAGGCTTGGTACTTACATACCTGGACACTGTTGTGAATAGTGAGGCCCTTGTATCTTCTGAACAAGTTTACAATAACCTCCTAAATTCTTGCGTGTTTTCCCAGTAGGGACAGTCAGCAACACTGCTGTTTTAATGGCAGTGAATTTGACTGCTGCAGAAATACTGTCTTGAACTTACTGACCTTAAGGTTTTTCTTTCTTGAGGATATAAAGAAGTGAAAAAGTTTTGAGAAAATAGTAGAATTTTAATGCCAGTACCATCTTAACTAAAAGCAAAGAAGCACATGACATTGAGAACTTGAAAGCTTCCTTATAAATTCTCTTGTTAGCAGTTAGTATGTCTCTCTGGCAGCTGACTGCCTTATACAAGGTTCAAGCTTCTGACATCTTAAACTTTTTTCCCTTAAGTTTTCTCTTAAATCTCTACCATATTCAGAAAGGGGGCATGGGTTGTAAAATTTCAGTTTCTGCTGCTCATAGTAGCCAATATGTAGAACTGATTTTTGCTAACAGCAATTTTAATTACCTGAAATGAATGCTGTACAGCCAAAGGAAACTTACATCATCTCCTAACGTAGGAAGTTACGTAATGCTTTGAGATGAAGATGTCATGCAGAGCTTTTTTTCTTTTCTCATTTTTTCACTGACTTACTTGCACTGAATTCTCTAGCTTCTTTCTTATAAATTTAAGTGGGAAAAAATACATTTTCCTCTTTCACTTGTAAAGTCGAGAGTAAGAAAATACACTTTAAGACTTTAATGAAGGAACCTGGCGATGTAAGTATTTTAATTTCCTTTATGTTTTCAGTAGGCTACAGGTGACCTTGTTACACTTATGGGTTATGTATGAAAAATCAGAAGGACAAATTGAAAGTAGTTTCATAGTTGCCTTTACTTCACATGCTTTTCTTAAGCAACAAATTGCAGTAATTGAAGTTTGGCAGCTTTTTTTTTTAATAAAAAAACTAAATTATGGGTAAAACACCTTGGTTTAATACAATTTGTGTTTCTGTTAACTAGCAGCAGAATTTCAGCATTTGCTACTTACTGGTAGAGAAGAAAAATTCCACAGAACTGCCAGTACAGGTTAGTTTAATCTGTAAGTACCTGATGTTACTATTTGAAATAATTTGTTCAAATGATACCATTTAAATACCTGAGGGGAATTTTGGTCTCTGAAATGTGATTGTTACCTACTACTGATTGCAGTAGTGAGTGAACAGACTAGACTTTTTTGGAAGATCTATAATGGATTTAACTATGCTTGTGGACAGGTAAAAAATACCTGCAAGCACCTTTAAGGAAAATTTAATACAGAATCTTGACAAGCAGCCTTTGATGTTGCTGAAGAATGTGAAAATCTGAAGTCAAAATCACTGTGGTAACATGCCAGTTATTAATGAGGCTGGTTTTTACCAACAAACCAGCAGGATCCTGTGTTTGTTGTGTTGGGGATTAAGCATTTCTGTTTCTAAGAATCAATAGCAGTTTGTAATCTTTCCATTTTCTTTAGCTATTGCTAATTACCCTTTCTTACCCACAGATTTTTACTTTGTTAGGCTGGTAAGCCAGGAGCTTGTTCTTCTGTGCTTTTTTAATTGCTTTTGTTAGTTCATTTCAGCACTTCAGAGGCTACCTACAAACATGGTTTTGTCCAACTGTTTTATCTTACATCAGAGTTACTGCTCTGCCTCTATTTTAATTCTGCCCTATTTCATATTCCCAGAAATTCTGGTATTTTATTTCTATTGTATAGAATGTTTTATACCCTAAAATAGGAAAGATTCTTTGTGAATGAGTAAAATTCATTCCAGTCTCTGGAATGGCTGCACACATTTAGTTCTGTTTAGACTTTGTATATCTCATCTCTGCATATCAGTAGAAGAGATGAAAACTTTTTCTGTGCTGTAGCACGAAGTGACGATCCACAGCTGGATGAGCTGTAAGATTGTGCTTTAATTCACTTTTGAGGCCATGATGTCCCACTCTGAATTTGAGAGGCTTTTAACATCACTGGTGGGTAATTACTTAGTCAGCACTGGGAAGGTTGTGGTTATGTGGTAGCTGAACAGACACTTGAGTTTTGCCAGCTCATCTGAAGGGTCTAGAGTGGTTTATGAGTGACTTGTCACTTCCAGCAGAATTGCTTGGTTTAGGGTTCTGAAATCTTAAACGGTGCTGCAGAACTCATCATAAAAACATGCACAGTTTCAAGGCAATTGTATCTTCCCAGGTTTTAGAATAGTTACTCTTGCAGCCCATTGCCTGCCATCTTCTCTACATCAGTTCTTGGTAATTTGCACTAAATTGCTTTCTCTTCAAAATGAGCTACAGGCAAATTTCTCACCAATGTTGCATAGGTTTTTCTTCCTAAAAGGGGGGAAAAAAGGGAAGTCATACATTAATATTTACAATTTAGCTTTATCTCTCTTTGCTTAATCTTCATTGCAGGTATACAAGAATAAAAGGGATGCCTTGTTGTGAGGCCATTACCCTGTCAGCAGAATGTGTCTGTATTTCTTACACCATCTGTGGTTGACCCTAGCTGATGCTAGCATTAATGCAATGCTCAGTACTAAGCTGGAGTGAGTAAATGCTTTTGGCTGCTCAGTTACCTTGTCATGTCCTGGTGTTGGCACTGGCTGGATGCAGACCTGCACTACTTGTTCACTGGCCTGGCAGTCAGTGGGGTTAACTAAAGGCCAGAGTGTGTTCCATAGTGTCTTAACAAAAAAAAAAGTGCATTTCTCCAGGATAGATCGTAGTAGAACTCTGGTAGAAAGACATCTCTTTGTGAAACTTTAAATGGCAGTTACTTACGGCACTTTTTGGTAGAATAAAGTTCATTTTCTTTTGAGATAGGACCAAAACAAGACTGGAAATCTGAACTTTGATTACCAGGTATACAGTGTTAAAATTGTAGCTCAACTTCTGACACACCATTAGAGCAGCTGTCCATTGTAAAGTGGTTCAGCAGTCTTCCCTCCCAGTTCTGGTACTGTGCATTTGGAACAGTTTGTAATTTCCCACTATTTCCTTAGACTCCTTGCTGACTCCCAATTGCCCTTTTAGAGTTTCTGGTCACTGTGCAGTAAATTCAAAATGAGCAAAGCTGTTTTTAATACCTTCGTAAAGGACCTTTAATTAAGCACATGAGTGAATAGTGTCCCCTCTCGGTAGCAGTATGGCCACAGAAGTGTGTTGTGAAGGGGTTTTTTCTGTAACTTGATACTGCTTTTGTATTAAGTGGTATGAAAGGGCTGGGATTACTGATCTTTTTCGAAAGACAGGTGGTGGCAAAATACTGATGTTGAATTTAATTCAAGAAAGTGAAAGACTGGTAAGTATGTGCATCACTTTAATGCATGCAAATAATAGTAACAATAACAAGCTTAATTTTATAGCATTCAGTTTACAAAGAAGATAAAATACGGAGCTGACATCATTTGCATCCACTGGGAACCCTCTCTGAACTGTTCTTCAAGAATGGGTCATTGCACATACAGCCATCTGTAATGTGTGACATTTTGTAACAGTGTCTGATTAAACAGAAGTGAACCACTGTTTCTGTGTATTTTTTTCTCTTCTTGAAAACCTATTGAAATTATTATTGCAACAGATGTTATCGTGAGAGTAACTTGGTACCAGCTTTTGATTCTCTGTAAGCTGCAGAGACTCATTTGTGTGAGCTCTGACTTGGAGACAAACAAGTGAATCCTAACTTCTTAACCTGTAACTTCCTTTTGCTGTTGATCTGCTGTCCTGCTGCTAAGCAGACTATAAAAAGCTATTGAAGTTGAAAGAGTCAGAATATGGAGGAGAAGTTTCTAACAGTGTTTTCATAAAAGTTGGTGGCATGGGCGTGCTGGGAGGTGCTCTGTTCTAAACCCTTTTTGAGCAGAGAGCTGAGGTAGCTTGGGAAATGGCACTTCCTGTGTACTGGATGAGAATGGATTACTGTGCTAGGCTGGGCTTATTTAGCTACCACTGTTCACTCATAGGTTAATTTCTGAGAGGTGGTAAAGGCAAGATAAACATATTTTTCTGCTATGGCATGGACCAGTTGAAGGCATTTTGAATTGCCTGTGTGTGACAAGGAGGAGGTGCAGTAGAGGACCCTTCAAGGGAACAATGCTGCTGTGCAGAAGGTCTTAATGGCCATTTGTCCTCTGGCCCTTTTAACTCCAGGAAATCTGAGAGGCATTTGGGAGCTGCTTTGTAGTAAGAGCCAGTTAGAGCAAGGACAGTTGTGTGTTGCCTGGCAGGTTAAAGCCCTCCCAGTGTGAACATGCCTGGTAGGAAGTAGGAAGGGTGGGTCTGTACTTGTTGCACTGTGAACCTCAGCTGGTTGTTGCAGTGTGGGACCCCAAGAGTTAAACTGTAAGTTTACTTTTTCTCTAAAACTTGTTTCAATGGGTTTTGGGTTTTTTTGTGGGTTTTTTTTTTTTTTGTTTGTTTTGTTTTGTTTTGTTTTTTGTGCGGCTGGGGGGGGGGGGGGGATGAAGAGTTTAAACTTAATTTTTTATAAGGTAAAAGTGGGCATATATGAGGAGCAAGACCTCTGTTTATATTCTACCTCAAAGACTCAAGCTTGTGCAGTAGTGTGAGCTATAGGGCAAAGCACTGCTGGTCTGCAGAATTGAGTTGGGTGTGGGCAGGCAGTAAACAAATTACAAGACAGAACCTCCTGGCCAGGCTGGCTGTAATTTTTCATCTTGGTAACAGTTGCTATTCAAAAACAGTCTGTTTTGCTGCCACAGTATTGCTGCTGCAGGTTGTGTATGTGGTGAGCAGTCAATGCTTTGCTTTTCACTCCTGTGCCTTTCAGTAAATTTACATATCCTCTTTCTGCTCGGGGTTGAAGCCATCCTAATGCCCCAGGCTAGACTTGGGGAAGCTGCCTTTGCCCAGTTACTTTCTAGAACATTCTCCTGTCCCCTGCATCAGGGCTGGGGAGCAGAGGGGGATTTCTCTGGCCCTTCAGCTCTCTTCCTTCTGGCAATTGTTTCTTCTACCTGAGGCCAGAATGTGAAGGCTTGGATTAGACAATAATCTTCCATCTTCTTCCTTCTGAATTCACCATGGCTTGCAGTTCATTCTGCAGTTTTTGGCTGTGCCCAGATCTTTGCTGCAGTTAGAAAAGCAAATCATACCTAGCTACTGTTGGAAATACATACTCAGGTAGGGTAGTAAAACTCACATAGAAACGGCAGTCCTTCATAAAAGATATTTATTCAATTAAAAGGAATTATATGACAGTGGTTTTTGGCAATTTTAGTCACAATATGTTATATCAAACAATTTGTTCTTAGAAGCTGAATGCACCATCATGGCTGCAAACGCAGCACTGAAAACCTCTGCATTTTTGAAATCATGGATGTATGCTCTAGACAAATCTCAGGTCTGTATTCTGTGGCATTCCTTGGATGATAATACAAAATAATTTCACCAAGTGCAGGAATTGTTTGGACTATGAACATATAACAGTGCTTATAACTAATCTTTATGTCACCCATGACTGCTCACATACCCCTCCACCCCACCCCAGATATAGATATGTCTAGTAAGGTAATATTTACACAGAGAAGCAATGTAGGATTATGCAGAATTTGAGACCTGTTTTTTTATCAGTCTGATTGAAGTCAGCTTTAAAATTGCTTCCATACTGACACTGGCTTTGCAGTCAGTAGTTATTTCATGCATGGCACATGTCAGCAGTGTATGTGGTCTGAGTTCATTTTTCTGTTGCTCATTCAGGAAGAAACATGTAGTTACACTGGATAAATTCTTTTACTGACCAAGCCTACGCAGAAATTAATTTACAATCCTAATCTGTGGAATAAGAAGAAAGGGATCAATTGCTGTCTTTGGTTTGAAATCTTGCTTTCTCTAACTCCAAAATCATCAAAGGCTTGATGTTCACTTCATTCTACTCATGGTTTCAACTTTTTTTAGTTATTTGGTCACTATTATAGCTGTTAATTCTTGTGTTGCCTGGTAGTTACCCAGGAACAGTCCACTTTTAGTTTTAAATGTGAGACTGGACCCTTCCAGTGCTGTACTCTCTAAGAGCACAGTGCATACAGTACTGTACTGCATACCTTAGGTTCTTTTGATAGCTGGATCATTTTCAACCTCAATATTGAAAGCAACAAGACCATTAAATGAAAAGCCTAAATAAAAGGTCACATTTTCATTTCCAGCAGGCACTGATTCATGATGGAGTGGCAAGATACGGAGTTCTTTCACGTGACCTTGTATAAATAAATTTCTGTCCTTGGTCCAGCCAGAAACTCTTTTGAGATTGTCACGAATTTTGGAAATATTCCATACAGTTCCATGCAGCCACTTCATTCTTCTCTCATCTAAGGATCCCACCATCAATTTGTCAATTTTATTTTTGTGTACTATCTTACTTAAGCCATAACCCTTTCCCAGAAAAAAATGGGTGTAGATTCTTTTCTTTCTGGTAGGAACATCTTTCATTTTGATGTCATATAAGTGTTTCAGGGTTTGAAGGGCCAAAGTTAAAATTTCATCTTTGTCAGGATTAGGCTCTTTGTCTAATGCCTCATCTGGCCAGTACAGCAAGGTGAGCAAAAAATAGGCACTTGCTGGAAATTGTCTTTTTCCTTTGAAGAATCGTAGACTGAGCTCACGAAGAGTTGGCAGTGGAAGGAGTTTGGCTGATCCTGGTGCTAAGCAGGCTAATGTGATGTGACACAAAATAAAATTGATCAAATCATTGTCCTCCAACCTGTTCCTTGGTGGGTTTTCTGGATAGAAACTAAGGATCTTTTCTAGCTTTTCAGCTGACCTGTTCTCTTTCTTATCTGTTAAGAATGACAGGATATTGGTGACATTTCCTCCACCACTCCCGTAAATACTCAGGCGTCTCATGAGCTGAGTGTCAGGACCATTGTTGCTGTCATCTATAAGTGATGGTGAGATGAAGAATTTAGCATATACAGCTGACTGCTTTCTCAGCCATTTTCTGGGATTATAAATTTGTTCTTCCTTATCATCATTTTCATCATCCTTCTCTTGGTTTTTATCTGTTTGGAAATAACTTAGTTCCTCTGAAATCCATTCCAGAGCATTGTACAGGTTCTGGCGCAAGCCTTTCAAGTGGGAATGAAGCCTTCCCCATGTTCTTTTTATGTCTTCTGGAATGTAATCTGTGGTGAGATATTTCACAAGCTCAGTATGTTCCCCCTCTGGACTTCTGTGGAATACAGGCAGCGTGGACAAAAATCGAAGAAGGCGACAACCTACTTCTACTTCTCCAAAATAGCCAGCGTTGTTCATACTTTCACGTTCTTCCTTTGCTGCCTGTTGTGCAGCCCTGAAGCATTTCATAGCTTTAAGAGCAAGCAATATCTTCTCGATGATCCTTTCAGGGGTATCCTCCTCTGTCATTTTATCCACAGTGAAACTAAACCATCTCCTGTAGACTTGACCTTCTGTATCCAAAATAAAAGAATCAGTTGGCAAATGTGATTTTGCAACCTTTGCCCAGTATTCAGCATCTTCAAATTTTTCATTGCTGTAATTTAGTCTGGCAAGCTGCTGGGCAAAAAAAGGATCTTTTCCAAGGAGTTCATATGCAGCTTTTAAAACACCAATGGCTTTTTCACAGTCTTCAGCTTCACAGACATGTTCAATGAATGGGGAGAAGAGAGTATCAGTATTGTCACCCCTGCTTCTTTTATCACGTCGAATAAACAGATGTCTGATAAACTTTATGAATTCTTCTCGTCCAAATCTGTTTTCAAAGAGCATCTTTTCCTGAAGAAGAGTTGTTGCAAGTTGACTTAGTGATTGATTCCCTGAAAGTTGATGCAGAATTTCTTTTGCAACCAGGCAGTGTATTATCCGAATAGATGAAATATAAGTGGTGCTTTCCCTTAGCTCAATAAAAATCATTCTTACTTGTTCACTCAAGTGATGTTTGAAATCGTATGCTCTTGCTTTACTCTCTGTATATGCACCCAGCCCCAGAAAAGCCTCACAGTGTGACAGTGAGATGTATGAATTTGGTACATAGCAGTTGAGCAGAGCAATGTAACGCATCAAGCAGGTGTCACGGGAGGAAGGGTCGATGCCTTGCAGTATGTGCTCTACCATGTCTGACACGTATGTTTTATTGAACTCCTCACACATCAGCACAAACGTAAGTATGAATTCTGGCTCAGCATATTTCTGCTGCAGTTTTACAAGTTTGGTGTTAAACAGATTTTTCTCTGAGACTGTCAGTTTGTGAGTGACAGCAACTGTGTCCAGTGGCGAAGCTTTGCAAAGCCTTTCAGGGTCATTGCATCGTCTGCAGCATATGAGGATGAAGTAAGGCCTTTCGGTTTTCATTTTCCTGGTTGCTACAGCCTCCATTAACTCAATCTGTAGTTCTTCAAAGTACTCGTCATCGTAATCTTCGATCAGGAGCAGCACAGGAAAACGGTGAGGGATTTCCTTTTCTTCATAATCTCTGAGGGCGAGCACATGATTACAAACAGTTGAGGGTGAATATGAGGTCTTGATAACAGCACATCTAAAACGCTTTCTGCTTTTCCATAGAACTTGCCGTGCTATTGTGCTTCCACCACTCCCAGGATGGTGAAATATCTTTAGTTTAGCCACAGAATAATTGTGTCCTCTTCCTCGTAAAATGCCATCCAAGAGTTTGCTTGCCTCCACACATGCTTCACGTTCAATGATATCCCCACAGAGTTTGTTATCAGCAAGCCACAAGTTTTCCCACATGATTTTTCTCCCGCGGTAAAAATTTTGTTCTATTTCTTGTTTTTGTTTTTCAGTCCAAAGATTTAATTTGATATCATCGCATTGGTCAGCACAAAGGATTTCTAGGGAATACAGTTTCTCTTCTTCCCTCAAGGGAAGTGTACACACGCCTCCAGTGGAAGCTGGCAGGTGTCTGGGTTGGGCTGTAGAAGGCAGCATTGATTGGATGGTGGCATCTACGTGACTGAGCTTCATACCCACAATACTGCATTGTTCTAGGGTCTCAATGCTGCAGGATTCCTGAGCTAGATTAGCCCATTTTCTGTAATTTTCTTTGGACTCTGCAATGCAGATGATGTACTCCATGCCGTTCATCTCTGTATAGAATTCCTGAAAAGTGTCCACAAGTGGTTTCTGCACTGGTGACAGCAAAAGAAAAAGCACAATGAAAGAGCGCTCTGGCAGAATTTCCTCACAGATACAAGTAATTACTTTCTTCAGGTATTTTTTTTTGGTTCTAATCCATGTATTTTCATCACAAGGTTTTTCATCCCCAAGGAAGTCACTGCGCCCGTTGCAGAATATCCAGCTGGTCTGATCAAAGAGTTTCTGAGAGGGAGAATTATCAGTCTTAATTTCTTTGGAAAAATCCTGTAAAAAATAAGAACTTGTTTCATGGTGCTCTTTGTATTTGCTGTACAGCCCTGACACATTAGAATGTTCATCAAAGTCAAAGACACAGAAAATGTTCAAGTGCATTAAAAAGTTGATGTACTTCAGATTATCCTGTTCACATCTGTTTGTGACAAGGATGTACCGCAGGGAATCGTCCATGTAGCTTTTGCCATCATTTAATAGAATTGATAACTTTCTTCCTAAATCTTGAGGTATTTCTGTAGGTACTTGTGTGCTGGAGAGCTCAGCTCTTTGTCTTTGAGCATCCCTGTCTGGCATGGCTTGAATGAAAGCAGTGAGATTGTTGCGCTGCACAGGTTCGGACTTTGCTCCCAGACGCTGGTAGAGAGCGCGTTCTTTGGTCAGGATCACCTTCTGACTGCTTTCATTGTATTTTGGCAAATAAACTTCAAAACAGTTGTTCTTTACCAAGCTGAATGCTGGTTCAATGTCAACCTCCACTACAAATCTTTGTTCCTGAGAGTCTTTTGAAATCACTTCAACAAACACAGGTGGGTGAATACATTTCCTTGCAATTTCTTGTAAATTATTGCAAAAGCACTTTTCTATATAATCCAGTGCATCAACAAAGTCTTCTCGGTTTTTGATCTTTATGCCAACGACCTGTCCGTGTTTCCAGCCCTTGTCCTCAACACTGTCCATGACACCAAAATGGATGGTGCCATTTGTTCGAATGTTCATGCAGGCCGAAGCAAATCGTATCACTTCAGAGGCAAACTTTGATTGCAGTTGATGTTTGTTCAGTTCTGCAGCAGTGTCACAAGATTTGTATTCATGGCAAGGAATGATTAAATCGCTGACTCCTGATTCTGGAGCAAGAACTGTGTCTTTCACATATTTGAAATTGGTATCCTGACTTCTAAATGGCCGACAGTTTCTGAGCTCTAAAACTTCGTCAGCACTTTGAAGCTGGGATTTCTTGCTCTTTTTTTGCTTCTTGCCAGAAGTAGGAGCTGTGCTCTCGTTGCTGGTTGTACTCACAGCACCAGAGCTGCCTCCACTCGCCGTGCCCTGAGCAGGGGCATTGCTGCCTCTGGCTGGGCCTGGTGGTGCATCTTTTCTCTCGGGTGTTTTGCTGCTGGAGTCCTCAGCTTGCTGTGCATTGTCCTGGAGCCGCAGAAGTTCATTTCTCTTGTGGATTAAGATCTGGATTTGGCCTTTCTTCATTCCTATGTCTTTGAGGAAGGACTCATCCAGTTCCATTAAGGCTGGACCTGTCACTTCTTCTGCATATAGTTTATCTACATACTCCTTCTTGATTCCAGTAGATTCCAGCCAGCATTTGACGTGGTTCTCAACCCATTCACTCACAGGTAACGTTTTGTAATCTAGAAGTTAAATCATGTGTTACTAATACAAACTAATGTTTGTTTGGCCACACTGAATGTTATTTTCTCTCTACCAGTCACAGTGAGACAGCAGGTCTTAACTTCTTAAATATGTCACTTCTGATGACAAAGTATCCATAACCTTAATCAGAAGCAGTTCTAAATGGTGCAAGACTAATAAATCAGCAAAGCAGGAAACTAGGAAGGAGACTTGGAAATAATCCTCAAAGGGAACCAAGGAAATAACCCAAAATGTTTTTTGCAGGGAATGATAAGGTTTATGGGAATTGACAGGGCTGGACTCCCTAAACTGGACAGGTTTGGGTAGATCATTTACCCATTTGAGTCTGATTATTTTTTCCTAAATGAGGATAGCAGCAATACAAACCCTAAGATGATAGGAGTACTGATTAGTTCCCCACTAGAGAGAAATCCTTCAAATGCAGATATTAAAAAGCAAATTTCTACATACAAAGTAGAAATTTTCTGAAAGCAATACATACCCATTGTCTTTGGTGGAGGAAATCCTGCCGTTAATGAACAAAACCCTAGAGGGGGGAAAAAGTACGTCTTCAGATTTACAGTTCATGTTCCTGACATAGTTCAAACTGACTTTGGTGTTCTGTTTTCTCAGATTCCTCTCCACCTTTTTGGTCCAAGGTCATTTCTGTACCTCTAAAAGCCTGTTCTTTCCAGCTGTGCTGCTTCTGTGTGCCTGTGTGAAGGCAGCTGCTCCTGCCTCTGGCACATATGTGGATGTGAAAGAAATAGGGGGTTGCTATAGAGGTTTGTGCTGACAGCTGAGCCCAAGAGTTCCTTCTGTTGCATACTGGAGAAAAGGAGGCCCCTCACCACTGTGTCCCCCAGGTTCTATCCCTTACCTTTTATTGCTTTTTCTCACTTTCTCTGCCTTTTGTTCCTTCACACTTGCTTTTTTTCCCCTCTTTTTTGGTGGGTACACTCTCCCCTGCTCCTTCTCTTTTCCCGTATCTGTTCTGGTTCTTACCAAAATTTCCAAAAAGCAGATTGACTCACTGCCCAACCCAGCAGAAGGTTTTCTGTTTAGTGGGGTGTCCTCCCTTGAGTCATGACATCCTTCCTTGCCCAGCCTCCATTCCAGGGGTTCAGAGATGGGTGGCAGCACGGACAGCCTGTTCTGTACTGCAGGAGGAATGGGTTTGTTATGAATGAAGGTCTATATGTCTAATTTAATAAACAACAAAATTCAATTTAGCAGCAATTTTAATTTAGCAACAATTTTTTATAAATTAATACAATCAAGTATATTAAATATAATCAAGCATATACAAAAATTTGGTAGTGATTAATTAAGTATGGTTAAGGTTTGTAAAAAGCATAAGCAAAGCCGACCGAGGTACAGGGAGGGTTTCTCACCCTGCCTCACATATGAAACAAAGGAACCCAAACCCAACTTATATACTGTATGCTAATACATATTCATCAATATTTTCCTGTTAATCTCCTCCTGTGTTTGTTTCTTGAAATCTCTGTCACTGTACTGCACAGCACGTGCTCCAGTTGATGCTAGGGGGTCTCCTGGCTCTTTGGTGGTCTTTGTAGAGGAAGGCTCGCTGTCTTCCTCACTGCCCTCTGCATAATCTAACAGGTCGCACATGCACATTAAGCTTTGTGTTATGTAAATAAGTATTATGTTCCAAATAAGCCTTATTATTTCATAGATAAAACCACTACTTTAGATTCCATATCTGAAATCATCCCTACTTTGCTCATCCCAAGGCCGATTCTGCTTTGGGATCTTGCTTATCTCAGTACTACAGCCTGTATCCTGTTTTTCACATGTAATATCTCCAAAGGGACCCATCTGCTTTGCAACTAATCACATACACTTTTCCTTTTTATAACAATTATTTTGTAAAATATTGATATAGTTACAATTTAGCACGAATCATATCCATTTATCCAAGTTAAACACACCTGCTCAGTGTGACATCCACAGTCAGCAGTAACCATCCACAGCCCTGTCACCGGGGTCACAGCAAAAGGTGCGCTGTGGCGGTGCTGGTGTTTCTGCTCTTGCTCTAGTGGGGAGCTCAGCTCTCTGGTTCAGCCAGCTCCACCCCTGCAGCTCATGGTGCTGAACAGTGCTCTCGGCAAGTGTCAAAGGAGCAGCCCCCAGTGCAGCTGGGCGAGGTCTCCACAATATCTGCAGTGTAACGGTGGAGACTGGGCAACGGAGAAAAGAGTTCACTCCCCAGGACCAAGGCTTGGCAAGGGGTGGTTTGGGGAGATTCTGCTCCGGGAGAATAGGGTATGCTGGAGAAAGCCAACAAGTGCACATGAATCTCTTCTGCACCTGGTCAGCCCTGTGGCAGCCTTGGCTGAGGCACAAGCACGGCTGGAGCTTTGGTGTGAGCAGGAGCTCTGAGAGGGAAACCTGTTACGGGACTGCCCTGATGTGCCGTGGGTGTAAGGCATCCCTCAGAGTAAGTGTAAACAGGCTGGTTATGGAAATGGTGGGAGAGGGATTTCCACTGACACTTGCTGCAGCCTTCCCCGAGAAAGGGGGCTAAAAATGTCCCTGAAATACTGATCTTTCAGTATTTGGTGTTCTGTTTTCTCAAATTCCTTCCCACCCTTTTGGTCCACGGTCATTTCTGTACCGTTGGCCACGTCCCAGGGCTGGGCTTGTACTGTGGAATCCCATCCCGCCCTCGTCTCTCTGCCCCAGCCCGCGGTGACAGCTGACGTCAGGGAAGCGCTGCCAAACAAAGAGCCTTGCCGGGGAATCGAAACTGGAACGGAGGCTGAGCAGAGCGGGGGCTGGGGCAGCAGGGCTGGAGGGGGCCCGCGGGTCCCTGATCCCTGCTGGTTCTGGGAGCAGTCGGGGTTTGCTCCAGGGGGCTCTGGGTACCCAGGGCTGCACGCGTGGGCAGGGCCGGGGTGCAGCTGCGGGGTGCGGGCAGGGCTGTCTGCGCCCCGCTCCCACCTCTCCGAGCTGCTCACACTCCGGGGAGTGCTGCCGAGCAGCCTCCAGCCCAGTGGGGTGGCGGGGGCAGTGGAGGGACAGCCTCACTTTTCGCTAAACCCGGTCCCAGTAAAGTCAGCCGCCGGCTGAGAATGAGCAGCGCACGGAGGGCTTACCTTGCAGAGCCCGCGGGTGGCCCGGTGTCCCCAGCGCTGCCCGCCCGCAGGGAAAGGTTTCCACAGGAGGAAGGCGGAGGGAAGGTGCTCCAACACCTGTGGTGCCAGGCCCTGCACGGGCAGCAGTCTGTGGGTGTTCTGCAGCTCCTGCAGGTCTCCTGAAAATTATTCCGGAAATAAAAAGGGGAAGCTGCTTTAGAGAAACATTCCTGCTGAGCTATCAAGTCTCCACCCCCTTCCCAGCAGTGCTGATGCTGGGTGGTGCTGCTGATACGAATCCAGTAGCCTTAGCCCCACCAAAAACGGGTGTCAGGATGGGTGTGGGATATATTTATTGTTTTGCATTTTAAACTTTCAGATCCATCTCAGTGCCCTCTGTACCTACCTATTCACTCCAGGCCCCCTCACCAAGTAGCGGAGAGGTTGGCGAGAGGCTCCTCGGCCCAGCCCTCGGTGCCACGGCGGCCCAGGAAGGCTGGCTGCAGCAGAGCTGTCCTGGTGGCTTTCTGGTTCCCGTAAAGCACGTGATCAGTCAGCAGCTGTTTCACCAAAACCATTTATTTATGGCTATTTATCGCACAGCAGCACGAAGTCCTGCCATTTTATCTCACCTGTGCACCTGCCCCAGCCACCAGGCTGGAGGGGGCTGGGGACTGTCAGAGTAACCAGCGAGGCTCCTGGGCCTTCAGGGAGGCCCCCTCCCACCTGAACACCTCCTGCATCCTCCGCTGCATCAGCAGGCAGGAAATGGTTTGTGCAGGCTCCCTGCTCACTTCTGACAGCTCTGCCAGCACCAGGCCTGCTGGGTTCCCTGGGCACACAACGGCACCGAAAGCTGTGGGGTTTTAATCTGAGTCTTTATTTAGTAGATTTATAAAAGACCTTTACATGAGAAATACAAAAATATGAAATAGGCTTTGAATCTTTTTAGGTAAAATTACCATTATTTTTTCAAGCTTTAGAACATGTAACCTGCACAGTTTGGCATCTTAGGTAAATTGCTCTCACACATTGTAAAAGTAGGAAAAAAACATCCTGTAAAGTATCTCCAGAAAAATAGCTGTACATACCCCATCATACATGGGGTATTACTAGCAATAATTTATTTAAGACACAATGGCACAGTCATACAAATTCTCACTTCCTAATTTCTCCTTTAATTAATTCCATTGAAAGATGCAGTATCACTTTCCTCTTCCAGTTGTTATCTGATGATTAAATATAAACACAAAACTGATTAAGACTGATTTGGCATGCTTCATACTTGTACCACGTGGATTTGATACCACTTTGTAGTAAAAATTAAATAAATATAAATACATTAAATAAATATATTGTAAAAGAACACCCCAGTTACATTAGAATTCAGCATTTCTTCATCCTAGCACACATGACACTCTGTCACAGCTTCAGGGCCAGTGTAAAGAAATACTGCACCTTTAACCACACAGGCTCCCATGGATGGAATTACCAGCCCACACACACAGGAAATGGGGTTCTACAGCTCTGTAGCACCCCTGAAACACTGCCCTGATTTCACCGCTCTGAACAGCTCTTGGTGCCTGCTTAGCTCTTTTTCCCAGGACTCATCTCACCCCTGGCTCTGTGGCTGTGGCTTTTTCTTAGCCCTTGAGGGACCTTTGCAGTTGATGAGTCACAGGCAGCTCCCAGCTGCCATTGGTGTTTGCTGCAGGTACTTGAGCAGATCTGTTCTCATACTGTGAGTTAAGTCAAGGATTGTTCAACCTGTTCTGCAAATACTGCTTCATATTAAACAAGTCTTTTTTTCAGAGTAGGAAAAACTTGAATTGGTGTTTCAAGTCAGTATTTTTTAAAACTGTTTCTGCTCAAGTATAAGAGCGTAACTTTCCAAAGTAGTACTGGTTAAACAGAAATGGTACTTTTCATACCATTTTTAGGATAATCATGAATGATTCCCTTTACAATCACTGTGGTGTGCCTAATGTGGCAGCAGTGCAATGGCAGGTTCAGATAATTTGCTACAACCAAAGGGCTCCTTTTGCACATCCCAGTCCCGAGTAATTATATCATTTCAATCACTAAATTTGATTTTTCTTTTGTAGTAAAACATCCGTTACAAAATCACGTACAGTACAGGGATATTGGGTGATGGTTCTATCCAGCTTTTGCTCTTCAGTTCCACAGTCTTGAAAACTTCCTTGGAGTCAGTAACTCCATCCCCAGGGTTCAGCGCTTTACCACTCGTGCCCTGAGCTCCACCATCTCCTGATCCAGCACAGCCACAGGGACAAGGCACTTTTTGGAAGCTTGGTTTCTTCAGAGAGAGAGAATTCAGCTCTTTGATCCCACTTTTCCCTTCAAAGGGTAGGCCTGTGCTTGGAATGTTGGTCCCAGAGAAGAAAGCTCCATCCCTCTCCTCTCAAAGCGTGTCTCCTGTAAGGCTCAGCTCTGCAGAGTCCTCAGCATAGTAATGCTGGAAGAGTCTTTCCTGGCAGCAGATGTGCATAGCGTGGTAGGTGTGCAGGAGCAGGCGAGGGAAACGAGCTGTGAAGTAACACACAAAATCATCTGGGATGGAGCCCAGGGTCTCCTGCACTTCGGGAGGCAGTTCCCTGTAATGGTGCTTCTGTGGAGGAAAACAGAAGAGGGAAAAGCTCAGTCAGAGGGTTTGTTCAAAAGCCTCTTGTAAACAGAGCTGTTGGTGCTCCTGGACACTGTAACCTCCTAGTGGGCTCTTGTAAAGGAGCTCAATACCTAAATCAGGGTCTGATACAGGCTGGCAACAACAGCAGCCAGAGGCAGGAACCCAGAGTGCACGAGAGGAAGAGACTCCTTTACCTTATTTCTCATCGCCCTCAGAAGGTCCCGGACAGAGCCACCTTTATAGGATCTGAATTTTCGAAGATCTGCAAGAGAAGCACATTTTTTTCTGTGTTGTGATGCAGTTTTAGGTGCTGGGGTGTATGTCTGCAGCCACAGATCCTTGTAGGTGTTTCAGTACATAAACATGTACTTCCATTTGAAGAAACATTTTACTGACAGGTAACAGTGATGTGCCAAAACTGAGACAGTGTTAGCCTTACTTTCCTGTCCCAGCAAACTGGGAACAGCAGGTAATTCCCCCTGTGACAAAATTCTGTCCATTACCTGTCTGAAGAGGAACAGTGATGTGCTCTCTCCAGTCCATTTTCACCACTTCTCTTCCACCTCTTTCTAACTGCTTGACTATTGGACCATCTAAAGATTCTTTCTCTATCCGGTCACTAACATCCTGGAAGAGACATTCAGATTATTTCTAGTTTTATTTCCAAGTTTTTCCCAGTGTTTTCAAATTGCTGCTTCTGGCCCATTACAGCTTGTCCTGGTAGTAAAGTTAGAATTCCACTTCACTCCATGACAGTGCTTGGGAATAGGATACAGAAGTTTCTGACATTATTTGTTTCACCCTCTTCCAAAGCCTTTTTAGCACAGAGGAGAAGATAAGTCTGGAAAGGATCTCAAGCCCTCAGCCACTTCCCACCCCACATCAGGATTCAGTGCTTGTTTACTCCTGTTCTTGAAAACCCTCCTGGCCATGTTCTCTGTGGGTACTGCAGCTGCTAGAGGAGACCTTCCTCCCACCAGCTGACCTTGGTAACATCAGCTCTGGCTCCCTCTGAAGGATCTGCTGTAAGACTAAGCCAATTGCTTAGGAGCTCCACCCAGGTTTTACAACTGGCCTGCCTCACTCCTCTCAGTAAGGCTGTGGATTCTGTGACCTCAGGCACGAAAGAGAGACTGAATTCAAGAGCTGAAAAGGCCCTGAGAACCGAGAGGAGAGAAAAGGTCATCACAAACCTGAAAGAACTGGAGCTGTTTTTCTAGACTCCAAAAGAAGGGGTGTTTGAGCACACAGCTGGCAGACGGCCGTTTCTGAGGGTCCATGTTTATCATCTGCTCTATTAAATCACGAGCAACAATGTCTTCTGCAAGGAAGAGTGTGCAAGCAAATTTACTTCTTTTATTTTCTCTATGTTCTTAGGCTGTAGTAAAATGTAAAATTTTGTAATTTTATAATATTTTGTACTTCAGAAATTCATTGTGGTCTCTACTTCCTCCTGTCCTGCTAGTTCAAGTGCTGCCCTCACAGATGTGCTGGGCAATCAACAGAAAGACTATCCAAGACTAAGAATATCAAAGTTCAGCTCTCTCTTCCTTTAAATACAGGAAATAACTTCACAATCAAGATTGCAGGGTTCCAAATTGTGTATTCCAGAGTTGCCCTGAGGCACTAACTCCAAGAACTTTAGCCCTTTACTTCAGGAGGACCTGAGGAGTACAGCTTTCATCTCTGCCAGGCTGGGAGTAACTGTGGGCCTTGGTTCTGTCACTGGTGCTGGTGTTCAGCAGCCTGGGCCCTCCCTGACCCCTGCAGTGCAGTCCTTACCGTGCCTCCCTGCCTCCAGAGCCTCCAGGCTGTATGCTCCCAGCAGGATGTTGGCTTGCCGCTGCAGGGACTTGCCAAAGGGATGGCCACCTTCAGACACCACGTAATAGAAGACACAGCCAGCTGAAAAGATGTCCACAGTGTATGTCTGCAAAGAAACAGCCTTCACTAGCACTGACATCTTTTCCCCCTGAAAGCTCAGATTCTCACAGGGTGGTTATTTGCATCTGAGAGCAGAAGGAAATTTTCCAACTTGCAGATTTGAGCTCAAGGCAGCCTGGAGGCCCAGGCACCAGGTGTGCCTATGTCAGGGTCTGCCTGGTCCTGGGCAGCCTGGGAAGGTGAGGACTTACAGGGTTCTCTTTGCAGTCTTCACTCAGCATCTCTGGGGCGATCCAGCCTTCAGTGCCCGGCACGCCCGAGCGGCGGCTGAAGCTGTGCCTGCCCACTGCCAGCTTCTTGCACAGCCCAAAGTCTGAAATCATGGCTTTGACTTTCCCATGAGCGTTGGGCATCGAGATGAGGATGTTGTGAGGCTTCAGGTCCCTGTGGACTGTGACAAACACCCATTTACCCACTCAGGCAGTCCCAACAATCTTTGTAAATTTTTAAGTGGACCTTTCACAAGGCTGAACCACCATTCATGAAACCAAAGACATAACTTCAAATTATTTTCACTGGTAATTTCTTTTTTTATTCCACCATGTTTTATATGACTTCTATCTAAAAACTTCAGCACCCTACACCAACAATAAGGACTTGCCTTAGTACTCCAAGGCTGCAGAATGTTGCAGGGACAAGGGCAATGTCAAATCATAGAACCACAGAATGGTTTGGGTCTAAAGGGACCTCAAAGATCATCTCATTCCATCTCCCCCGCCATAGGCAGGGTCACCTTCCAATAGGCCAGATGAACAGTACCAGACCAGTTGCTCTTTATTTTGCAGCTAAGCAAATGTAGTTCTCCATCCAGTCCTGAAAGGAGAGGCATTCTTACCAATATTCAGGGAGTGCAGATAAGCCAGCCCAGATGTTGTCTGCTGCAGGAGAGTGATGGGTTGTAAGCCATGGTGGCTGAAGGCCTTCTGCTCAACATACTGCAACAGAGAACCAGCACAGTCAGCCACAGCACTGCTTAGAAGCTGCATAAATAATAAAACCATGCACTTCACCCACCAAAAGAGATGTGACTGGATAATTTGTGCTAGCTGGTAACACACAGCAAAGAGCTTTTTTTTGGCTGAAGGTGATGATCTCTAAAGTCTCCTTCAGAGCTAGAATTCTGTATAGCACTGTGCTCCAGAAAGAAGAACAGTCTTCAAAGTCTGCAGGTAGGAGGGGAAGGATGACTAGAAGGGAGTCCTTCACAAGAAGTTAAAAATCAAAGGACAACAGCTTCTGTCCATAAATCAGTCCAGGGTTAGGGATGTCTTTCTACAGGTCTGAAAACACCCCTGTTCTAGGAACATGGAATTGTCACTGAGGTGACAGTGGGAGTAAATGGAACATCCCCAGTGCCAGGCACTTCAGCAACTTAAGCTCAAGGGAAGTGAAGGCCTTGCAGGGGGAAGGTGCTGCCCGGCCTGTCGGTCACCTCCTGCAGGGTGGCAGCGCACAGCTCGATGGCGATGTACTGGAACTGCCGGTCCCGCTCCGTGCAGAAGTAGCGGATCACGTTCGGGTGCTCGTCGGACTCGCGCAGCAGCTGCACCTCCCGGTCTGCGAAGCTGAAGCACTCGGGGAGAATCCTCTTCACTGCCACATCACGGTTATCAAAGGAGCCCCTGCAGCCAGGGAGGGAAGGCACAACAACGCTTCACACTCTGGAGCCAGAGCACGTACAGAAAACATGACAACAGAAGCCATTGCAGAGGCCAATGAAAGCATTTCCTGTGCTGGAAGCAGGTACATTTGGCCAGTAAACACTTCTTAGGGAAGTAAAGAAGTTTTTGCTGGTGAAGAAAATGCATGAAAATATTCCAGACACAGGCAAAAGGTTTCATATCTGTTCATAGTAGATGTGAGGGCTTTTATAAAAAAAAAATTAAAAGGACCTGATACAAACACAACATTGGTCTGTTTAATGCACACATTCTTTTCTACCTGTAGACAATTGTCCCTTCAGCACCATGTCCCAATACATCTTTAGGGTTAAACGAAATCTTGCCAACAGTCACTCGGTTTGCTTCTTCATCTGAACAAGAAAAGAAGAACAAGCACTGGTTTAAGATGGGGCAAGGCAGCCTTTTACAACTGCATGGACTTTGGGGCCAGTCTGTAAAAGTCTTTTAGTTCATGTTTAAATTTAACACATATGTGATCAAAAGAAATGAGTATGTCCACATTGGTACTTACTCTGAGTAGGCAAATAGCCTGTGGTGACCCAATGAGCCAACATCAAGTATCAAAACACATTTACACACACCTTATGGCTCATGGCTGTGAGAAATGAGTGGTTCTCAGCAGCCAAACTCTTTCTAAAAGCTGATGTTGCATTTAGGAAATGCTGGCTGACAGTGGAAGTGGGTTTATTAGCCTTTGAAGGGGCAATGAGTGCACAGGAAGACCAGGCAAGAAGATTGTGCTGCCTAATCCCCATTTCTTGAGTCCAGTTAATCATAATACGTGTTTTTATTTAAATGAGTATCTCCCTGGAATGGCTGCAAGTGACAGGAACACAATGCCCTGGGCAGCAGAAGCCCGCAGCTGGCTGTTACTGTAAAGGAACAATCCTGCTGAGGTGCAGGGCTCAGCCTGAATGAGGAAAATGGTTCTTTTCATCTTGCTGAGCTATGAATATCATCAATAACTATTCTATTGTACCATCACACAGACTGGGGAAATGAAAACACAATAAACCACACTAAGTCAACTTTACCTCCCTCTTCTTGCTCAGTGGAGAGGCAGCTCCCAACATCAGATGTGGAGATGTTGGAATAGGCAGAGTGGTTTGAAGCTCGGGGGGACAGGTTTGGGGTGCTGGCAGCTGAGCTCTCCGTCCGGCCGTACGACGCGTCCAGGAAATCTGCCTCGGGCGGGAGCTCACCGGGAGCACCAAAGGGCAGCTTCTGCTGCTGCAAGAGCTGGATCTTCTCTTCCAGCTGATGCTGCCTCTGCTGCTGCTGGTGGATACTCTGTGAGAAAGGATCTCAGTGAAGATTTGGCAGTCAGGTAATGCAAGGGAACTCTACAGCTACTGGGGAGCTACTTCGAAAAGGTGGGAGCCAAACTCTCCTGCCCTGTCCCTGCCAACCACACAGGTTGGGGAACATTCACTCACAATTTGTATTTCATTCTGGACTTCCATTACCAAGGTGAGAAATCACATGACTTGGTTAAAAAAGCTGTAACTAGGTTGACCAGGAGTCTTTAAACCACAGAAGGACAAAGGCTTTGATTCAAAACCTGGAAAACCTGAAGGTGGTTCAGGTGAGGAAGAGAGGAGCAAAGCCAATAGAGCTGAGATCATATCCAAAAAGAGTGATACCTACAAAAACCACAAGTGGTGGATGGAAAAGAAAACCTCTCTGGAGCTGACACATCGCCAGAGAAATCCCTGTTAAATCAGACTGGTGCCTTTGCCCCCCAGAGCACATTTGTGAAGAGGGAAATATTCCTGGAGTGTGTCACAACTCCTGTATAATTTCTGGGCTCTACAACATTTCTGATGCTCCCAACACTCAAAAGCACATCAAGCCAGGTCAGCATTACCATTGGGTAGGTGATGATAAAAGCCACCCAGCCCACAAGCAGGAAAGTGCTGAGGATGATTGTGGCCATGTCCTTCAGCATGGAGTCCACTGGAGCCTCTGGCCGCGGGATGGGCCGAGCCGGAGACTCCTCGATGTCCTTTGGAGCAGCTGGAGGCTCTTCTGTTGAGGAACCTTCAACAATGTCAATGACCTGAGGCAAAGAAAGCTCTGTTAGCTCAGTACCTCTGTGGGGAATGAGGCATTCATAGCCAGACTTTTTGCTATTTCATTTTTAGTCATTTCTAAACCTACCAAAGTCAAAGTTTGCATGTGGGGGGAAAAAAAAGCAGCAGAAAGCCTTAACTCTGAAACAAGGAATGACATTTCCTCATACCAGTGATTGTACGTGCTAAGTACATGAACATCTGACACAAAAAATGTGAAGTAATTCCATGCATTTTCACTCTGTATCCTTCCCCAACTTTCACTCCTTTATATTCTTCTCTCATGCAGTAAGAGAATTATTCTCATCACAAACCTCTTCGATAGTGGCTTTCTCAGAGTCAGCTGGAATCACATTTTCAGGCCTCTTTGGTAAGTTGCTTGGGAATTTCTCCAGGATCTTTGTGGGGGCAGACAATGGTGTTTCATGGTGCCCTTTAAATAAAACACATTTGTTGAAACAGAAAGTTGTCCTTTTTTAGGAAAGATATCCTTGATTGCAGCATATTTGCTGAAGAGTGAGAACATCACAAAACATGATGCTCATGTATGGAGCAGGAAAGAGAAAGGAGAGGGAAAATGGAAGGCAGAGGTCACTGAGAGCTGCAGAGGAACATGAGCTGCTTCAGGGAACTGCCTCACATGCAGGAGAGAGGGTATTAGCAAGGAAAGGGATCATGGGAAGAGAAAGATGGCACTTTAAAAAGCTGAAAGTTGTTACACACTGTCCCTGCCCCAGAGCTCCTGTTACATACATCACTCAATTATCACCAGTCATCACTTAAAACTGAACCTCAGACAGTTCCTCATTTTTGAAGAAAAATTGTAAATGCACTAAAAAGTCATTTCCAAAATTCAGGGACTTGGGACACACAGGACAGGCTGATAATTAATAAATATCATCTTCAGCCTCTGTGTTTTAATCCATTTCCAAAATGGAAAAAACATGACTGTCTGATCCATATGATGAGAATTAAGGTAACAGCATGCACAATAAAAAATCCAAACGGACCCAAATACAGTATTTACAGTAAATAATAAATTACTATACCCCTCTCTGAAGGAGGGGGCAAATAAGGAATAAATAACTTTCCACACAATGGAGCACTTCACCTGGTCACAGAATGGGGCAGGAGCCTTGGGAAAAACAGGAGGCAGGTGGATATGTAACACATTATTTTATATGTAAATGAGGATAAATTAGGCACTCCAACTAGAATTCAGTAATTATGGCCAGGCAGGGCCTCCCACACCTATCAGCAGCCAGTCATTCCAGTAGTTGAGCTTGTGCTTTTCCTTCAGCCTGCCCGAAAACTTGACATCAGTGCTGGGCGTGATCACGCACTCGCCGCTGTCCTCAATGGTGACTCCTTCTGTCTTTGGCCCCTCCAGCAAGGGAATGGCACTGCCACGGGGCTGCAGAGAGATCAGTGTTACAATTACTGTTACTGTGACCTTCCAATATTTAAATAGGCAACTAAATTTAAAAGCTGGAGGTCAAAATGGGTGGGCAAGCAAAGACTACTGGCAGCAAATTCACTGTGAGTAAACATGGCCATAATGCCCTTAGCAGCTGCTTCCACAGCCTTGGACATTGGACCTTTTCAGGGACATGTTGCCTGGGAGATGAGATTACTCTTTTTTTTGTTTTCCCCTACAGTTAAGCAGGATCTGTATTTCCTACCTGGCAGCCACAATGAGCAAAACAGAACTATGATGCAGTTTCCTGTCTGTGGGGAGTTACTTTCATGAGCAAACCAGCAATTTTAACATGAACCACAAAGCACCAACAACAGCAGTAACCTCAGGTCTGCTCCTGCCTGAGCCTGCCTGGCACAGTTCCTGGGGAGCTGCAGTTACTGCTCTGCAGCATTACAATCATTCTGGAAGTATGGTCTTGTATTCTGTGGTTGGTAATTGTTTCAGAAAACACTTAGTTTGCTATGCATTTGTTGATAAAAATCTCAAAACTCTCAAATTTCTGTAGATGTACAGTCTTCAGTGTTTTATTTTCTATTTTAATTTAATATAATTTTATGCACAATTCTATTTTAACCTCTCTTCCCAGCCCAGGAAAGCACTCATTTCAGAAAGGCACTTTCCCACCCAGCAGCTCCCCACTTACCACGACAGTGACTCCCTCGTGCACCATGGAGGGCGACGCGTACAAACTCGTGGAGTATTTCCCTACGTACAGGGTGGGGCTGCAGAAACACAGCCACTATTAGCAGCAGGCAAATGGAGGTATGAACATCTCAGCTAAAACCTGGGCAGCACAACCCTGCAGAACCAATGCAGGAGCTTCCCAAATTATCAGTATTTGTATCTTGAAAAGCTTTGATCTGTAAAATTATTTGAAGTACTGTACTGCTGTACTATGAAGCCTTTTTTTTTTAATAATGAAAGCATTGTCAGTTCATTATTCCAACACCATCGCTCATTAAACATAACTCATGTCCTGTTTCTGCATTTTTCAATAACTGGCATTTGCCAAAATGCTGTGCACCATTTTTATAGTGTGAAAGGCTTCACGTTAGGAAAACCAATTTAATTCCACATTGTGAGAAACTATTCAACATAGAACATCTGATAAAACTTAGGAATATACACTTTCTAAGTTTCTAAGTTTTTTTGGTTTGGTCTCTGACCTTACACACTAAAAGATCAAATATTATATAAAAGAACATCTGGAGAACTACAAATGCTTTTATGCATTCTTTTCATCACGCTGCAACTTGTAGCACAACCCTTAACTGTTCTGTTTAATGACAAAGCTCTCAAATGGACAGTGAGAACAGCAGAATCTCAGCTCACGTTAGTTTGCTCTTGGTCTCTGTTTCCTTTGGGAAGGGATATTTCCACTTGGTGATGTGTCCAACCTCCCCAGACATGAAGGTCAGGTAGCGCAGGGTCTCGATGCCCACGTTGGTGTGCAGGACTTTCCTCAGCCCCTCTCGCTGCCAGATGTAAAAGGCCACCACGGGGGACGCGTAATTCTGGATCCACAGCACGTCCCCAGACTCGCTGTCCACGGTCACCACCAGCCCGTCCCCGTTGGACACGAAGTGGGACATTTCTGCAAAGCACAAAGGTGTGGAGGTTACCTGGATTCTGCAGCTTTAACAGCGCACAGGAACAGCTCTGCGCTGCAGTCACCACCACACCTCTCACTGCACAGCAGCAGAGCAGCAAAGGCTCGGCCAGAACTGGGCAGACACAAGTCCAGCTGCCATTCAGGGGCATTGAGATCAGGTTGTGCACCACAGTTCAGATTTGCTGCCTCTGCTGCCATTTCTCACTGATTTTAAGGAATCACACCTTCAAGAGCTGCACCCTGCTGGACTCAATTTACTGGAAGCTACCCAACAGGCTTTAGATATTGCAGTATGTGATGGATAAAAATGGGCAGAAGTACATGCACCGCACAAAAAAATCAGAATATTTTTGCCTATATGCAAAACTCCACTGCAGGAGGGAGACAATTAAATTCTTACTGTATTTTATGTCTTCATCAGGCAAAGTAGCTGCATAATCAAAATAGGTGGCATTCCATCGCAGCTCCTTCTTTTTGGTGTCATACATTGTTATCGTGTACTCTGTTAAAAAATATACAGTCTGTGAAGCAAAAAAACCTATAAGAGAACAGAATCAATCTTCTCAAATCTGAGACACTCCTCAAACACCACACAGCACTCACTGCTGTCAGCATTTCATTTTCCCAACACTATTCCATGTAAAGGGACACATTGACAGAGAGGTTAAAGAACAAGTCTGTAACACTTATTCCTGTTTTTTCTAGCCAGCACCTCCATGGTGTTGGTCTAACTTTACCAGTTTACTTTATTTAGCACACTGCACTTGTGATGTCAGTGGATCTGCTCTATTTCCATCTTCTTTAAACACTTTTTTAAAAGCTGTGTGTTACAGAACAAACAGCTCACAGCTGATACTGGAATACACCATTAATTACAATATAAATGCCACTTTGTCAACAAGAAGAATAATGGACCCACTGCCAAAGTTTAAAAAACATTATCTCTCTGCTGTTGAAGTTAATAATTCTTTTGTGTACAGTCTAAAATCATAATTCACAAAAGTTTTTACAAGAAATAAACTTGAAAACCTGAACTGACCACAGGGTTATTTGTTATGAGCCTAAACTTCAAAAATCAGAATTTTCTTTTAAACTACAGGAAAAAAAAGCATATGACCTGTTCTCCCAAGATACAGGAGGGATGTTGATGGGCAAAGACTTTCTGCAAAAGAGGAAGTCAAGGTCTGCTGTTTCTCCCCGGTCATGAGGTCAACCACGTACCAAATATCCTGCTTTTTACCTGAAATCATAATTGAAGTCACATTACCATTCAGTTGGAAAATGTGCACTTTCATTCAGCTTTTCAGTCTTCTTTTTTCTTTGGTAGACTCATGGACTTAGCACAAATAAAGCATTTTTAATAAAACAGTTTTTCACAGTCAGGCTTAGGTTCATCGTTTAGCACAACTGGCCAATCCCAAATACTGACCACAAACCCCAAACCCAAATACAATATTTAGAAGAGTAAGTACTATTGGCTGAATGATTTTTTCACACACAAAATCTAACAGAGCTCTGAGTGCAGCAGATCCCAGAGCTCTCAGACGAGCAGACTGAAGTGCTCATGGTGAAAGACAGGAGGTGATAAAAAACAAGTGAGGGTCTGCACCTTACAAATTGCTTAAGGATTGTAATCTAAACATCCCACTCAAGACTATCTGAGCCATGGCCTTAAGAATTTCTTTGAAGTTAATAAATGTGTGTCATGTTTAGAAGCTTCAAATAAACATTTTTCTCTCATTTACTGGCAAGACATGAAGCAGAGAACCAGAAGGAGCTTTGGCCCTTCAGGAGATTTAGAAACCCCAATACTGAGCTCACTCTGATCTTCACATATTTTACTGTTGTGATAAGTAATAACTGTCCTTTCTTCTCCTTTTCTCCTCCCAAATCCATCTGCAATTAGAATGAGTCAGGATAGTGAGCAATAAATGTATTATTTGTACTATAAATGAACTGACTGTATGTCAGACAATGGAGGATGTCTAACTGTGGTGCAATGGGATTTCTAATTTTATCCTAATTATCAGGTAGTCAATGACATTTATGATCATAAGAAGATTTTAAGTAGAAGTTATATTTTGTTGGGAGACTGCATCTCAAGAAACAAAAGATCCCCATACAGGCATTTGACTGCTAAGATATTTACTCCTTCAGGAAAACCAATTGGTTTTAATCATCACACAGGAACTGCATTCTGTATTAATCAGATTTTCTGTTATCAGAAAGATTTATGAAAAATCATAATTAATACCCAAAATAAGGCCTATTTCCTTCAGTCTGCCTGGCAGTCTTTACATTTTGTAGTTGCTGAACATCTTACAATCTAAAGGAGATAAAATTTGAGCTCACCCATGTACAGGATCCCATCAGAACTGCGACAGGGAGATGCCTGCACCAGCTCTGGGATTGTAAATGGAAGTTTCTAGGGGAAAAACAAACAAACAAGCAATAATTGTATTGGTTATTTCTATTATTACAATATCTGAGAATCCAGCCAGAATAAATACTAAAATATTTAGCAATGCCCAAGTTCCTAAGGGAAATCATAGCAACTAAGAAAAAAATCTTGTAGGAAGCCAAGCATTTTATCTGATTATCACCACAAAGTTTAAAAATGAAAGTCAAGCATTAGGCAGTAGCTATGGCCTACATGGATTGGTACTAATTTGAAAGGTTCAGCATTTTTGTTTGCTTACTAAATCTTATAAAGACTCTCTAAAGGGGTTAGCACAGAGCATTTATTAATCCTGGTTTTAGAAATGTGTCTGGGGAGAGTGACAGATCTGATTGATGTTATTTTGGGTACACCTTTCCCTTCAAATCACACAGAGATTATTCAGAATTTGGATAGCAAAACATAAATTTAATTTTTAATTAACATTATTTTAGCAAATAACAGAAAATTCGTACATGGAAACAAGATGTGGTGTTGATATTTTCAAGTAGAAATAACTTCCTGACAATTACAAGGTGACAACATTCTGCTCTAACAAAATAAAAGTATGTTTTCCTTCTGCAAAGGCATGAGATTGACTGGGGCAATCTTTAGGAGAGAATTTAAAAATACACTTACAGTTAAGCCTTCACTGTTCTTGCCACCAAGCGTGTACAAACTGCCATCATTTGGGTCTGGAAGAAATGCTGGCCTAGGATTTAAGCAGCAATTTTAAATGATAAAATGCACTGTGCTTCTCAGAGAGCAGGAAAGAAACTGTGGTCAGTGCTGGCTTTACAGAGAAGCTCATCTGACATTAAATTTTTTGAAGTTTAATTTATTAACTGTGAAAATTTAAAAATATAAGGAAGTTTCAGAACTGATAAAACATAAGACCCTTAATGAATTTGAATGCACAAAGATCCAAATGTGGCAGGCAATGACTCAGGTGAAAGCTTTTAAACTAAACCCACAAGCTCTTAAAATGACACAGATTTAGAACAAACCCAAATAAATAAACAAAACCAGAGAGCATAAGGAAGGCAAGAAACAATGAAAGAGTTTCCAGAATTAAGTAAATTTCAGAGGTAAAGGGATCCCTACACCCAAACTACACAAAGACTCCAAACTCACTCAAATCCTAATGTCTATGGATCTATGAACAAAAAAATAAAGGATGCCACCACTGACTTCAGAGACAAAGTTCAAGCCCCACATTTTCTAGCTAAATGTGAAGCTGCTGCAGGGACCAATCTAAATTTACAGCTTAAGGATGTCATTTGCAGATTCTGGTGGTGGTGGTGGTGGTTGCAGTTTCCTGTGTTTCAGTTTCTAATCTGTTTGAGGGGTCTAAGTACAGAACCCAGCATCAGTCCTGGCTCTGTCACTTCCCACCTGCCACTCGTGGCACAGCTCACAGCCCTGATGTCCCAACCCAGCAAGGGCTCCAGAGAACAGGCTGCAGACAGGTTGTTTCTTCTTAGCTATTATATGTAGCTAATTCTATCCTTTTACCTGTTCCCCATGCCACCTTAAATGGCCTTCTGCAAGGTGTGCAGCTTGTCTAGAACACAGATGGCTTTGGTTCAAATTAAACCAAATTTCAAGATGTTAGTGAAAATTGAACAAGCTGTAAATGAGATAAAGGAAACAGACTTACTCTTCCACATGGATTGGCACCTGGAGGACAGGATCTGCAGACACAGAAAAAGAAAAAGTCAAAATACTAGCAATTCAATCCCTTGAACTCACCAGATACAGGATCAAGTCAGGCCTGCAACATCTTGCTCCTTTTAGAAAGGCTGATTCACAGTTTGAAAGTAAACTCAGCAGCCTCCTCTTGTTCCTGGAACTTGGTTCATAAAATGGAAAACTACAAAGCACTTGAGAAAGTCTTCTGAAGTCCTTTGTTTGGTTTTACCAACACTAAATACCTCAAAATTCCTGAGAGCTTACAAAATCCTAAATCACAGGATTTTCACTCCTGATGCAAACACCATAGAGGTATCCTGATTTATAAGACATACTCTACAATTTCCTAGACAAACATGTGCTTATTAATGGGTATACTGGCAGAAAATACCTCAGAAGCCAAGAGGATGCAATCCTCTAAGTATCTCCACTTCCACAGGGAAAATCAAACTCCACTGGAAAAAGTCTGAGCAAGAGGATGAAAAATGACCAAGCAAACATTGTTTTTCACCTCTTCTGTCCCCATGCAAACATCATGATGCAATAGGAAGGAAATAAGAACAAATACACTGATGTTTTGACAGCCTTTGACTGGGAAACTGCCACAGATTCTGGGCAGCCTGAGTGTACTGGGATATCTGCAGAGCTAAGCAAGGCAAGGACAGGAAATTCAGGGCTCAGTACCCAGGGCTTACAGAGTCTGCACCACTCTGCAGGGCATGGCACCACACCAGCTGCTGGGTTTGATGGCAATGGCCTGCAAGGATGACCTGGTTTTACAGGGATTAAAAACTCATAACCCCCTACCCAAGCAGATCTCTGGCTGCAACACAGCTGAAAGCAGCAGCCACCCAAAGAAGCACATTTAATGCCAGAGACAGAAAGAAAGGAGGATATGAGGGATAACAGTACAGTTATCTTTATTTCATTGATTTCTTCCTACAACAGTAAACATTCTCAAAGCAGCTTTGTTCAAAACATAACCACATGTAATTTTTTTCTCTTCAAGCCTAAAAAATGTTCCAGGATACATTCCCAAAGGTGTCAAAATAAACTCCATTTAATTCATTGAGAACCCAAACACACATCAAAGACCATAAGAATAATTAACATTCAAACAAAGGAGCTTAGCGACTCATCTTCTGTATCTGTCTCTATAGACCAGGCTGCTTAGTCAGACCTTTTATTGCATTAACTGCATCAAGCAATTCATTTCTATCCCTTGTGTGAAGAAACTGGTTTCAGGATATGTTGGGAGGGACCCCCCCTCACTGATTATATGTCAATTATTCCTCAGTGTTTGCTTGAAGTATTCCACATGCTTTATAATATCTAATACAACACATGGTGATTTACATCATCAGCGCTCCATCCCTAGGGAAAAGCAAGAAAAAAGCATTTTTTGCCCATCACATACAGTGGATTGATTTGAGCTGAGCTGCTGGGTTGAACTACTAAAGGCAAACTGAGACCAAGTTGATAGGCTCAGGGTATCCCTAAATCTGGCTGAAATTACCTAAAAGAAGAGAGACATTAAAGACCAAAGGCAAGAGGTTTTGTAATCACAAATGCTTCATGGGAAAGGAATGCTCAGTTTTGTGAAAGAAACAGCATCATGAATCAGAGCAAGTGACACCTGGCTCAGAGCAAGCAACACCTGGCTCAGCTAAGTAAGATTTTAAACACTACAAGCATTGCTAAAGGCAAAAGCCAAATAAACTTTGTAAGTCTCCTGATGAACTGATTACACTGAGAGTGTCTTACATGGTAAGAAAATAAACTCTCACCTGTGGTGACAGTGACCACTGTGAGACAACAGCATCTCCACCAGCAGCACTGGAGAAACTCTTTCCTATTCCTAAAAATGACCTCAAATGATCACTAGGAGTAACAAAGCTGCACAACTTGTTTTTGAAGTGACTGCATATTTATTGTTTAAGTATAACAATGCAGATTTTCTATAAAATCACTTCCTAGTCAATCTGGGCAAAATGTAAGACTAACTAATATAAATAGTTTCTTGTCAGAATAATCTTCAGAAATGTTTAATTTTAATTAGAGGACTGTTTTTTCTCTGAATTAAATGGTGGTGTGAATTTATATGAAATTACAGTGTAAAACCACTACAATCTGAATCAATCTCCAACTTTGCTAACTCCAGTTACTGGCAGGACACCTCAGCAGACCAACAGGGAGTGGGATTGCCTCAAATACCTCAGTATTTCAGGGGTCTCTCGAACAACACTGAGGAAAACGTGAACAATTACAGGAAATTTCAAAGATAGATTATGGTTTGTCCATGACATTTGCAGGAGGAGCCTGGTTAGTCATGCTTCCCTAGAGCTCCCTCTCTATCCTGAAAATACAGTGGAGAGGAGTAATACAGCAAAGCATTTTTGGGCTAATAGCTTGTTTTTACTTAATTTTCTAAGACTGTGCAATCTATTTTTATCAACCAAAATAAAGTGTTCCCCTCTGATGCAGTTAAAGATCTGAGAACTTTTGCATGGTTTTGTTGACCACGCAGTACCACAACAGTGAAAGGACACACACAGGTATCTGTGCAATAATTACTTGCATTGAGCTTTTATCCCTCAGCTTGTATTTCTGAAAGCTGCTGGGAAAATGTCACTTAAAGCAGTTTCCAATATCATCAATAAATGTCTTCTACACTTTAAAAAACAATGCCAGAAGTCTCATGAATGTCTCTGTTTTGCAGTGCTTTTCTGAAGCACTGCTGCCTATCAGATGACATGGAGGAGTCTTATGGCAATCCCAAGCTTTTCAGTGTGTACAGAAGCATCACTGTCATGAAAGTCCTTGAACTTCTCTTTAGTACCGTGTGTTCAACATCAGGTACTTCATCAGAAATGAAAAAATTCCTGCTTTCATTTGATTTCTTAGTAACTGAAACTCAATTTATGAGCAAAGATAAAAAGCTAGTAGATAGAACAGATTAAGTTATAACAAAGCAGCAGGAATTTTTTTAGTATTTAGTGGCACATGAACCAAAACACTGATTGTTCTGATGGCATCCTACACCCTGAAGTGTTGTGTATGAATTGTTAGAAAGCTTTTACGGACTTCTGATTCATTTCCACGTATAAGGCTCTTCACAAGGATGGAGGAGTTAGTTTTCTAAAGTGAAAGGAATTCTCCTGTCACTACTAGCAATATCCACCTGGAAAGACAGGCTGTGGAAAGCCATTTTTCTACATTTTCAGTTACTGAGGTGGTGTAAATTTTCTTATTTTCTTAACACTTTCATGATCTTGAACCCAGGCTGTGGCTCTGCAGAGATCCTTTGAAGACAGACAATAAACTCTTCACATTCACTTTCATGTGGTTTGGGACCTGTTCCAACCTCTATTTCAAAGTTTGTTTTGAAATAAGAACTTACTCTGAGATAAAAAGAGAATCTTAGTTCAGTTAATTGTTGCCAGTTCTTACGATAGTTTTCATATGCTTGAACACAGACCAGCAAACGAGTGAGCCCTCTTGTGACTGAAGTCACCTTTTGCTCCACAAGGGACCAAACAGAAAAAGTTCTTGTGAAAGTCAGAGCACTGAGTCCTCCTCTCCTCTCCAGCTGCTACCCACTCAAGTGTTGACATGCTGGGACTGAACCACGTCACCCTGCTTTCAAAACTCCCTGCTGGAACTGGGAAAGTCCCTCTAACAGGCCTGATGTGTTCCAATACCAACAGTGGTGACAACCACTGAACAAAGCAGCAACTATTCGGTACTGGAACGCAAGCTGGACAGAAAATGTGATAAAACTGAAAAATACATCTTCCTCTCCCTCAAGCTTCCATCCCATGTAGCAGGGAAAAGCCAAATTCTTGCAAGGTCCTAAGAAAGCTTTTTCCACTTTCTAGACTAAGCAAACAGATGTCAAACCAACTCTGGAGCATGGTAGGGGTGAGTTAGGAAGCAGGACACCATCCTGTAAATATCTCCAGTGCTGGAGAGAAGATGAGTTTTCTATAGATATTTCCATGGCTTTCCCATTTTTTATTTTTCCTGCAGTCTCCACTAAGACAGATTATGTTACTGATTCCTACATTAAAAACCTGCAATTCAGCACACACCAGCTTTATCTTTCTGAACTGGTAACACAGCCTCTGTTAGAAAAAAAATTGTAAAATAGCCTTGTTAAGGGGAAAAAAAAGGAGATTGATCCTACATTATAAAGATTTATTCTAGAACTCTAAGTGTTTATTTACAAGTACAGCAGTTATTAGAAATCTGTTAACATAATGTCTGCCCAGTAATTTGGTAACTTAGTTGGCTCTATTCCACTTCCCCAAAATGAACATTTTGACCTGGCAGCAGGGAGATGTCCCAATCCACTTTTGGTTGCATCATGGCCAGAATATATTTGTGAGTGGGCAGAAGTTGAGTATAACAGGTTTCAGATGGTTCTGACCCACACTTTGCATACATAAATGAAAAAAGCCTTATGAAACTGTACCCATACACTAAATACAATGCATTTGACTTTTCTCCATATTTCACAAATACATTGTAAGATAAATTTGCCCTTTGCCCAGACTCTGAGTATTTTTAACATACAAGATAAAGATAAAGATAAAGTTGCATGTTGTCATCACTGTAACGTGCCCTTAGCGCCAATGACTGGAAAGGAGAAGTGGGAGGCTGAAACAGTGAGTAAGTCACTGCTCCACTGGAATGAGCTGGAAAAAACGGTTTCCTGCCCTGAGGCCCTACCACAAAGTCTGGGCTAACGGGCCAATTTAAACCCGTCCTCATCTGCTGCTGCAGGGACAGCAAATGAGGCTAGAGACACAAACTGCTCTGGAATTGCTGAAAACAGTACTGTTCTACAACTGTTTTGTTTTGCCAATCCTTATTAATTTACAGCTATGCACAAAGATATTATTTCTTGCGTGGGAAAAATCACTGTTACTACAGCAGGATCTACAGACCTCAGACTTGCCCTTTAAAATCTGTATATTGAATCCCATAAATAGATAGAATCTTTATATCTTTGTCTTATCATAAGAGCCCTCTAAAATCTACAGGTTATGAGTGAGGTGTAGGAAATCAAAACCTTTTAAGTTGATTGTGGGCCATCATTTTTTTGACTGCTACAAAGAACTGAAGATCATAACAAAATTTCTGCTGGCTTTAAATGAGGATCCAAATCTGCATATATTAAATGTTCTTCTGGCAAAATACTTTAAATTAGTTCTTAAGGGAAAGCTTTTAAGGAGCTGGTGAATTAAAAAAAAAAAAAAAAAAAAAGAGAAATGCCTTTGAACAATACAACAGGACAGAGAGAAGAGGGGAACAGTCTGCCCAAGAGTACAGCTTGAAACACTGCAGCCTTAGCATCTCAAATTCAATATTATGTTCAATAAACCAAGCTCTTGAGTTAACAGATACATACAAGGTGAGTTTTACAAAGATGTGAGGGAACAGCACAGTCTTAAAATCACACTCGTAAAGCTCACACTGAAATCAGAACTGTGAAATAAAACAGCATGGAGGAAAGCTTTCTCCAGATTCTGCCTTGCCAACAGGTTCTCATGACCATCTCTTTCTCTGTCCACTTGCATGTAAACACAAATCTGAAGGGCTGTACCTTTCAAAGAGGTCTGTAGGAAATGACAGAAGTTGGTTTATTTCCATCAGTTTTGGGAAAGAGGTTTCATCCTAAGGAACCTCACTTACTGAGGATGCTGACCAAGTATCCTGCTAGTGGCAAGTGCAGAAAAGGTGGGAGCCCACGGGAGCCTGTCCCACTGTCACTGAGGGTGACAGCTCCTTGTGTTGATCAGGGGTGGCAGCAAGAGCCTCATTCAGGCACTGATGTGAAATGGGAGCCACAGCCTTTCCAGAGGGTGCCTTCAACACCAGCTGTTTGTGTGGGGTCACAGCACAAGCAAAGGAGCCTCTCAGAAATTACAGGGGAGGAGGAATATGGGTTTTTCTCTAAACTTTCCAACCATTTGCCAGCTTTCCAAGGCCCAGGAAATGAGCAGCCTGCTCACTGAAAAATCCTGAGAGCTGCCAGAAAACAAGACCCATTGAAGCCAACAGGAAATGAAGATTTTAAGCACCCTCAACAAGTAAGTCCAGTCTCATCACATATAACCACAGGGACACAGCTTATTTCTGACAGTGGAAAGTCCTATTCCTAGCTGACCTAGTTTTTGCCTGCTTTATGGGCAGCACAACTATTCTGACTGCCTTTCTTGTCAGCACTCCACAAAGGAAGGAAACCCAAACATGTTATTGTGGTGATAATCACTGGCTCATTTACTCCACACACCTAAGATAAGCTTCAGTGCTAAATGAAAACAAGCCACACATAGCAAGATATTCATGTTTGTTTAAGCACTGCTGATAATGAACATGGCCTTGGTTTTTTCCCCTAATGAAAATAAAATGTACCTGAATTGCCCTTTGTTAAATACCTTGCTGCTCAAGTGCAGTAATAAAATGTTCCCTTCCTGGTGAGTGCCACTGCAGTGCTCCAGGTGACCTCCACAACTTCTCAAAGCACCTGAGCTACAACACATGGTTTATCTGCTGTAATCAGGGTAAAATGGCACCTGCAAGAGCAGTGTTTGCAGTGCAGGCAGCTTCCTGCCAGGTAGTCTCTGTTACAGCACCAGCATGTTGCTGACAGAGTGCATCCATCTACTGTGTTTATACACTAATATGAATAATGAATTCTGCACTATTAGGACTCTCCAGGGGTTCAGCACAGAAAGCTGAATGGGCTTTCATTTGTTTCCAACACTGTCTTGTCTGTTGGGCCTCCCTCCCACCAACAAATACAGATTTGCAAAAAACTAAATAAACCCCCTCCCATTACAAATTCAGTGACCAATTTATATGTACAGGCCCTTGTTCCATGTCCACTTAACTCAGTTAACTCAGGAGGCATCTTGGAACACTGATACCTACCACTAATTCTTCTTTCATTGATCCCTGTGTGTTGCCCTATTACACAGAAATAAACTAAGGAGCAATAAGTGCTTTGCAAAAATTGAGTGAGCACAACTCATGTACATAAGATGCAGAAGTTAACAGCAGAGAGGAAACAAGAAGTTCCATAAAACTAGATTATCCAGTCTGGCAGTTCTACAGAACCAACAGGAGTTTTGCAACAATTCTTTTTTAAACAAGGGAAGTTCCTTGAGCAACACACTCTGATCAAGATCATTTTCATTACCAAAATGTGTTAATTTCTTCTTCAAAAAACCTTTTGCCACTTACTAAGTGTGGCTGCAGAGCAATGCCAGTTGTGATACCCTTCTAGAAGATGACTAGGCAGGGTATGTTTGTGCCACTGGAATGACAAAGAGACCAGCAAGTTTTTCTTAGCCTACAGCAGCACTAAACTGGGAAGCTGACAACCTGCTTTTAGGCAGGGCTGTTTAGGAAAAGGAGGGGTCTAAATTTAAACAGGAGATGGGAGAAACCAAGATCCTTCAAGAAAATACTTGGCTTAGCCTTTTCTACTCTAAGAGCTACAGAAGCCTTCTTTGCTCATTTAAAAAGTTAACTTTTTGTCTGATAGATCTGCTTTAAAATACAAATGGCTTCACAAAGAAGAACCACTGCTTGGTACTGCAGACACCAGATAGGCACAATCCATTTCCCACCACTTCAGCTCACCTACTAAACTGACAGGCTTAAAAACAGAGGACAGAATGATGCAGTCACTGACTCCTTCCATTTGACCCTCTAATTTATTTCCAGAAGTGAAGGTGCTACTATCACCTCTGCCATACATAATCAGAGTCCCACTAAACAAAATTTGCTAATTTTGCTTACAAATACTAAATTTTTCATAAAGACAGAACTAGCCCTGCTCAGTAATTAAAATTACAAAATCATTTCCGGTCACTGAACAATGTTAAATTCCTTTATACAAGTGCAGTTCTTTTATTTAAAAAACTGTGTGTTCCTAAATATCTGTTATGGAAAAATCCCCAAGGTTTGCACGATATGCACTGCACCAGAGAATGTAGGGTATTCCAGAGACAGAATCATGCACTCCCTCTGCCATCAGTTCCACAAGCTGACACATTTATTCTATTCTATGCTTGCTTATATTGCAGTCATTCCCATAAAACATGACACCTACCAATTTTACCACCACACCTTAAACATCCAGGGGGAAAAAAACCAAACAAAGAAAACCCCCAAAAACCTAAAAAACCTGACATAAACCTGAAAAATACCTTCAAGTGAAATTATGAAGATGGACATGACTCTAGAAACACTGTAGCTTAATACTGGAACAAGAACAAAATTTAAAAAGAAAATAAAGTATGTACCAGATCTTAAAACAGTTGGAATTGCCAATTAATTAATTTGACTGTTATTTCTGCTATTGAGTAGAGGCCATCAGGACACCTCCTGCTCACCTTCTTTTAAAGTCCACTTGATTGCTCCTGTCCTCTTGCTGACAGCGTGCAAACTTCCATCCAGGGTTGAAACAAACAACAGTGTTTCTGGCACAGTTACTGAGCTGGTGTTCTGGAAAAGAAAAACCAATATGATGAGTATGATTATTTACTACAGAGTTTACTCGTCACTGTCAGACAGTACATGGGCTAGAACATCCCTTCTTTTAAATGCACAGACTGAACAATTTTCTTGCCCCTTTGAATTCAGTGATTTTTGGTTTGGTTTGGTTAATTTGTTGTTAACACTACGGATGTTACCGTGCTAAGTTCCTCTAGAAACAGACTGGGATATGCTTTAACTCCACCTCCATTTTCAATTTGATATCAAAATCTTCTTGCACTAGAATTAGGAGAGACCAGAGACAGGGCTGATCTAGGAAAGGACTGACAAAAAGACCATGCAGTAAGTTATGAAGAGTGAGGGAGTTCAGAGCAGCTCAGAGAACCCACATGTCAATGTCAAAGCCATTCACCTCACAGGTACACAGAAAATACTCTGCCAGGTTCAGTACCCTAGGAATGAAGAGACATTGGCTGGGTGGAACCTGGATAAATACAACTGAACAATGACCAACAGTCTACTGTGGCTGAGACAGATGGAGCTGCAAGCATTGTCAGCTGCCTCTGAGCAAGGCAAAATATTTAGGATAGATGCAGTTTAAAGGCTGGAGAAGATCCATACTGGTAGATCTCTTAATTGTGGTTTTATACCTCATGTCTCCCAATATTGTCTTCCTGCAGTAGAGAGTAAAGAACACTGTTAAGGAATATGACCCATAAGGATGAGCACATCCACAGGCATCTCTGAGAAAGTAGCTGCCTGCAGGGTTCAAACCTCCATTTCCCATTCCAGTTCATTTTGTCCCTGGGGAGCAGTTTGGTGTCACTGTCTTACCTCCAGCCCAAGCAGGTTTGAGCCTGGCCCTTGCTGAAAAAGGAATTTTATTAAAAGGGTATATCACACAAACACCAAGGACTCAAAACTATGCAATTATTGCAGGAACTAAGTCCAAGGTGTTCCATCACACAAAGCAGAACAAGCATGTTAATTTAATGCCTGCTCTTCTCTTCCTGCCTAAAGATGATCCCAGACATCCCAAGACTGACCCATTTCTGTTTTCCAGGGCTCGAGTAACTTTTCATTTGCAGGCTGTATCTGCATTGCTCATCTGCGTGACACCTGCCACACTGCAAAGTTTCACAGTTAAATATAGTTCTTAACCTACCACACAAAATGAAAATGTATTCATTTTACATAATTATTGTCTTCAATGACTTATTGTAAAAACCAATTACTGGTCATGTTAGAATTACCACAAAGCAAAATACTTAATTGCCAAATTAAAATACAAGGAATAACTTTCTTTGAACAGCTATATATTTTAGTGCAATCCAACTAAAGCATTAAACTTTCAGGCAAAGCACAGAGCTAAAAGGATAATATAACAAGGAGATCCTGCCACATGCTGCATCATTTCCCTGTAAAATACACAGCTTTTCTGATGTTCTCCCTCAAAGCCCTTCCCCCCTGGCCCCACCTCAGGTCTGTGTTTAAGCACTAGTTAGCTGGTGCTAACTAGCCAACACTCAGGTTGCACCTATAAATATTGTACATGCTTCTTTCCAGTCATAATCTGCTGGAGCACACAATTGTAAAACACACAGTGCAGGAAAAATGGAAGTACAAGTCAACAGTACACCAACTACAGATCACAAATAATTGCTGGAAGGCCAGAAAAAAATGGGAGAAGTATCTTAACACATAAATATAATATTAATTACATGACATTGTTAAATTATGTGGGCTGCACAGCCATCTGCACTTAGATAAAATATTTACATCTGGGATTAAACTTTGCAGTGTTTGTTCAAACAGGGAGAGTGCATAACAGTTGCCCTATAAAAAAAGCACCTCGAGATGTTACTGATCAGAACTGAACTCACTGTACATTTCAAGCCAACAACCTGATTGGGTGTAAGAGCAGAGGGGCTCTGTTGTAAAATTAGGAGATCTCAGTCGTCTGTATTATTACTTTTCTTAAACTACTGTAGCCACTGTACCAAAGTAATTAATGAAAATTTTGTCCTCTAGATATACATAACTACACTTAGGATGGTGTAGTTGATTAATCATCTTTAGTCCAGTCCTCCTTAAATCAGCGTTTAAGAAGCCAGATTCACTGATTCTGCAGTGAGAGGGGGAGGACACAACCCATGCTCCACTATCACAACCCTTCAGGGCTGAAAACCATCTGATTGTGAGGCTCAGTTTAGTAAACACAGTGAAACTGCACCTAGAGTGAAACAGTAAATTGAGCAAGAAAATACAACTGTTAAAGACAGGAAATTAAAACTATTCAAGTTCCTTTAAATTGCAGGTGGGAATTTGACACCCAGAATGTAATGACTAGTGTTGAAGTTTAGTTACAGCTAAAATACAACATACAACAAATCCACAACATTGTCTGCATATAAGATTATTTTCTAGGCTACTTCTTATTCTCTGTACAAGTCTTATCTTTTATCTTATCTTACAGAATCAGTATATTCTTCATAAACCATGTTCTCTTCCTGTCTTCTGATTAAGAAATAAACACATGTAACATTTTCACTAAACATTTGCCTGTAAAATAACCACCATGAGTATGGCTGGGTATCACATATCAGGAATACACAGTGTATAGAACATTACTTGTTGTATATTGTAGATTTAACACTTTCATATTTAACACTTGAATATCTATTTATTGGGGCATTAAGGAATTAAATGTGAGCTCTGAAACTCTGATCAAAACATCAGTAACCAGTATTGTCTTCCAGATTGTTGGTGTTTTAGCAGGTTCCTAGGACTTCAAACCAAACAGAAAGGACAAATGTGCAAAGGGTTCCTCTTCACACTGCACTCAGAGCAGGAAAACATTTCTGTACTTCCCTCCAGTCACAAGCTGAACAACAGAGAAAGAAAACCTTAGCTGAAGAAGCGTTCCTGAAAGTTTCAGTGGAAAACCAAGTGAACACCTGGCTGTTGCCTAGACAGTTCTAGATGGTTCTCAGAAAGTTCTCAGGTATTACCAAGATCATAAAATCCCAACAGCTTTTTCTGAGCTTTTCAGTGTAGGACCCTTGGCATGGGAGGGGAAAAGCACCACTTCCAGCTACCATCCCATGGTGTCAGCCATGGTTAGCAGGGAGATGTGGACTTTCCTGGGATGGGAAGGGCTTGTGGCACTCACAGGCACCACGGGAACAGCACCCTGGAAGAGCCATTAGGTGTCTCCAGCCAGGGAACCCACCAGCTCTGGGCCCAGTTCTGCTCCGTGTCCAAGGAGCGTCACTGGGAGCGAAACCGGCACTGAGGCCCTGGGATTCCTGTGACAAGGAGATCCTGCCACATGCTGCATCATTTCCCTGTAAAATACACAGCTTTTCTGATGTTCTCCCTCAAAGCCCTTCCCGCCCCCACCTCAGGTCTATGTTTAAGTTTCACTTCTTCTGAAGGGCTTTCTTATATTCAGCTATCAAAGTCACATTGATGTGGTCACTGCAGCCCCGTGTGTTGAAGATAACATCTCCTTTGGGGGAAAGACTGAATATAGGGCAGATTTCATTAGTTCTTCCCTTACTTATAAATTTGTATTTGAACACAGATGAAATACATAAAATGCCATTATTAAAATCATCCATTCACTCATAATTTTCAAAGCACATGATATCATGCAGTTGACATCACCCAGCTCAGTAGCACACTGACCCTGGTGAAGCATTTGACCTAAATTTAAAAAAAATCCAATGACTCTGTAGATTTTGCTATGCAATATTGCTAATTTATTTTGTTCAATATCTACAGCAGTCACTTGGAGAAGGCTAGGGAGTTAGTATAATAATATGGAAACAAGGCTTTATTATTTCAAATTTTATCAAGCAATAGATAGAAAATTGAACAGATTATTTAAATAATTACTTGTATTTCACCCAGACTGAGAAATTAAAAATACTTTCTCTTGGTTTTATTTGTGACTTTTATCAGTGGCTAGAGACTGAAGTATCAAAGTTGCAAATATTGAATATACTTTATTTTGAACACAAAGCTTTGTAATTAATTGATTAATGGATTAATTAAAGCCTGGGATTAGCACTTCAATGAAAAACTACAAAAAGCTATAAAAATCTGTATGTACAAGACACACTTGTTTTCATTTTTCTGTGAAGTATGTAAGAGCTTTCTCCACCACAAAAAGACATCATAATCTCAGTCCTGAGACAGACTCTATAATAACTGGTAACACAGATCCTGTCCTCCCTCCCTGCAAGGGTGAGGTCCCAACTGTTGTGATGCAATGCAAATTCTTAAGAGACTTTTATTTCATATTGCAATTCTATTTCTAGGAAGATACATCAACTGACTCCACAAAAAATATGTCAGTACATGAAGCAACTAAGCAAAAAGAACTTAATTTAGTGAACAAAGAAAATGAGACGGAAGGAAAACCTGGTTTGGTTCCTTCTTCCATTTCATCTGAAATTGCAACATCTATTTTAACATATCCCTCTTTGGAATTCAGTAAGAGCTTCTACTGTCTTGACAGTCCATACTCATAACAATCTTCCACAACAACAGCAATATAAGGTTAATGATGTACAATAATTTGAAATTACATGGGGACTGCTTTAGAATTAATTTTAATAATTTAATTCAAAAGACAAAATTTCAAGCTCTCATTGGATTCAAATTTGACAAAAGTTTTAAAGCTGACTGTTAATAATTCACAACAGCCTAAAATTTGTGACTAAGCAGAAAACAGCATTTAAGCTAGAATAGAAATATACTATCTAATAGAAAAAGAAATTAACTTTATCTATACTAGTTAAGTCTCTCATAAGAATATTCCCCTCAGTCTAGATCTTTAGATAAAATGTTATAGAAATCCAAGTAAGAAAATTACTCAAAACAATTCTGAAGGACCTGGCAGTCAAGTGAAGGTCAGTGAAAGCTGTAGAACAAGTTCTGGTGTGTGTGTGTGGTGCAGTTCAGTGTCAAGGGTGATAACATCTTTCACCCCAACAGCTCAGATTTTTCTAAGGGTTAGCAAAGCAATGCCTTAGTTTGTTTTATTGTGTTAGAAGAAAACAGATTTCCCATAGCAATAATTTTTCTATTAGTTCATCTGCTTAAAACCACCATTTTCGAAACGAAGGTCACCAGGAAGGCCCAAATGGCACTGAAGTTAGTGGGAAAAGCAGAGAGAAAACCAGGCCACTGAGTTCCTTGAGGTTACAACGCTGCAACCCAGACATACGTTCTGCTGTGGGGGTGATACCACAAGAGGTTCTTCAAGTATGAATAAAAAACAGGAAAACACTTCCCAGTGACCCCGGATGGATGACAGTGTGTGCTGATTTCAAGAACTGTTACTGATTTCACAGAGATAATTGTGTGCTCACGAGTAAACAGAACTGTGCCATGTCTTAGCAGGGAAATAATAATTTTCTTTTCTAAGTCTGAAGTAGGAATACATATACACCAAACTTAATGTGTTGGACTGATGGATGATAAACGATGGATGGTTTGTTAACTATAACAGCCCTCTAATTTCTTTGATAATGCCTGGCTTACCAAACCAAAATGTTGACAAGATACAAATTATCACTCAAGGAAAAAGAACCCATGCTATTCCTCACTCTATACTCAGCCTCATAAACATCAGGCTGTGCATTTGCATTTTACTCAAAAACTATTAAAAACCAGCTTCAGCACTGACAGCACCAGACACTATCCTCACAACAACAAAAGGCCTATACCATAATTGATGCTACTGGAACCACAGCTGGCAAACCAATAAGGACGCAAAGCAAAATATTTTTAGACATTAGCACACACTGCAAGCACTTGGCATATTCATCACAGATAGCCTGTGAATCATTACCCTGGTTTTGACAGCTATCTCATTACACTGCCAGGCTACAGGCTAAAACTCCCTGTGCATGATGAAACCAGGCCATGAAGAAAGTCTTTGTAAAATTCAGTAAACTACTGGGGGAGTTTTCCAGTATAACTAATAATGAAGTTAAGATATGAAAGAGAGTTGACAAAAATATGTTTTATCTTCTTTAGAAAGCAAAATGAAATCTACAGATCTTTTAATCTTAAACTGAATTCTAACATGTCTTTGTTAGGCATTTCTCATCACGCTGTGACCCAGTTCAGTGAGTTCTCATCCATACACCCACCCTCCATGCAGTGGAAAAACTGAGCAGTACGGGAGGTCCACTCCAACTGTTCCCTCCTGGGCTCACCTTGGAGTGGTCTCTCCACCAGGAACTTCCAGCTGAGCTTTCACATTTGATTCTCTGTGTAAAATCCAAATGTACTTCAATAGCCACAAGAACACCAACAATCCAAATGACAGCAGAGTTATAAACACATGAATTTATACTCCAGGATAGAGCTGTCCATGATAATTTAGGTGTGCAAGACAAATTTACATTTCCCTCCCCCACCAAAAAACCCTCTAAACCCTATTACACTATTTTTTGGAGCGACTAGGGAGATTTGCAACTCAAATAAAAAGTATTAACTAACTCAGTGCTTGAATATGTCCTCTGTAAACCTTCTGCTGTCTCACATGGGTTTTCACACCTATCAGTTCCCTGGCCAAACACCTCATGCTGAGATAAAGAACACACCAGAAGAAATAACACCTGGCTGAGGCCAGGGTTTTTCCATGTCAGGTGCTGCCTACACAGTGTAACCCAGCACTGAAACCCATCCCACCGGCTGCAGGAGGGACAGACCCATGTTCCAAATGCCACTTTAATCCCAGAGAGGTTGGTATTTTTCAGTTACACTGACTCCACGTTAAAAGATAAACAAACACAGTTTGGAACATCCCAGGGCTCATAAAAGGGATTTTTCGCTCTAAAGAGAGCTCTAATCGTTACTGGGTAATATTGATGGCAACTGTAATTTACTGACAGCTCTACTGCATTTCTCATTGCTCTGAGATTTCACCTTCTTAATGAGCTCCCATTCAATGGAGGGCAGTTCCAAGAGCTGTAAACTGTGTCACCCAAACAGCAAGAAACAGCATTTTCCCGTCTGTAAAGAACAGTCAGGAAAGGAAGATGAAAGGAAGACCTTGTATGGACTTATACAAACCAAAAAAAACCAATATTAGAGATGGCATATTAGGTAACAAAGAGTACATTTTTCAGCCAAAGAATTTACAAAACAGCAGATCACCACCACTACTCTGAAAAGAAATCTACAGAAAAAACAATCTGAAAAATCTTTAGGCAACCTCATGTTTTTAAGTTACCTCAACACTGAAATTGTATGCCAGTCTTTCTCATGGGAGTTTATTATTCAAGTGACATGAATAGTTTTAAATAAGCCTCCACAGTTAAATGGGTTATTCACAGGTGAGATGACTGGGACTAAGTTCACAGGAATGAAAACTAGTTCTGAAAAGCAATTGAACTACAGAATAGATTTCAACTTGGAAGTCATGGTGAGGATCTACAGCTCACAGAGCAAAAAGACCAGGGTAAGAGCCAAGAAAAGGAACAGAAATGGAGAACTCACTGATCTGAGGTGAGATGGCAGAGCAGGGAAACCAAGGGAAGAGGGAAATCTAGAGAAAAAATGGGCTGAATTCTACTAGGTCATGAGTACAGTCTTTTGTGATTATGCAAGTAAAATTATACAAAATTTAGCAATAATCTGTTGATTTCAAAAATATTTTATGTATTTAAATATATTTCTTAATGTTCTTATTTAGGACTGTTTTTAAAACTCAGTGCGTTTTAAATCAGTATTTTCCTTGCAAAATCTGAAACCCAAACCTGTGAGCACCATGAAAACACCTCAGTCCAGCCTTACAGTCCAGTCTAAGACAAACACATTAGCACTCTACAATAAAGACTGTAAAGTAATTTTTGTTGACAGCCTGCATTTAATTTTTTCCAGTTTCCTAATGAAGTAACAAGACTAGGTATGTTGCCAGCTTAACTGCTAATGTGTTTACTTTACTTCTAAAGAAGGGGAGTGGAGTTATTATATCGCAGGTGAAAAACAAAGCCTTCAGCTTTGCTTAACCTGAACTAGAACCCCATATATTACAGCAGCTTTTTCAGGTAACAATGAACAATCTATCAAAGAACATAACCTAAAATTTTCTTGACTATATTGGAAACAGTGAATGCCAGATGGCCTTTTCATTGTCTCCTGATCTGGAGAACCTGCTAACAAGCACGCCTTTCAGAAGTGAATTTTTGAAGTTAGCTATCCATCTCAGTACACACACAGCAGGCAGCACCCACTGTAAAGTACACTGTTTAAAATTATTACCTCTGTAAAAATAATCTGCTCAGCATTCCATCTGCTTTGCACCAGTTTCCCTATTCCATGCACTTTTATTGCTCCACCTATTGCAATACCTTATAACCAACCTGGTTATTTCTTAAGAGGTTTTGTAGGGCAGTGACTCGTGCACTTTGTCTTCCACCTTTGAATTTAAAACTGCGGGTTTGGATCCCAACCAACCACATGTACATTAATGCACATTGCTGTATTTGCTCTGGAAACAGAACGATCAAAATGCCATGAGAGTATAGAAGGTATGTAGGCAGTCACATGTATTTGGTTATCAATACATATACAGTGTGTGGGTTTTTTTCCAGAAAAAAAAACCAAACCCCCTTTCTTATTAAGGGATACAGCAGACCTTCTAGCATGTCTCACTGGTTCCTGATCCATCTACATAGTTTCAGTTTACAAAAGTTTCTTTGTACTACTGTTTCAAAAGTTTCTCTGTGCTACTTTTTTACAACTGCCTCGCGAGAAATTAACCGCATTCTTATATTGCGAGGATTATGATATACACGTCCAGGTTACATGCCAGGTGGGGCACAGCTGCAGGACCACGGCTGTGGGGCTGGGACAGGCTGTGGGGCTGCAGCCCCTCGCCTGCGCACACAGGGGCACCCGGCGTTAGCGACAGCGGACAGGAGGTGTGCTGGCTCTGCGGACACCGCCGGGCTGCGGGCACCCCCGGCAAACCTTCGCTAACCGCGGCGGGAGCCCCCCCAGCTCCCCTCCCGCGGCCCTCCCCGTGCCCCGGCTGCCCCTGCCGTTCCCCGGCCCAGCGGGCCCGGGCTTACCGCGAGCCTCGGCGGGAGCAGCAGCAGCGCGGCCAGGCTGAGGAGGAGGCGGCGGAGCGGCTCCATAGCTGCACCGCGGGGCCGCTCCCCCCGCACGGCGCTGCCTCCGGAGCGGCGCGTCCGGCGCTCCCCGCGGCGGGCGGGGCGGGCTCAGGGACCGCCCGGCCGGGACACGCACGTCACCCGCGGGCGGACGGGCCGCGCCGGGCACCGCGCTCAGGGACCGCCCGGGCGCGGCCAGAGGTGTTCCGCGGCTTCGCGCTGCCGCCGGAGCCTCCCCGTTCGTGTGAGCCCCGACCGACCCGCCGCCCGCTCCGGGGCTCGGCTGGCAGCCCCATGGGGAGCCGCGGGGTGCGGTGGCAGCTGGGTACTGCTGCTTTGTTTTTATTAAAAAATACCTAAATCCAGGCAGCACCAGTCAGTCGCCTCCCTCCCCCGGAATAACTGGGTGGTCAGGCGTTGGAAGGGGCTGCCCAAGGGAAGTGGTGGAGTCACCGTACCTGGAGGTGTTGAGGCATCTGGATCTGGCACTGAATGATATTTAATGGTTTGGGGGCTACAGTGGCAGTGCTGGGTACACAGTTGGACTTGATGATGCTGAAGGTCTCTTCCAACCTTGATGACTGTGTGTTTCTTGTTTTCCTACTGATTTTGTGTTTTCAGAACAGATAATTCCAGATGCATTTGGCACATCTCCTGCCTTTGACAGACTTAGTTAACCCTGGGCCTTGCAAGGCCTTAAATAAATGCAAAAAAACCCCCAACATGCCTCCTTGAACCGAAAAAACAGGTCCAGGCTTCTCTGAACAGATAAAAATAAACACAAAAAGTATTGAACCAAATGGAAGAAGCTTTAAACAGAAGAGAGTAAATTTAGAGTGCCTGGCAAAGGCCCAGTGTTCAGCCACCTATTTATATAACAAAGCCACTTTGTCCTTGTACATTGTTTGCTTTTTTATGGTGATATCACTAATGGAGCTGCAGGGCACACGGAGTTCTGGGCATGCCATATGCACACACGAGCTCCCACAGTGAGCGTGCCTTTGATGGTGGGCAGGAGACACAATAATTACCCAGAATCACAGAATATCCTGGCCTGGAAGGGACCAAGGATCATCAAGTTCAGCTCCTGCACAGGGCAGCCCAGCAATCCCACCCACTGCCAAATGATGATCTGACCTGTAAGTCTGAATACATAAAAATACGCTGGAGCTACAAACAACACTGATTCCTGTTCTCTGATGTGTTTCTTTATGGGGCCTTGACTTTTATGAATTTGTGCCATGTGAGAACAAGCAAACCCCTAAACACATTGTGTGTGCCACAGCAGCAGCACCCTGCTACCGCAGAGGAGGAATTTATCAGTTGCTGTATAAATGCTGTAGTGTGCCAGATCCAAGCTGGAGTTATTTCACACTAGTGTCTCCCATGGCCTCATGGGAGATTAAAAAAAAAATAAATAAAATCGGCTGAGGTAGGAGGGGAGCCGAGTGTTGGTGAGCATCCTCAGCTCCCAGCTGCTCCCCTCAGGAACCACCTCAACACCCGCTCTGCCGGGGCAGATCTGACCGGGGCCTCAGCTTTTATATTTTTAATACTGAGCCCTACTTCTTCACAGCAACAAAGCTCTAGAGCAAACTAGAAAGAGAAGAGTACTACTGTCCCTGAAAAGGCGAAAAGCTGCCTCACACGGCGGGGGGCGACATGAAACCACCGCGCTCCCTCAGACCCTCCACTTGACCTCCCTGTGCCGCCCCGCCCGCTGCCCTCACGCAACCCCGCCCACCCTCGCGCGCAACAGCGCCCAAATCAGCACGTGCCCCCGGATTCCAATTCTATTGGGCGAGACGGGGGGCGGGGCTAGCCTCTCTATTAAAAGGAGCGCGGCGGATTCTGGGTCTCTCTTTCGGCGTGGCCAGCGAGGTGAGCGGTGGGGTGGCTTTGGAGCGGGCGGGCGGTGGGGCCGGGCCGCGGTGATGTCTCTTGACACGTGTTAGACTGCTGACATACATGAAGCAAAACTACTGCTGAGCGCCCCGGCTGCTTCCACCCTGCGGGGCGACCGGAGTGTACCGCATCAATAACCTCCCCTTTACTCTCGGTGTTTTGCAGGGCCCGTGCGGCGACCGGCGGCCGGGAGCGGCGGTAAATAAAGCTTGTGTGCCCCAGAACGCGTCCGGCTGGTTCTTCCGCGCGTGCCGCACTGCCTTTGACCCGGCGGTGCCCGCCTGGCGCCGCCGGCCAAGCAGCGGTGCTACAGCGAAGCGCTTGTTCATAACTGGCGCTGCTCGGCCCGACCCGGGCGGCGCTTTTAAAAGCAAGTGACATTTGTTCGCGTGCGTGCCACCCTCGCGGGGACACAGCGGGAGCGATCTGCCGCATCTGCCCGCCCGCCCTCCTGCAAGGGCGGCCCGCTCCCGGCCGGAGGGCGGTGCCAGGGCCCAGCAGAGCCGGGTCACTCAGCGCGGTGCCGTGTGACCCCACCCAGCCCAAGCGGCGGCTGTAGTTTTCCTTTAGTAGTTCAGGGTTAAGTTGTAAAAAAGGAACAAAAGGCCTGGGATTCCTGCCTAGCTGTTGCAGGGTTAGAGCAGCTGGGTGAACCAGCTTGGAGGCAGAAGAAATGCTTCCAGGACTGGAGGTCATTATGCACGTGGTGCAAAACACCTTAAAAGACTGCTGTGACTAAACTGCAGCTTCTTAGGGGGGGTGCTGTTTTTATATGTCAGTCGGGGGAGGTAGAGCATTTTCTGTCAGTACACAAGATGTGTAACCACACAGGACATACAGGAATAGGGCAGGGTCTAGGCAGACTGTAAGGGATTATTGAGCTCAAAGGTGGCAGATGTGGATGTGTGTCACCTCTGTTCTGTAACTGCTGGTAATCCTTTCACAGTTTTACCAGGTATGCAAACATGTTCTTAAAGCATATTCCTTATATGAATACTAGCTGGTGTGGTGAACTTCAGATTCATGACAGTAAAATTAAATTTAGCTTTTCCTTTCAGAGCTTAGCACTGGTTAACTCTGAACCTGTCATGCCACAACCAGCAGGCACATTTATGACTCTGCAAAGCATGGGACACACTCTTATTAGGAAGCTGCCTTTCTAATAAGGTTTTTAAAACAATTTGCACTAGATAGTGGCTGAACGCTGTAGAAATGAAATTTACTGAGTTGTTTGACATGGGATAAATTTATTTAATAAAACCAAGCAAGCAGATTGTAGTTACCCACAGTTTATGAAGTGCAGTATGACAATCTTGTGTAATAAGTCTAAATCTGTTTACACATTAGTGCATCTAGTCCTTTGACTTAAGTTATTGCACATAGAAATTAACTCATATAAAAGACCTGCGTACAAGACATGCAGACTTCATGAAAGGCAAATAATGCCTACAAAATCAGCAAACCCCAGAATATACACAGCCTGGAATGGTCAAGGAGGAGTTCAGGTAACAAATATAACTACTAATATTTCAATTAAAGGTAACCAAAATAGGTGTTCAAATATAGAATTAATTTTAAATATATTAAATGCTTTTGTTTCAGGCAAGGTGCTGTTTAAAAAACCTTCAATAGAATAGCTTCATTTAGAGATGGTAAATCATCAAGTTATACATGGAAATTTTGATTCACATCAAATGTGACAACACAACATACAAAAAAATTTCTTAAAAAATTACTTGGAAAAAAAAAAGAAAATCATGTTATAAAAGGAGAGCCAAAACTCACCTTTGTTGTAAACTAAAACATTTTCTGACATCCATGAACAGTTGGCAACACTGAGTATCAGAAAAATATTAAGTGTTAAGGAGTGGATATGTAGTGTTCGAACCTTGAATTTACTGCATACATTTAGCCTTGATTCATTACACCTGACAAATTAAAGGCAGCTCCCCCTTCCCCTTTAGTTTTGGCCACTAATTAGCAGAAAGAGCATTTAATCATGATCAGCTCAATCAACTGCAATGCTTGAATTCCTATGCCATGAAGTCCAAGAAACCAATGCACGGGGGTCAAAATCTGTCAGCCACAGCTGCTTGCACAAGCACCAGGTGCTGTCATGTGTGGGGCTGTAACTGAGGATCCCAGCCCATGCCTTGGGTGTAAACACAGTGCAATGGAAAAGACTCACAGCAACAAACTCCTGTCAGAAAGAATGGGTGTTCCATCACAGCAAGAGGCTCCGTGCACGGTTAGGTCGCTACTCCTGGAGATGTGCAGTGTTGACACTTGGTGTGTGTGCTCATGTCCCTATAAACATTCAGAATTAATCAGGAACCAAGGTGATTGTACCTCACTATAAGGCGGCTTGCTATGGTTTGGTCTCATGGCTTTACCAATTTTTTTTTCCTCATTTACAAAAATCTGACAGTCCCACCTTCACTGATAGTTGTGTGTTTTATGGCTAATTGCTTCCCAAAAAAAGCAGAAGTTCTGTATGAAAAAGTAATGTGTATACAGCACATTGAATCACAATATCACCTATACATCCAATTTACATTCTTTTATCCTGAAAGCATTTCATATTTCGATTGCTTGACACAAGCTATTGACTGCAGAAGTGAAAGAACATAAAATAGTTCATTCTACACCTCCAACTGCCTGAGAAAGAAAAATATTCTTCCAGTTTTATAAATTCATTCCTTATTTAGGATTTTTTCCATTTGGCACGCAGTTCCTTTGCTGCCAAACAACTTTTCAATGCTTTAATGCACATTAACATAGCATGAAAACAAGCTGAACGAAAGGTGCATCAACAAGCTCCTTGATCTGTTACATTTGAGTTCCTCCTCCCTCCCCACAAAGAACAGGTCACCTCAGCCTCCCAGTTAAAATCCTGATGGCAGCCAGTACAAAAATAAATCAACAGCTTAATGGAATGGAACTTCATGTAGCTGAAGTACACGGGAACAATAACCAGGCAAGTGAGCACACAGGAACGGGGAAAGGCAGTCCTTGGGAGGGGGGAGAGTGGCACAAGTTAAGGACGAGAACTACAGCACAGTTTATAAAACCATGAGAGTAACTTTTATAATACTGTAAACTGCAAGAGTCTTCACATGTCATGGTTGATCAGAGGCCTCCGTGCTCAGATCTTGAGGAGGGCATATGGAGGAGCGGGGATCCATGGCTGAGTGCATTAAAGGAATATAGACATCATCCATGTTTGGCATGACAAAGATTTTCTGGGAAAAAGATGCAATGAAATGAAGTTACATTACATATGTCACTTGAAACCTTAGTTTTCAAATTTTAGTTTAAAAAATGCAGCACATTTACAGAGAAAAGGTTCTCAAGCTCAGCATTGTTTGAGTCACTGCAGTGCCCATTAACTGAAACCATTTTGTTGTGTTACAGCTGTAAATGAAACTCGGAAATATTAATATCTCTGCATATTTCATTCAATTAAAATGGCACTACAGGAAACATCACCAACTCTTCCTAATTCCTTTCTCAGCTCTTACCTATCCATATACTTTCAAAATGCACTTTTAATAAAATAATTGATTTTGATTTCTGGTTGATTGTATAGGTTGGGGTCCAGAATCAAGCTGGTCACTATTCCTATCCTACATGTATTTGGAGGGGGCTTCTTTCTTTTTGCACTATGGTTAACGTGGTTTTTTAAAAATTACTTTAAAGGAAGCAGTAAGAGGAAGTAGTGCCTTATCTGTTCTTAATTTTAGGTAACAGTTTGGCCCCCTATCATCTAAGAACATGTAGGATATTTTACCATGGTACCTATTTCAAAGAAAGGTCATTTTCATCTCTAAAACAGATTTCCACCCAGGTCTACACATGAGTCTTGAGACCATCCCAGCAGTCAGTTTCAGCTAAGCTCTCAACACCCATCCCCCTGGCTGGGAGCAGTGGAGGACATGACTGATTATAAATGAAATAGAGGACACGTGAAAATTAAACATCCCACCCCTTTAATTGACCAAAACTATCATCAATGAAAGGAGAATGTGAAGGGAACACACCTGGAACTCTTGCTCCAGTTTCCTTGCTATCCAGTCTGTTACATGAACCAGAGTCACTTCTCTCTCACCAAGTTTTGGCCGCGCTTTTAACTCCAGGTAGGGAGGCCTTCGGAAGCCGTACCTGGGGACCGGACACAGAGCAGGATTTACTACAGACACTCTAAGAAAGTAAGTACTTAAAACTGTAACAATTAGCTCTTAGTAACAGTTCCTACCTCAGTTACAACTAATTACTACTGCTCCTTGCCCAGAACCCACTTGAGCCAGCCCGTGGGGTAGCACACCTGAAACATTGCCCAGAGCTCTGCTCTGAGCTCCTCTTACCATATTCTGTCAGTGGGTGGAGGTGGAATGTTAATCACTAGTGTTCCTCTGCACTCCTGTACTTCAACTGTTAGCAGCAATGGAGTATTGGAGACCTCTTCAATTTTTTTCTTAATAAACTCAGTCTCTGTTGCTTTCTGAAAGTATTTTGACTTCGTAATTTTATCCACAATTCTCATGATTTTACTTGTCCGATATCCTCCAACGTACCTTTAAATAGAGAATAGAAAAACGACATCAAGATAATTTTCTTAAACCTATTTGCTAAGACAGACATGGATTTTCTATTAAATCATTAAAGTTTTTGATATAAAAATTCTGAACAGATACGTGGCCAAGCAGTACATCCTAGGGTCTGCACCCAGCAGCTGTATTCTGTCAGCTACGAGTGTCTGGCAGGAACTGTTCAGTCTGAACACTTTCCCAGATGGCACTGGAAACAACCTTTTTTAAAACTGCAAATACACTTAGACCATTAATGCCAGCAAGCTGGCATGAGAAGTGACAACTTCCCTAAAACCATTAAAAAAAAAACTGTCAAGACACTGATGCACCAAGATGTGCACAAATCATCAGCATAGAAGGCCCAGCCATTATATCTGATTATTTAACTGTGTGTGCTGAACAAAAATGTTTTAATTTTAAGGTACTGTAGCATTTACAAGTATAAGGATGCTGAAAAAGAAGAGGAAAACAGTTTTGGCAGTGGGTGGAATGATATTCCAAAAATGGTTAACTGTGTCTGCAGAAAGTGGGCTTTTCCTGGCAATTGTGTCAGACAGCATTCCTGGCTTTTGAAACATGCTTTAAGGGCTGAATATGTTTTTTCTTACCCCTATCTCATGTTGGAAATACACACTCCAAAAAATAGCACATTTGGTATTTTCCACAGACTATATCGTGTCTAATTGTGGCTCTTGGTGTTATGTAGCAGAGATAACCTTCCTAAGGAAATGACATTTTCCTATTCAGGGAAAAAATAAATTTTTTCTTACACAAACTTTTACAGTTTTGTCCTTAGCACAACATAAGACAAAAAACTGTTCAGCTGATATAAAAAGAGAAAATGAATTTTGTCTTTGGGATTTTATACTAGCTGTATCTTTACCCAGAGAAGGAAATTATTCTCCCACCAGATTCTGTAGTGGTAGTAATGCACATTTTTAATAGGTGTAAGAAATTTTTTTCAGTATTTTGCATTAAGATTCTTTATTCTCCCTCTTTGTCCTCTTGATAAAGAGTTCTTTATATGGTCTATGAATTTCAAGAAGATATGAAATGCATCAATTGCAGTAATTCAAACAACTCTTCACACAATTTTCAAAAGTGTTCAGGAGTAAAATACTAAAATTCTCTGGAACATTTTGAGTAAGTCATGAGCCTGCTGATATATTCACTGTAAAAATCACTTAGATATGTTCAGACATAGAAAACATTGTGATTGTCTCAGACATTCTGGGCTCAGACATTCAGCTTTCTCACTGCATGGCATAATTGCAATCAGATGCAGAAAGCAAAAAATCAGAGCCACAGCCAAAACAAGGAATGATGTGGCATCACTGATGTTGGGAAATTTTCTTTGAAATCCATGCACAGCATCAGAGGGCAGTATTGCACAGCCCACAGACACAAAGTCCTCAAGGGGAGAAAAAAAAAAAATCCAAATCAAAACTGAGCAAGAAAAACAGGCTTGAGTAACAGTTGTTTTCTTAAAGAAAAGAAAATGGAATGCTGGCAATCAGGGATCAGCGGGATAAGCATACGAGTAATACTGCATAGAGAGGGTTTCAAGTTTTCACACAAAATCCTGTTCTTGGCTCTGCTACCAGGTGGGACACAGCGGGGAATGTCCCCAGAGCTTCTCTGGCCCCCCAGCAATCCAGCAGAGCAGGGATGGGAGGTGTCCCTGCAGGGCTGGGGTGAGCAGGGCTCCTCTGCTGCCCGCTGCCCTGGAAACGGGCGGCTGGGGCTGCTTCATGGCCTGGACAGCCTCACACTCTGCCATTCTGGGGACAAAGAGCATCACAGGACTGGCACCAGCTATCAGGTGTGGGGGGAGGGAAGGATTAAAACAGCTCACCCTTCTGCTCCTGGGGTCACCTGCTTCTCTCCTGCCAGCTCAGGAGCATCATCTTCCTCCGAAGAGCCAGCGCTGGAGGATTCCTCATCGCTGTCTGCCAGACAATACGCCCTTGGCCTGAAACTGAAACAATGCAATTTCCAGGTCAAATGGAATATCCTTAAATAGCAATTCATCCTGTACAGCTCTGGCTGACATTACAGGTTCCTGAACTGTCCCCTCCCCTCTTTTATAAATGCTATCTAAAAGAACAAAACCAAAACCACTCTGAAGCCAGTCTGGCAGAACCAGCTTTCAAAACAGAAATCTGTTTTTCCCAGTGGAACATAATCCTTCATAAAAAGAGGCTGGCACGGGGGTGGCTATTCTACATACTCAAATCACATGTGGAGATTCAAAATACATTTGGAAGCATCTCTGTTGCGGCTCATGGTTTTTCATGAGTTGAACAGAATTAGGATTGGACAAACCATTTCATTTGAATGTCGTGGGGGAAAAAAAAAGTAAAGTAATAAACAAGTGTTGCCCTTTGGGTACAAAATACCACACAGTAGTGACTAATTCCTAGACTTGAACTGTGGAAGATTTTATGTACACAGTCACAAGAAAAATTTCAAATCTTTTAAACGGATTTCAATGAGAGAAGGATACAGTGGATACACTTCAGAATTAACAGATCTTTACTGAATGCAAGAGCTTGAAACAGTTATACAACACAGGTTTCAAAAACATATGGCTCTAGCCCTAGGGATTATACCCACGAATATAATACTCTACAGCATGTTCAGAATACACTTTATAGCTGTGCCTTCTTTCTTTTTGTGTGTGTGTGTTCTTGCAAATGTATTTGAAGCATTAATAACCTCAGACAGGGCACGGACTGAGGCCACTGCCTGTTATTCTGTACACAGGACAAACTGGTGGTTGCTGTATGAAGTCCTAATGTGAAGGGACAGTTCAAGTGCAGCTCACAGTGCACAAGACTCCTTCCCCACTGGAGCAGTAATCCCAGGACCTGTCCATACTGAAGTGTTTCCTACTCAGGCTGTGGAATCAAGATTGCAAACCTCTTCCTATCCTGTTTTGTACCTGCAGAGGAATGAAGGAGCAAACCAAACTGAGCCACCTCCCTGAGGACATGGGGGATGGTGGGTGGTGCCTGTCACTGGCCCAAATAGCAAGGCTGGAGCTGTTCCTCACAGAAATTCACGTTTTTAGGTCAGATTCAAACTGTACGTTTTCCACCAGGGTGTGACCTCACTTCTCTTTCCTGTGCACTTTAGCACCCAATTCAAATCGTGCTCAGGGCATTCTCAGGTCTTTCAAAGGTGTCACCTTCTTACCAGGTGTTTTATTTCCTAGTTGGAGAGGTCCTCTGAAGTGCCTCAGAAACACCACGTGGCACAGACCACAGGATTTCCTCGCATTAAACAAAGCAACAATAAATAAGCTTGAGTGAGATTTCAGGGGAGCGCTGTATACAATGGACCATTTATATGGCACAAACATTGGCAGAAAAAAATCACTTTGGAGCTACTCTATTGTTCCTGTAAAGATTGCACAATATTTTATGAATTGCCATTTGTCAGTTTGTTTTTATGTGGTTCAACAAAGCCAAAAGGACTGATGGGTTAAGAAGCTACAGTAACTTTGGTTAACCTGCCTGCTTTTGCCTCAACTCCTGTTTAGCAGTATCTGTGATGTATTCCTTTTATAAAATTGGCAATTAAATAGTTTCCTATTCTTTCTGAGAGCAGCACTTTCCTGAGAGGGCATGCTAGACAGCATTACCAGACTGTCTCTGCACACTTCACTTCTATTTCAAACAGCAAGTGCAACAGTGACCCATTTGTCTTGCTTTACACTGACAACAGCCACAGACAGTTAAACCCCAGAGCTGCTCCCCCCTCTCCTCTCTCTGGATGAGTAGGTGCCTTTCTCACATCACTTTGTGGTTACTGCATCTCAAGAGATGGTTTGTTCTGAGCTCCTAAGGGCCAGAAATGAGCTCAGCAACCAACACACATCACTTACTGACAACATGACCATGGATGCAAACACATGCAGAGTAATTTGATTTGTCACAGCAACTGTCAACTGATAATTTTAAAAGCCAGTAGAATTAAAATTAACTAACACATTGGAAGGCAGAGATGAGAATCAAACTGTTCTATACTTTTCAGTCCTTAATTTATTTAATATCCATTTTAAGAAAAAAAAACCAAAAAAGCAACCAAGCAACAAAAAAACCCTCATCCAAACTAGAATACATTAGACTGTTCTTTATGTAAAGCTTCTACCTGGCCCTGAGCTTTGAAACATCCCAACCCTGTGCAGGGAGCAATGCAGTTAATGCTGATACCTTCAAGTAACTGGTTGCTTGGCTACAGGCACTTAAATCTGCCTTGCTGGGGGCCTATAGCTCAGCCAGCAGCAACCTGATTTTTAAATATGAATCAGAGTGTTCACTAATGATTTCTGAGGCTGTTCCTGCACTGAACAGATATGAAAATACACAAAGAAAATCCTGAAGGGGTGGGGAAGAAAAGCAATAATTTGATTTGTATAGACATTTCCTCCTCTATCCCCCATTTTTTGGGTAGGTAGGATTAAACAGATTTTGAAAAATTCACATCTACCAGTTATAGTGATGTAAATTCAGAAATATTTATTTCAAGCAGTGACAATGAAAATCTAGGTCGATCTAAAATCTTCTGAATTTCTACCAGTGTATGAGATCATTCAGCCATTAGTTTTTTTCACATTTATTTTCTTGTCATGACTGCACTGAAATATAGTGCTGCTGTAAGTATTACTTCAAGCTATCTCAGAATAAATGGCCAGAGCTATGACATAAGTATACAAAGCATCTAGTATCTTAATTGTGAAAGACCATACCATTTTGTTTATAGCTAAACAAATGGCCAGATTTAGAGACTATTTTCTTGATTTGTAGGCAGTGGTTGTCCACTAAATCAGAGACCACCTACTGTTCAGGGCCTGCAGATTTAGGTACAAAGAGAATACAGCACAAAAATAAAAATGGACCTCAGAGCTGGGAGTGGATCCATCCAGGGATGGATATTTGATAGGTGCCACTCACTAGCTTAATACAAATGGGCAATGGATGACATTCAAACATGGCCAAAATGAGAGGGAAAGCACAAATACAAAGGAGGTAAGTTACTGTATGGGGTCTGCTAATTAGTTAATCTACATAAGGAATTTCACTTAGGCATAGCAGGCAAACAGAAGGTGGCAATGAGGAAAAATAGAGACTAAAGCAGGGATGGGATTACTCCCACGATGCAATAAAGCTTTTGAAAAGGTCTTTACATAACAATTAGAGCCTGTTTACCTTCCACATTGTTTACTACTCCATGGTTTCCAGCTGCAGCCATACCATGCTGCAGTAGCCTGTTACACCTGTCTATTTCTGCATGTGTGTACCTCCAGTATTTGAGTTTTATCTGACAAAACCCCAGATCAAACATTAGACAAAACTAAATTTTAGTCACAGGGCATTTTAAAACCCAAGTGATATATATATATATAAAATAATTGTACCACAGAAGCCTTTCATTAAAATTATTATCAATAGCGTGACCAAACAATAAAGTAGCACAGAAAAGCCACCTTCCACACCCACTTGTATAAAACATCCCCAAAACCCCTTTCAATGTACTGCAGAGCCAGAGCTGCAAACACACAAGGGAAATCCCAGCTTTTCACAATGAAAGCACCATTGCCATCCCTTACCCTTCCCTGCCGATCTCGCCAACCTTAAACGCCTCCCCAAGTGGCTCTTTACCAAGTTTGGTCAAATTCATCTTGGTCTCCAGGGTCATTAGAAAAGATCCATTGTAGGACATTTCCAAATCAACCCAAAGTCCTAAAATAAACAACAGAAAAGATGTCACTTGAAGAGCAATCACAAAGCAAGCTTTCTGATCACATTAAGCTCATGGAACAAAGCCAGATATAAATCCAAGGCACACTGAAACAGAGTGGTGAGTATAGCTAATGGTCTAAAAAAAAATACTCTGATTTACACACATCTAAACTGCTTAAGAGATGTGGAATGAGATAAAGGAAATAGAATACCATCAGGGATTCACTTCAAAACTATTTACAGCATTGCTCCAAGCCAAGCAGTAATGGGGACACTCCTCCGCATCACTGACGCTGTCCAAGTGAAGCACAACTTGAAATCCCAGAGCAATATTTGCTTCTCTCACACCACAACCTTGCCCCTTGTTTTGCCAGTGGTGTATTGAAGATCTATGACAAGGTTCCCTCAGTGACTGAGCTACAGGCATTCTTTTACGATTCAGTGTAAACAGGGTCATTACTTACACAATTCTAGACGTACAACATTAAGTTAAATCCTATTGTCTGTGCAAACTATTTGCTTTTTGCAATCTCCAAAAGAATTGTCTTGGGAATACCTTAAGATTAGCTCAAGCCTTTTAAGTGACCCCTGCACCAAAGCAGTAGGATTTGTCATCCAGATTAGAAAACAGATGCCAATAAACACAGATTATACCTCTTCCTCTTCCAGATATTGCAGCTGCACAAAACATTCCCTCACAAGTACCTGGCAAATCAACCACTGACCCATTCCACTTTTATTTACTTATTTGGAAGCAATTAATGGTGAATAAAACTGAAACCAGGACAAATGGTAACTACCCTTTGTGTTTTATTGTTCTAGAAAAATCACACTTTATCAGTTAAAGAACTATTGTTTTCTTTTCTGGAAAAACACATCCTTATCATAATCCCACCCACATTTGGTAACAGAAACAGAGGCAGCTCCCAAACACCTGCTCACTGGCACCCTGTGAGGTTACATGCTGGCAGCAGGATGAAGGCAAGTTGGTGCTTTACTAACCCAAATAACTCTTTTCCATCACATTTTTTCTAACCCTGTTCTAAAACCCAAACACAAGAACTCAAACACAAGCTTATAAGGATTTTTTTTCTCTTTACAGTAGGAAAGTGTCAGTAAGATCATAAAAACAGCTTAATAGATTTTTAGGATAATCAGAGTCAGCAGAACTCAATCATCAATATAATTTTAACAGTAGATCAAATGAAACAAAGGATGCCATTACTGACAGGGAAAATTCCTTCTGACCAGAAAATATTCTTACACTTTTTCCAGAGGGAAAAAGGGAGGGAGAGGGAGTGAAGAATTGGGCAGATGGTACAATTTATTCCATTTTCTGGTTCCCTAGCCTTGACAGAATTATAGTAAAAGCCACAGCATATGCTGTCACCCAAGCAGGACTGTATTAACAGAAACAAGACCTTTTTTCTAACATTGTCTGTTAACAAATTTAGCTAATTAGAGAAGGCATATAGCAAAAAATGTATTTTCTTTGTAATCAAGCACTGGTAAAAAGAAGTATTGATGAAACAAAGCACATCACAATTAGTAACTGCATTTTAAAGCCTCACAAAAGGCTTTAAATGACTGCCTCAAACACTAAAAAACCCCAAAAACTTAGAAGCATTCATTCTGGATACTCCCCTGAAACTAGAGTTTTTTCCCCCACATTTCCCAATAAACCAAGTAATTTACCCATAGGCCAACTTACCAAGAAATACATTTATCCTTATGAAAACAAGCATTTCCAATTATCATCCCCTTGTTTATGTCCTTTTAAGTATAATAAGAGAACAAGTTATTCCAGTAATTACTCACTACAAGCTCTTAAAAACCCTAAGAGCTCACATGTATGTTCACATGTTCACATTCAACAGTATGGAAGAAATTAAAAGGATTAGAATTCCTACCATAAATGTTTGCTTGTCACAGTTTAAATGAACAAGAAACTAAAGGAACTAATTGATCTCATTGCTGCTTCAGCAATTAATTGAAGCTAAGTGTTCAGTGGATCCTAAATCCCATCTCATGACTTAGAACTACAGTCCTTGGTTACAACTGAAGTTATGAGAACAGAGAAAGGAATTCAAAAAATGTTTCAATCAAGGCAAAGGAAAATACACTGACAAGAACCCTGATTAAAAAGAAACTATAAAACCACTCCACAGGCCACACACACAAAGATTTTTAGAAGTTTCCCTTTGTTCTGTAACTCCAGATAAAACTTCTACCAATGGTGCAACCACTCACTTGAGAACACTGGAGGACATCCTAAGTACTGTGGAGAATCTGCTGTCCCACACAGGAAGCACAGGACAAGAAGCAGCAATACGCTTTAGTTTCCCAAATACTGACTGCACTCCAGCTTATTCCATCTATTCAACTCTTATTTCTCTTAAAAATACAGATTTTGGTCCTCATGACAACCAAACAGTTTGCTCTTTCCAAACACACTTTGTTTATAAAGCTCAGTGGAAAATAATCTGTGGAAAAGTTCAGAGCAAAGTACCCAGTGTTTTATAGATAAGGCTTTTCTCCAAAGGGTTGCAAGTCTCAACCAGATAAGGGCAAACAACAGCATTTGGATACAACAGGCAGCATTAACTAATATATGTCCAAGAAGATTTTAATATTTCCTCAAAGTCTGCTTTGCTCAGATTTATGAGGGAAAGGTTAGCACTTACTATCCTCATGCTTTTGGTCAGTGATTTGAGTGGCACAAAGTTTTAGTATTAATGTTTATCAACCTCCTCCTAGAGCCCATGCCTCTGGTATTCTTGCAAAGGTCAGGTGACCACACCAGGTCTTGCAAGGAAATATTTCCCTTTAGGCCAATTAGAAATTTCTCTACGTTGAGTGGAGAAACTCTGATACAATTTAAAATTAAAAACTGTTCTGATTACATCTTAGATGGCATCTAGCTCTCCTTAACAAGTAGAATAAATGCTTTTGAAGCTAAAAAAACATTCAAGTTTTCCTTTTTTGCAAGACTACTTAAGTGACATGAGCATCCCCAAATATGTGACCATATGCAAGCCAGAAGGAACAGAAAACAAACACAATTCATAAAGCAGCAGTATGAAAGTCATCCAGCTTTAAAAAAAGCTGTATTTAATATTAAGAACATAAAACGACCCTGTATTTTGAAGTTTATTTTCAAAAAAACCACTATTCTTGTTTTCCAAGTGATCACAATTATATTTTCTGAATCCCTCTTTTCAGAACAGGGCAGCTTCTCTTGGAGAGACAAACCTGTTTTCTCCCATGGTACAGAATCAGACCTGTCCCAAGGAGATGTGCATTGCCCTCTGCAGTCCCTGACAGTATCAGATAAGTGTCTGCATCTCTGCTGCATGCAAATTTTAGTTTAGTTCAGTAATTATTTCCTACGGAAAGACATGATCACAATTCCATACATACAGAATTACATTTACACCAAGCCTGAGACAGAGACCCCTGAGTATCTCAGAATAAGCTCTTACTAGATGTACCTAAAACATGCAGAAGATAAACAGATCAACATTCTCCACAGATAGAAAGGCAATATCAGCACCTGCTATTTTTGTATTTTACCTCTGTGATCAATAGAAGGTTTGAAGGCTTGAAGGATCTTGGGCACTGCTATCCCCATGTCAAGCTCAGTCAGAGTCAGCTCATTCATGAAGTAGGGCAGCTAAAAGGACAGAATACAAAAAAATCAAATACGTGTTATGGAACTTAACATCAGTTTCCTGAGAGAAGAAAGCTCATTAAACTTAAGGAATGGACCGAGCTGAAGTGTCACCAGTGGAAGAACACAAATATAATTACACAAAATTCTTACTATTCTAGAATTTCACAGCTGCCAGTTTCAAAACTTTTTAGGGAGAGACTGGGCATCTGAACTTGTTTTTTAAATTATGCTGAAGTTTAGATGCTGACCTTAAACCATCAGCATGCTTTTTAGTCAAAGTATGTAAAAAGCTCAAGAATGAAGTGTAAATCCTATTTCACTGTGAATAAAAATCAAAGACTTCTTTGGATTTTAACTTCAATCATATATTTTATCACTGATGTTTTATCAGTGTCTCAGCTTCTTTTATCTTGGGCAAATTCTTTCACAGAACATTACCTTTTAAATCTGTATAATAGTTTTAGTAAAACAGAAGCACAGGAATCACGATTCAGGTATCTTACTCTTCTAATTGACAGAAAACATATCTCCTGTGAATAGACACTGCTTTAACACATCAAAAAATACACCCAGCCCCCATTGCCAGTATTTCCACTTAAAAAGTTACCAGTGAGATGTCTGGGTACCCTGCTGTCACAATTGTGGAAGCAGACAGGGCAGATTTAGGCTACTGGTGATTTCCCAAAGCAAAGGCAGCACTATCTCACAGCTGGGGCTGGCAGCTAAATTTCTTAGCTTTTACAAGCAAGACAGCAACTTCCTTTGCCTTTAGGAACAGGCAAACTCCTCCCCAAACACCAGGAGCTGAAGGCTATGGTGAACTGCTGCTGTTCAGAAGGGTAACAGATAGCAAGGGGGAGACTGAGACTCAAAAGCATCACTCCTCTCCTCACCCTTGAGATGGTGCAGATGATGGAAGCTGTGTCCTGTCACCCCACAGAGCTTTTTCCATAACTATTTCTCCCACTGACCTCCTGCAAGTAGTTTATGTCTGAAGTTAACAGGAACACACTACAGTTGTGGTTTCCTGATGTCCTCCACCTTAAAAGCAATCTACTATTTCCCAAAGAAGATTTCCTCATTTATATGCAGTTCTATCCATCTCTAATGTAAATACAATAATACTTTAGTTTTTACATAAAAATTTGACAGATACAAATAGCTAATCCAGCTGTAGCTCATTTTAAACAGAAGCAGCAAAGTTCACATGCATCAGAAACTGAACAGCCATTCTGTAGCACATTTATTGTCTTTTACATGTAAGTATGAAATAAGTCTTTCTTGTACTATTTTAAAACTCAGACTGTGTGCTTCACTTCCTTCAAAGGAGTGTATAATGCAAGTCTCCAGATCAAGTACCTTTATTTTGCTAAGCTTCATTTGGATCTTCTTTGACACTAGGTCAGACCAATACCTCTCTCCTAAAAAATCCCAAAATATTCTTCCAAGCAGAGCGTTCACCCAGGCCTCCTGTTCTTCTTCTTCAACTACCACACTGGCATCTGACAACTGAAAACATAAAGCAGGTTATTCAGCTCTATAAATTCCATAAAATAAGGAAAGAAAAGACCTGATTTATATGGGAAGGTCAGTGTTAAGAGCCTGGGTCAACTCAGAACACCAAATGCTCAGCACAGGGAGCAGCTTTACAAATGCATCAGCTGGGCTGCCATGAGCCTGTCATCATCCTGACATGCAGCAGAGGGAATGAGACCACACAGATATAGATTGACCTCTGGCAATGAAATGAGAAAGTTCTATGTAATTTAACCTCTGGCAGAAAAAGCAGATAAACCCAGAGTGGGTAGACTTATAAACTGTGTTTGCAGTAAGAGATACTCTCTCTTGCCGGTCAGATCTGGAAGAACAGGTACTCTACTCTTCCTTTGTTTTACCAAAAAATTGGAAAGCAAGACCCAACCTTACATCCTTAAATCCAGTTCAGAAACACCACAAATAGATGATAAACACAGTACAGGGAATCACACTCCTCCTTCCAGTGTTTGCATATAGGATTCAGGAAACTATATTGTCCCCTCTGCTGCATTAAAGGTTTTGTTCACAGTTCAAGAGAATTCTGTCTTGGTTTCCTTGAGAACCATCTTGAAACACCTGGAAATATTATACATTCAGATGCTGCTTCACTGACTACACACACAAAATCCAATGCAGCTGAAATAATTTTGGGTGTGTACACACATTACCATGAAAAAACAGGAAGTTTCCATGAAGGAAACACAACATATTAAGTGCCTGCAATGACAGAAGAACCCTACATTATTCCAGGCAGAACTCCTGAAGCTAGCAGAAAGGCAGCACTTTCTAAGACTGGCAGGTAGATGCTGCAGTTCTGAACATCATCTCTTGGCAGCTACTGCTTGCAAGGGCTGCAGCCAGGCTGTGCCAGGGTGAGGAGCCTCTGCTGTGACGCAGGTTCCCTGCCAGCACTGCTCAGCTATTTATAGAATGGCTTCTGACACGTGCCAGATTCAGCAGCAAAACCATTACAGCTTTAGGAGTGGTTGGGGGCTAGAATATGTTTTTCTGGGGGAACACAGGATGTGTTTATTCATACATTACACCATGGCTTCCTATTCCCTTTTCTGGGTGTTGTATGGAAGTCTGGAAACAAAGATGCATGATCTAAATTACCACTATTTTAAAAAAAAAGTGGTCATGCTTAACATTAAAGATGTGTTTATTATGAGTGTTGTATTTAGTATTAAGGTTCTGTTTACTGAGAGTGACTGAAATGCAGTCCAGGAGGTCAAAGGATTAGTAAGAGCTACAGAAGCTGTTCAGTGTTCCTTTGGAGCACAAGTATTACCTTTTTCACAGCTGTAGGGCTGCTGTCTGCACTGAGGACTGGACTACCTGAAGGGCTTTTCTTTCCTTGTGGAACACACTTTGCCATATAAATATTGTAGTCCAGAAGCATTTTCTGCCTGACGTTGCCAGCCAGGTCCTTGTGCTTCGGCTGGGATGTGATTTCTTCTCCGCTTCCCTTGCTGCTGCTCCGGCTGTGTGTGAGAACTCCAGACTGACTATCAGCTCTGCTGTGTGCTGGAAGCACCCCTACATTCAAAGGAATAATATCTGTTCAACAGAGAACAAATCTGACAGCCAAATACCAACAGTGTATCATCAGACTTTAAAGGAACATGTTTATTACACAGATATTTCTCCTGAAAAAAGACCAGCGTGGTGCTTTCTTATTTTAAAGGCTACAAGTAAATTCTACTGCTGTGTGTTTAGGTGGTCCTAAACCCAAATTAGCCGGCATTTGCTATGATTCAGCACTCAGCAGGGTGTGGGACTGGAGGAGTCAGCTGATCAATAGCATATTTGAATATGTACACTCACATATGTATAACACATGGCAGAATTCCCAACAGCCCTGCTGGGGAATGCCTAAAATAAAAGTCAGGTGATTGAAATGCACCTATGGCTAAAGTGGTTTTTTGTTTTTTTTTTACTAATCTAATTATAGGCTGTTACAATTAGAAGGACTGTGAAAAGCATGTAACTATTGGAATTTTAATTTTGTATTTGCATTTCAAGAACTTACATGTCAGAAACAATAATGTTAACTAATAAAGGCAGAAAAGCATGAGTCATTCAGGTTTAAAATCACATCAGAGGATGGGTTTAAATTAATATTCCAAACGACTGATCGATACTACTTACTAATGTTTATTGGTTCAGATATATATATATATATATATTGGGCAGCACCTTTTATTTAACCAGAGAAATGTGTTTTCTTGTGACATTAACCCATGAGAAAGCCCTACCCTTTACAGGAAACTAGAGTGGAAGGAAGGATGGAGGAGGAAGAATAAGTAATGAGAGAACTGAGCCTAATACTGCAAATGTTGACATCAGTTCCAAAATAAAAAAAAAGAAGAGACTGAACAACTCCTCCTTACAAATATGACAGGAGTTATCACAGTCACTGAAAAACAGTGTATTTAAATAAAATAGTCTAAAACCAGTAATATTTGAAAGCATAGAGCCAAGAGGGAAAAGCTGGGTGTAATGGTGGCAATGAGAGGCCAAGGTAAGGAGAAGAGTGTCTTTGGTATTATTATTTTTTGCTTGTAAAGATCACTGTGGCACCACAAAAACATAACTTTGGTTTGTTTCTTTTAACAGACTTCTACAAGAATACAAAATCTCAGTACCTGGCTTGCTCCCACTGGGTGGCTTCTTTACTTCAGACTTGAGCTTTGATGCGAGAAGGAACCTTCTGAACCACTCCTCCTTCTCCCTGCCCGTCCTTCCAAAGAGGTAAAGCACTTGATCCTTTTGGCAAGTGGACTTTGCTCCATCCTGAGGTTTCTTGGATTCCTCATTGTTTGAGTCCACTTTTTCAGCAGGTTTCTCCTCTGCAGTCTCCTTCTCAGTCTGGGCCTTGGCCATGAAGTCATCCTGTTTGGCGAGTTCAACGCAAATTGGGTATTTTTTATTCCAAATGCGTTTCCGTGCCAGGCTCTTAGGAACCAGGGAAATCTGAAGGATATATGAAAGGGTTAAATTAATTTATTTTTCACTTGTATCCTCTATGTTTCTATACTCAAGTAAAGAACACAGGAATGCAAGATATAAAGATCCCACACTGGATCTGTCAGTTTAACTGACTCAAAATTGCCGGATGTCCAACCCACTGCCATCACTAAATCTTTGGTGAGCCAAGCCTAAAACAAAGGCCATTTAAGCAGATTATACCATGTGGATTAGAAACTCTGTTTTCATTTAGATGATCTTATTCTAATGGACTTGCAGAAAAAATAGAAAACCTAAGAACTTTATTTCTGGGACCATGGGGAGATAAGTAGATAAAATAATCAGAGTCCAAACTGAGTTTTGAACACAACTTTTCATGTCCACCTAATGAAATTGAGTGTTTGAAGTTGGTGACAACCACATCAAATACACCAGAATCAAGCCATAAGACTGATTTGCAGATAATTATATTCTAAACTCAGTATATTTATATCAAATAAATACAATGCAAGTGATTAGAGGAGTGGTTTTAAAAAAAGAGTTAAAAACTCTTATGTGGGGGCCTGTACTCAGCAGTGTTCCCCAAAAACTGTGGGCAAGTCCCTTGAAGAATAGGCATCCTTTGTTTATTGCAGTCAGGGCACTTGGCCCTTCTGTAATCAATTGGAGCTGGGTGGGAGGGAAGTACTGGAAATTTTTCTAAGATACCACAGGGAACCACCATCAGTCAAGGGCTCTCACATGACAGCTCTGCTTGTCTTCATGATGGGAAAATAAATCTGCAAAAGGCAGGAATCTCATTTTTCTTTATCTTTTTCACTTCTTCCTTTAATGGAAGGCAGAGCTGACAGCACACTCCTTTCCCAGACTCAGAGCAAAGGAGGGAGGTTTTCCTCACTGTTGGCTTGGTCCCTCTCTCCCTCTCTCTTCCAGTCAAGTAAAGTGTGGTCGTTGCCTCCTACATCTGTACTGCCAAGGCCCTCGACTGATGCAGCACATTAAAAAAATCAATTCCCTCAATAATTAGGTATTGATGTATTATTTAAAACAATGCCAATGGAATCAACTTCACGTGGCAACTCTTGACATATCTGAGGGAGGCAAACAACATGTAGGAAAACTGTTCTAGCATTATTGTTTATGCACTCTTCCAACTGCAAAAACCCCTATTTCCTTCCCTAGACTGGGGGTACCTAGAGCAGGTCACGTTCCAGATACCTCTCACTCTCCTTCACATTCACATATGATGTACATTCCCTCTTTGAGTGAAATACAAATGTTGTCTCAGCTGCCTTGGGGTAGAGACAATCACCAAAGATGAGGCATTTTGGTGTAACCTTCAGAACAGTCATCTCATGCATCGGGAACGAGTCTCAGAGCTCCCATGAGTTAACTCTGCTCTCTACTGCTACAGGAAAATCATGCCTTTCCCTTATTGTGTAAATATGTACTTTCTTCCAAATCCTGCTCAATCTTCCTCCCCAGCACAATCTTTTGCAAGTTAGTCACGACAACAGTTTTGTTTAAATAATGACAGAATGTGAAAATAGAGGAGTGAAAAAAAAAATCAGAGTTAAAAAGAATTTGTAAAATATTTTTTGTTAAAATCAGATGTAAGTATATAAGACACTCACCTTGCTGTCTGTTAGTTCATAAATTTTTTGACTGACATATGTGACTTCAGGCTTTGGCTCATTGTACACAGCTCTCCTAGAAATATTTTTATTGGGTTTTGAAAGTCGTAGGGTGCTGCCTTCGAGTCGCACATAGACAGAGTGAGTCAACGTAGCATGGTATGTTTCTGGATCATAATTATAAATTTCATTCATCCATCCCTAGAGAAGAAGACACTGTTAACAGGCTTTTAAGCTGCTGGAAAACCAAGTACAGCACGTACCTAAAAACTTTAAATTATTATCCAATCTTTTGCCAAAGTTATTTCACTTAGTGCACAAACAGAACGAGAGATAAATGCCCTAAACAAGGTGGCACCAAACCAACAGAGCAGGAGATGAGGATGAGATCTTAAGCACACCGTGTGTTTTTTCTGATTCAGCCACTTTGTCTGTGTAGCACAGGGTGCTCTCACCTCCTCCCCAGGAGCCACGGTGGGATCTGCAGACACAGGATGCCAGAAGAGCCACAGGGCAGGAGGGCTGAGCAGCCCAGCAGCCCCTCTGCTCCCAGCAAGCTCAGACACTTTCATCACCCAGAGCCCAAGCAGAGCAAACAGCCTGTCTGCCCACAGACAGCACTGGCATTGGAATCACCACAATCAAGGACTCAGTGGAAGACCACAATGGAGTTTGCTTTATGCACCATCATGGTTTGAGATCATTTAACATGTTGTGTAACTGCCCAGCTACAACACAAGAGTCATACATGTGGACTAAATTCAATTAATTTCTGTGCTGTAAAAGAAATACAGAACAAACCAGCCAGTCCTGCTGTAACAAGCCTCTAAGTGCTGACTCTGACCATGGGGGTGGTGTCGCGTCTCTTCTCCAACATCGGATTACAGAAATAGAGATGATAAATGGGGTGGAAGGTAGGCAGAATACTCATTCAAGGAGAAGTTTTCCTTCTCTTAACCCGCCATGCAACATTCTTTGATCACTGTTTTTATCTGCACATCAGAACCTTAAATTCAGCATACTCAATATTCGTCAATGTCAACAGAAAGTGAAGGGGAGCAGAAAGGCAAATGGCAACTTTACAAACACCTGCATGATGACAGTGGGGGGAAGTGGGGAGAGCTGAATGAGCACCCCAGTATTTCTCAAAACAGAAAGTCGTAACTACCTTATGCAAAACATCCCAAAAATTACTGCAAGATTTCAACTTATTAAAGAAGTTTCCACCTACACATAGAAATGTAAAATTTTTCTTTTATGCTAATTTTCTTCAGTTTCAGTGCCACATAATTTCCCACAGTAGACAGCATACACTTTCTTAGGTGCCATAGTAACAGTGATATCTGTTTTGCTTACTCCAACATCTAGCTCCATTTCCACTACAAACCCTGAAAAAACTAGATAAATTAGCATTTCTTTTATGTTCAGGAAAGATTAAGTCATTCATCTTTGCTCAGCTCCAAAGCAGATTATGTCTTTTATTAATAGAAATGCCTATACCAGGACATAATCTTTGAAGAAGCTGTATGGTTGTTTTTTTCCTTACAGTGGGTTATACACAACTCCCATATAGGAAATACAATGCACGAGGAAGAGTTTTCTGTAAGCCATCAAACTGCACAGCAGGGATGACGCAGGTTTGAGGCACATCCCATCTCCTTCCTAGAAATTATTTAGCCAAGACATCTTTGAGCAGACAGCAATTAATTTTCAGCCAGGAACTCCAGCCGGACTTACTGAAGCACAAGAACATCACATGAGCTGCCCAAAGCCACCGTGTGCGGGAACTGGAATATCCATATGGCCCACAGATCTCTGGAGCAACTCCCACCTGCCCCCATCAGATCTCCAAGCTATTTCTAGCTCAGACAAAGTCTGGAGCCTGCAGCCAGGCAAACATACAGATGGGAATTTGCTGCCTCAGAAGTTTCTTGCCTTCTCCTGGAAGGCTGTTCAGCCAACACCACACCAGCTGGCACAGAGCAAAGGGCTGCTTGGAGAGTGGGTCATTATAGGAAGCTTAGTCACAGGAGCCCTTTCTCTAAGTCTAATGAGCTTTCTATTTTCAGTGGAAAGGTTGGAAACTTATGGGTACATGTGGTACCCAGGAAGGAAGGTCAGACTGCACCTGACATTCCTTTAACTGCCTGCTTGAGATGGAACTGTGATGAAAACAGGGAGTGATTTACCCATCAAAATCTTGACTTCCCTGTGCCAAAGTAAGTAAAAATCCCTCCTGGTTTTCTGATCTTTACCATGTGTCCAGGCCTTCCAGTTCAAACAAACTGATTAGCTGTACAGTCTGCCAAACACACAATTCTCACACCCTGTAGTGCCTCCCCTGCTCGCCCATAACCCAACAGAAGTGCAAACACAGCACAACCACCAGGTTATCAGCAACTGGAGAACCAAGCTCAGGTTTAAGTATTTGGGGTTTTATTTTCAGACAACAGGCGGGATGAAAGAGACAGTACATTACTGCAAACTCTCCTTGAACAAAAAATTTATTTTTCTAATTTCTAAGCATGAAGTTTCTTCTTGGCACTTGATGTTCATGTTATTTTGTTACAGAGATACACTGCATGGCTGACAGTAAAATGTTAATGCTTCACTGAATGGTCATTCTTCGCTCTATTAATGAAATTGAAAATGCGTGGCAGCCACAGAAATTTTATCTAAGAGTGTTAAAGGAGGAAACAACACCACCTGCCTTCTCACTTCAGTGATCGTCAGTTCTGTAAACTAGCTTAAAACACAATGAGAAGTTTATCCAAGAAGCCTCTAAAGTCATTCCAAAGTTCCTGCACTTTAAGAACAATTGCAGCAGAATTACCTCCGCCTCTCTTTTTGCAAAACCAAACTGGAACAAAAGATTCACAGCCCACGGAAACAGTTTTGCAATGCACCCAAACAGGGAAATTATGTTACCATAACGTGCTAGCAACAGATAAATTCTCCCAAACTACTGAAGCAACAATGGATTTCCTTGTGTAGGAGAGGAGTGACTGTAGGATAGGTCTCCTCTGTTCTAGCGAAGTTGTTAAAATAAGAAATTTAGTAATTCTGGGAGGACAATGACCATAGTCATATGCCAGTGTGCAGCTGCTGACCATTTACACTGATCCTGTGATCTCCATTTCTAAAGGTCAGCAGTTGCTCCACACTCCCAGCTGAGAGCAGAACATGCCTGGCCATCAGGCTGGGGAGCACGCTGGACGCGGAGCTGCTCCTGGGGCTGGGCAGCGCCACGGCTCCCCCAGCCCTGGTCAGCTCCAGCACACAGCTGCTGCCACTGCTCCGGCCCGGGAACACCCAGCTCATGGGACGTGACAAAAACAGCTTTAAAAGCCCCTCTCAGTTTGGTTTTCCTCTTTCCTGACTCTGGGCTCCAAATATTTTATTCAAACTGCAGTTCAACAGAATAATTCATATAAGAACTGCACAGTCAGGCCTTGTAGGTACCAACTTTTTAGTGTTACTTATTTAAGGTCTCAGGTGTGTTACAACATAACCTGAGAGGGGAGGATAGGGAGAACTGCAAAAGATCCTTATGAAGGATCCAGAGGGCTGGGGGAACAAACCTGGCCTGAGGGTAAAAATAAATTTTCAAGTTTATTTTCAAATACATAAATAAAAGAATCAGCAAATGCCATTTTCACAATACAAGCCCAAATCTGGATTAAAACTCTCTAAAGTTTCTTAGTCATATGAACGGGTTAATAGCCATTATTTATTAAATTATATAATCAAATGTTTTAGCACCAAAATTTTTTCAAGACTGTTGATCACTCAAATCATGCACTTGTATTACTATCCCTCTTATTACCACTATTTTATAATACTTCAATAGTATTTTGCTTCATAAATGAGGGAAAAATATAATGCATTTTTTGAGCTTCTTTCACAGGGAATCCAAAGACACAAAAAAGGTCTGAGCTAGGAGAAGCAACCATCACCTTAACTGGAAGAAACATTTGTCTGCCAGAGGCCACTATCAAACGTGAAATCCCTTGGATGGTGCTCAGGAATAGTACACTGATTAAAAGCCTCCTCTTTCTGTACAGCTGTGGCTCAAAGCCTCCATTTCTCCAGCAGGCACTGTCACTGTGTTCTCCTAAAAGTTCTTTCTAATGGAAAGGGTAAATATATAATTTCCATTTTAGCTGTTACTTAAAACCTTTCGTATCAGTCAGCACAACACAAGAGAATGCAGAGCTGAAAGGCCAAGAAGGAAGTTAGAAAAGACTAATGGATTAAAGGAAAAAATGTGGGCAGAGAAAAAAAAAATAACAAAAGATAAGAAGGGAGCCAGAGAACTGAAAACTAAGGGAATAGGCAGATACAAAAACATGCAAGGAAGATGCAGGGGTTTTGTGCATTTTCTGGCTGGGGGGATGTTTTCCCCCAGTACCAAAGACTTTTGACTGAAGTATAGACACCTATAGAAACACACACTTACCAGCACAAGAGTCATTTACTTTTTCCCACTGCCAAGAACAGTTTCGTGGGAGAAAATAATCTGTTCAAGTATTTCAGCAATTGCTGAAGGGAATTTTGCACTAGTTTTCGAAACCTAGAAAATGCAAACTTCTCAAACAACGTTTACACGGGGGAGAATGCACACATACTTGTACAAAAATAACATGATAGCAGCTTGGCAGAATCCCAGCTCCGTGAGCCCCATATGAAGGGATCTTACTCAGAGCATTTACCATAATTACACAACAGCAGTCCAGGCCAGAATACCAGACCAACAAGTTCTGAAAAGAACATCTTTATGCAAGAGCATCAAGTTTGATTTTCCTATATTCCCCTGAGTTTTGTTACAGATTAAGTCTTTAGCTGCCTTTTCAGAGGATCTAAGCTGTCCAGTATACTCATTTTGACAGATGCAAACAGAAGATCATTGTATGAAGTGGGAATAATAACTTGCAATCTGCTAAATCATATTACATTATGTTCCACTACAATATGGGCATTGAGCTGATTTGTAAACTCCTGAAGCATTTACATATTAAAGACAATTACTTTGTGTGTTATGAGCACAAGAAATACTCATCAGGTCATAAAAACCATTAATCTACATTAATCTGCACTGTTCATTTCTTGCCTACAGCCATTTTCATAAGATGTAACTTCTCAATAAAAGTATTAAAATATCATTTAAAGGTTTCTGAGCAAAAGCTGACATCTCAGAGACAGCCTAACACAGAGACAGCCTAACATTTGCAGGTAGGAGTAGCAGGTAATTCAACTGGGCAGACAGGAGTGTTCAGTCTGAATTCACTACAGCAAATAATAACCACAACTTGTATCATTCACAGAAAAAAAAAGGGAACACCAAGGTAGAATAAGGGCTAGACATGCAATTACCACCGTTATGCAACAAAAGTAGAGTTTTATATTCTGTTTTTCTAACTTTTTAGTTACCTAAAGACACATGAAATTAGCCATCAATACATTACAGATTCTACAGTATATACCCATCTGAATTTAAATTCATGAAACCTTTGTGCTGTTACAATTGGGGATGCACCTTCAAACAGCTCAATTTAATATTTATACAAATACAAAAAATGCCTCCACAGATACTCTGATCAGCATGTGATATCAAGTGAAGGTTACACCACCAGCACTCAGAAATGCTTCTGCTGCACATCAGAAACCAGTAGATGTTTTTATTGCTTAGAATTCTGCAATTGGGAAAATATTATTTTAATTCATCACAGATGGAGATTAGGAGGGCAGCACAGGGACCAGAAGCACTGAAGGAACAGAGGGGTTGGGTGGATCACAGCTGGACAGGCAGCAAAGTGACACACGAAGCGACAGCAAACTTGCAATATCCCAACAACAACAAGTGGAGGGCAGAGAGCAGGTAGGACAAACTTTCATTCAAAACCCAGCTCTCAGACACATTTTGCTGAACCATAATTTCTCCTCCCATTTCAATTAGCTCATGTTTGAGGATGACCCATATGCTCTCCAACTCTCTATGCTCCACTTGAACACAATGCTTTTGTCTCTGCTTATGAACAGACCAGACAAACAAATTACTGCTAGACAGCAAAATATCCCAGAAACAAAATACATCTCCCAAGACACAGCTTCAAGCACAAATGTTATTTTACACACTAAAATTTGACACTACTTGCTCTCAGTATTTCAGCTGGATCGTTTCAAATCTATAATCAAAGTCATTTGCCCTTTTACTTTTGAAGAAATTCCATATTCAACTAATCCCTAAAGACCTGAAGTCTTACATATTCTTGGATACTAAACCATTTGTACCCCTGCCAAAGTGAGCTGACCCTAAAAATCTATTTACAGATGGGGACATTTCAGCTCATTTACACCCTCAGGATAAATCTAGTTTATTCCTTCTACCAAAATAATGCACACAGATACACACACACAAAATGCCAGAACCTCACCTTCAGTATTTCAGGTTCTTTGATGTCTAGAGCTCCTGTATTCCATCGCTTTTTCATGCTTTTATGCAATTTGAGATACTCATGAGTACGTGGAATAAGAAGCCAAATCACACAGACAGCTACCATAAATCCAAGGGCCATTCCAAGTAAAAGTCCACTTAAATAGCCAGGGAGAGGGATAATAAGGTAAGCATAGACTAACAGTATTAATAAGTATAAAGTTTTCACTGGTATTTCAGACTGTTGCACATCCAGATTATTTTCATCTTCACTACTGAGCATAGTAACAGTTTCCTCAGTCATCTCAGGCTCCACCACAGTTTCAGCAGGTTTATCAGTTTTGCTTTCTTCCTCTAGCAAGAAAAAGTCTTCAGAATACAGTTCACAAAACTCCTCATCCTCCCTGCTCACTAGTGCAGACAACAAACATTTTTCAAGTACAAGTGAAGGTTTTGACCCCACATCCTTTGTGCTTGCAGACTGAGAGCTTTTTGTCTCCATCTCTTTTGCATGTTCTTCTGCCCCTCTTGACTGAATGCTCTTAGTCAGGGTAAAGTCACCCCCAGAGAAATCCCCTTCAGAATCACACTCCTCTTCCTTAATGCTGTAGTTGTTATTGCTTTCCAAATGGCCATTCAAACTGGAAAGGTTTGAGAGTTCTGAAGCACTTGAAGATAAGGCTTTGGGCCTGTGGCTACTACTTTCATCACCCATTATTTTGCTGAGCAGCTGAAGAGGCTCATAGATTACCTCAGAAAGGCGTCTTTTCGTATCTTCAATTTTAGCCTCCATTTCAGGTACTTTAAAAAAGGAACGAGTGTCAGAGGGGGATGTTAATGGAGAGGAGGGGGCAGTTTTAGAATCACCACCTGTAGCTCGAGGCTGAGTGAACTGTTTGAACAGATGCAAGTTCAGTTTCGAGTCAGGTGGCCTGTAAGACACAGCTTCAGACTCCTGTTTAGAAGTGTCTGTAGACAGAGATTTCACCAAGGTTTTCATTAAGTGTCTATGTCGCATCGGTGGGGTGGGTTCTTTTGGTTCCACTTCTGTTGAAAAGGACTTGACTAACCCCTTAAAAGGCTTTGAACTAGAAACTGTGGATGATCCACTAGAGCAGGCAACTGATCTGGAAGGGGAGGAGGATGGGGAAGACAGACTGGATTTCTGTTCCACAGGTGGTGCTGCTGCACCTGATGAGCCAAACGTGTGACATGAGTGTGACGATGGAGACAGGACCGGTGGCACTGCACTGAGTATTTGGGATGGGGAAGGAGAGTCCAACAGCTTTACAGTTTCGGCAGCTGGCAGAACCGCAGGCGACGAGGACAGCGGTGATGCAGAGTTGGCCATGTTAAGCGAGGTAGCTGGACCAAAAAGGTCATGGCCGGTATGCTCAAAGCAGAGGTCTTCCTTGGCTTCAAGTGCTGTTACAATGCTTTGGTCATCTAGTTCCTCATCAAGAAACTCTTTAAACTCCTCTTCCTCCTCTTCTTCCTCCTTCCCAAATGCAGAGAAATGAATTGTGATGGTTTCTCGGGAGACAGATCGTTGGACCTGCACTTTTGGTGTTGACTGCTTTGAGGACATTTCACCAGTTTTGTCTGCATGGCTACTGTTCCAACTTGTCATTGCAGGTTCCAGAGATGTGTCAGAGTCTGGGAAGAAAACATAACACCACATTAAATGCATTTTGCCCTGCTTCAAATACCCTTATTTTCAAGCATTAAGTCAAACACAATTTTACGTAGGAAAAAATCCCAAACCTACTCACACCAACAAAAAAACAAGAAGAAAGAGATGCCTATGCTGAAAATTGCAGATCTAGGTTGCTGTGTGCTACTTAACATATTTCCACATAGCACAAAATGGCAATATTAAAACACACCAGGCTGTTAAAATTATCTCCAAGTGCACTGAAATTACAATTCATCTCTGAAGCACCACCTTTCTATTTTCCCTGCCAGAGGTACCTCTGAGTTCCAGAGCCACATCCCACCCCAACACACTGAAATTCTTCACTCCTAACTCGCAGTCCCTTCTACATGCATTACTTAATGCTTTATACCTTATAAATAAAGAAAATTTGAAACTCAAAGCAAGGTCAGAAATATGTAAAGGCCATTGTGTGGGGAGTACATTATTTAAGCATTTTATTGACCCATGAAAGGGAATTTAGCATATATCTACATGGAGAGGAAATAACATGCATTTAATCCAAAGCACTGGTGACCATACACAGAGATGGACCAGGAATTACAGGATTAGCTCTGCCTCTCCAGCTGGGAGGCAGCACTTTATCTCCACTGCCAAGACAGCGAGTTTACCACTCCAGTAACTGAATTATTTTTCAGAAGCTGTTAAAATGCTGTAATCAAACTGTCAAGCGGAATTAATGTGAGGCCTTTGCTGACGTTTAAAGAGCAGTTCAGAAGAATGATTATGTGGTGGTGAAGAAATTGCACTTCACAAACAGTTGTGATATCAGATTGTATTATCCTGCAAGCCAGTGCCACCTGCTCGGCATCATCATCCTACTGAAGGTTGTAGCCCTTTCTACTTCCTAGCAGAGCTGCTCATGTAAACATTTTTAACCTGTCACTAAACTAAGCTGGGTTAAACATTTTAAAACAGCAGATCTTTGCTACACAGCTTATTCAGAGCAAGTATCTGTCCACAACTTCCTACACACTATAGTTGTCCATTTTATGGTTCCTAAATTGCTGACAATTCTTTGCTTCTTACAGCATTTGTGAACTTCCCAAGCAGGCTGTACAGAAGGAGCTGGATGTTAACCTTCGTGCAAAGCCTTCAGAAATTTCATTTTGAGGCTCTGGTTGTTTGGTTTTTTTAAGTCTCATTTCTGCTGCACATCACAGTGAGCCAGTTTGGGTTCAAAGGACCAAAAGAAACATTCAGACCCTGGTCAAGCTTTCACTTGACATCTCACCCTTGCTCTGATGACTGCTTAGGAGACAGAAATTCTTTCTAAAGATCACTTCTGACTTCAGCTTTTATCATGGAAGTTTTCTTCTGTCCTCCCCAAAATCCATTTGACCCATCCAAGCAGCAGCATTAACAGAGAGCTCCTTTCAGTGATGGGGATGTGCCTCCAGCCCACCTGGGGCTCAGTAGGTTGCTACCTTTCTTACTACATCTGTGGATCAAGTAGTTAATTTACCCAAATATTAAGAATCCTCCGCTACCTGAAGTTTACATGTACACTTATCAGTAACCTGTATCTATAACTTGGTGAGTGCTAATGTTGGTAAGAAATTTGGGTTCTCATTTCCCTGTTGGATTAGCACACCTGGGAACCACCAGCAGACAGAACCCATGCTTGTGCCTGCTGTCCACCACAGACATGGTTCCATTTCACATAGGTCAGACTGCAAATTATCAGATTTTTTGGACAAACACACCCAAATTTATTTTGGAGAGGGGGAAAAAAATACTACTGGACAAGATAAGTATCCAACCTCATTTCCATAGTGCTGGGCCATCAGCTATCACGCATGTTTAATATTTTGGCCCAGTCGTGAAACAGCAAAGCTAACACACCAAAATTTGAAAGTACAAAAACCCTGCACATTTTCCAGGTCACTGAGCCATCACAACACTATACACTAAGGAAAGAAAAAACAAACTAACATCAAAACCCCACAAATATAATGACAAAATCCCCCTTGCACACATTGCTGCTCGCATCAGTTTGACCCTTTCTTTTCTGCTGTTCAGCCTTAACCATTTATTAATAATCTCTGAAAGTGGGAGAAAAACATTAGCAATCCCCACCCTCCCAATAGCATTTTCACTGTGGCATTTTGTATCAGCTAGAACTTCATGGGTTTGGATAGCTCTTTAGCACACTGTGTTTACACTGAACATTAATTAGCTGGTGTTTAAACACCAGTTGCCATGCTGTGCTAACGCAGTGCTAATGACCTGAAACAGATGAACTTCACTTGCACACACCAAATGTACTGAAAAGAGATTTTGCTGCTTATTGAACAAGCAAGATTTTCTTAACATCATGATTACCTTAACACAGAAAGGAAGGAAATTCTTGATTAACCAGTATTTGTCTACCTCAAGCACGTTACTGTACCACAAATTATGCCATATAAAAGAGCATGTTTTCAATCCAATCCTGAACATAATCTCTGTTTTATTGTGGAGAATTTGGGCTTTTGTTTTGTTTTTTTCTTCCTAAAGCAGATGCTGAGAAGTTTTTCCTTGACAGCTCTTTCTGTAAGTGTTAGGTTTTGATAAAGCTATTTAATCAGGCTCTTGAACCACACATTTTTACCCTTTAAATCATTTTAACAGATTCACTTCTTACTCATTTCTGGCTACATTTTTTTTTCACTCATTTTCCTTCCCCTACTCCTCAGCACCTCTCCCAGCTGTTTGAAGACCTGATGTTCCAGCCTCAGTAGCTGAAGTGGCACAATTCCAAAGTGATTGTATGCAGATTATATTGGTACTTGCAGAAACACAGGTTTTCACTGGTCCTTTTGAAGGCCAGCCACACTGTTCCCCATTCTCTGGCTGCCTCTTTAAGGTTTTTCTGTTGATTCTGAAGATGCAAGGTATCAGTTTTGTTACGTGGCAGGCAGATCTGAGTAACAGTCTTACATCCTCAGGCTTCAAACGATTCAAAACATGAACTTTTACCCGGAAGGAAAGAAGGCTGCTCAGAAAAGAATTCCTTTCCCCCAAAGGTTTGAATTTTGAATGCTGTTGCAGGGTGGAATGAGATAGCTGCCAACCAACTGCTGCCATTTCCACTTCTGACCTCAAGGCACTGCATCCCCATCTCCCACAGAGGAGCAGTTTATAATCCTCACCTACAGGCATTGCTTTCAAAGCTCCAACAACAGGAAACACTGAGCCAGGCAAACAGGGAGAGCAGCTGCCTGGGACAGACATTCCTCGCCCAGCCCTTTCCTGTGAGCAGGGAGGCAGTGGTGCTGCAGCTGAGGATGTCTTTGCCTGGGTGACAAGACGTCTGCACCACGCTGTGATGCACCTGGTGACAAACAGGGACACCCAGGGAGAGGCCAGGTGTGGGCTAGGCCATGACACCTCTTGTAAGTGTCACTGCAGTGGCTGTGCTCCTTCCCAGGAATGACTAATTGGGAGTTCACAGGAAGAGCCAAGCACCCAGCAATGTGTGCTTCTGCCCAGCAGCATAAACACCCTTCTGTTCCCTCCTCCTGCAGGGGACAAACACACCCCACCCTTCTTCAGCTGTGCCCCAGAAAGCACCTGTTCACAGCCCGGAGAAAACACAGTCCATCCAAGAGCTTAGACAATTGTCCCACCAACTTTATACAGCAAAGCAATTCTTTTCATATTAACAACGTAGAAAGTGATTCAAACAGCAAAGCAGCACACTAGGAACTAACTTAAAAGGTCAAAGTTCCATATACCATACTTAGTCATAATCATTTAGCTCGAGAAACAGGCTGGATTGGGTAACTAAATTCACATGCTTTGCAGCAGCCAACTACTCCAACCACATTGCTCTTACTTATTACAACATCTTCATGAGGGGGAAAGGGTACAGAGTGCAAAATGCCTTCAGAAAAATGTGCAACAAGGTTCAACATTTGTATTTTTGTTGCTACTAAACACAGACCAAAAAATGTGTTTTCCACAAAACAGAAATTCCTTTCCTCCTAAGTAAAGGAAAAGCCTCACAGGTTATTAAACAGCACTGCAATACTTTCCCCTGTATCTGTCAGTTGCACCAGAAGAACAAGTCCTAAATGCTGTTTAGGAAACAACTAACTTCATTACTGATAATGCTACAATTCAACTTCATGCAGATTGAGAAACATCTTTCCCTGTGAACAGCTGTGGCACTGGTTAAGCCTCTGCTTTCCCCAGTAACCCTTCTGGGCCATCACTCATCCAACAGGCAGCTCCTGCTTTGGCAGACTGGGAAAAACACCCAGTTGTTCTTTAGGATTCATGGGGCCTTTTTATCATTTTGGATTACATGATAGCAATTTTCAAGTGTCAGACTCAAAACAGGTAGATACTTCATACTCTAAATGTACCCTCCATTTGGCAGGAAGAAGAAGCAGTATATTAGTTTTAGACAATCTCTGCAGCCTCCTTATGGAGTGAGAGATTTTATATCAACAGAAGCAGGACCCCACTAACACATTACAGCCATGTTCCAAACCAGGCCAGCAGCACATTAAATCTTTCTCAGACAGGGAACACCTACACAAGGCAAAATGATCTGAAATTCATATTTGTTCCAAGAAATTCTAGATTCTGTTTGATTTACTAAAGATTCAAGCACTATCTGCCTTCCAACACTGAGATATGTGGGAGAACTGCTGCAATTCTTTGTCTTAATTAAAATAAGTAACAGAGCTCTCAGCATCAGACCAAATTTTCTGTTAAGAGCAAAAAGTCTCCATTCCAGGTCCTTCAAAATGAAGCACAATATTAGTGAAAAGTACTGCTTTGCCACAGAAGTAAAGCCAATTCCCATTTAGCCCAGAATGCCCTCCCTGAAGCAGAGAGCACAGCTGCTGGGACATTATCTGTCACATGGACTTCATCTCATTCAGCAGATCTATATCATAAAAGACAAAAAAATGAAGGGATACAAAATGCAAAATTCAACGTTCTTTCCTATCCCCATTCAAATTTCTAATTATGATCAATTAAATTCCCCTGGCATCTCCATGAGTTAATGTATTCCATAGTTAACATCTATTGTTCCTTTTACATCCACTAGTCATTACTTTTAAATGAACTACAGAGCCAGGGTTGGTAATTACTATCACACAATAGCCCTGTGAAACCTTCCTGTCAGGGATCCAGTTACCCAGCCTGGAGATAAGGCTTTAGAGCTCAGTTTCCATCTGGAACAAGAAGGAAGTTTCCTTCACTTTCCAAGTTCATGCAACTGGATTTGAGATGCAGAGGTTGGGAGGAAGAGGGAAAAAACAAAACCAACAAAACCTGTTTTAAATCCAAGGGCAGAAGTGAAAAAGTTGATATCGATATCAAGTACTATTAATAGACTGTGTTTTAAATGTGTTGAGCAGAAGCCAATCCCAGATCATGGCCAAAACTGATGGGGCCACCCACCATGGATCATAACACACACACACAGCACATACCCCTGACAGAGTAACCCAGGTCAGCACAACTCAGGTGGGTGAGAGCTAAAACACCTCCAGCAGGAGCTCTCTGAGCATCATTAAAAAAACCCAAACATTTTTGTACAAATGCTTTTAAGTTCAGAAAAATTTGAGTAAAATAATCTGCATTTTAGTATGCAGTTTAGTCTGCAGTTAAAGGTTCTCCAGAAACTCAGAAAAATGTAATTTCTTCTTATTTCATGATTTTCTGAAGGCTGAACTGAAGCAGCATTTTTAAGAAATTCAACATTTTCCCTAACAAGAGAAATAAAAGAAGCTTTTAGGCAAAGCTCTGCTCTTTGGAACAGATTCAAACTGCACCAGAGTATAATTATATTAAAGAACATTTACTCCCAGTTGGCACAATAAGAATGAATAAAAATTCTAGTACATACATAATACTTTCTCCATTCACGTGTTCTCCTCCTATGAACTATATTCTTGTTTATCATTTGTACTTGCAAGCAACAGGTAGCACCTTTTTCTTCCAAAACACTTCATGTTAAATAGTTCAAAGGGACCTTTCATTAGTTTCCAGAACAAAATAAAATAGTAACAAACCACCACCATATCCCCCCCACCCCCCTTACAGATTTTGGTAGTAACTTCCTATAACATATATTGCTGTCCTTAAAATTATGCTAAAATATAACAGGTAGCTAGTTGCTGGCATCAAAATTACCAAAAAAAATAATTTGGCCACAAGTGAGAAGAGAAATGCCCCAGAAAAAGACAAGTTTACAGACCTAGATCTGAAATTTCTGCAGCAAGGGATTCAGAAATAGACACATTAAAACAAGGGCAACCTCAGAGCCAGCTAAAGCCAGCTTCTCCCACTTTCCTCAAGCTGCTGGGTTCCCAAAACCCCAACAACGGTCTTACAGTTCTGCGCAATAAATATATAACTGCTGCTTTTGCTCTCTTCTAAAGGGGAAAAGAGTCTACATTACATCTTCTGGTACTGCACAAGTTCTGCACCTCAACAGAACATGCTGGATTTCTATAATAATAAAGCATCAAAAGTTTACACGTAAAAAATGATACCCTGTTGAAAGGGTAAATGGTGAGGTTAAACTGTGCAGAATTGTAACTTGCTCTCTTAGCTCAGTGAAAAAAAAAAAATCACCTCCTCATTAATCTGATAAAAGATTATCTAAAACCTCTGTGGATTTGTCCACAGCTGAAAACTCTGCCCACATCTGCGATTAAATTAAAGGTCACTATGAAATCTTTAGGGGAAATTTTGACCGAGTGACTTAGAGAAAAAGCATGTTTCCAAAATTAGGTAAAAGAAGGTGCCCTGAATCCTAAATAAAAAAAGGCTTATCAGAATTGTCTTGCACGTTCTTTTTTCCCAGGGCAAATGCACATCAATAGGTAGAACGGTCTACAGATAGCAAGTGAGCATTCAAAGACCTCTTAACATTTACATTCATTTCCCTAACAAAAAAATCACAGCACTAGTCCCAGTACCTGCCAAGGTAAAACAACCATCACACACCTTCACATGAAAAGGTTTTAAAAATAAACAGGTTTGTCTACATGAGGCTGAACTCAGATACACAGAGGAGCAGCACCAATTAGTAACTCAACCTCTAGGTACCCATGTGAAATGTAGTTATGAGAGATTATTAAAAAAGGAATGGAATCTACAGATTTACTCATAGGTATCTGAACATCTTTTTTTTTTCAGGGGATTTTTAATGACCAATCAAATGTCATATTTCTTATGTACAGCCTTCATTTTAATTTCATGTTCTGCAGAGGATTAGCATGCAAGGTGCCTCGTGGTTTTTTAAGCTGACAGGACAAAACACAGTACACAATCACGGTTTCCTTAGGTCTCAGAGTTGTTTTCAGAATTACAGAAGGGGATATTCTCTGGTATTATTAAATAGCACTCAAGCTTTTAATACTTAGAAGCATTTCGTTTCAGACCTAGCACATCCCTAAGAAGGAAGGTAATAACTCTTCAAATAAAATAAACAATTAGAAAAAACAGGCAAGGATCTACAGACCAGGCAGCTGGCACAAACCGAAACAAGAACAAACCAAAGCAAGGCTATTTTCAGAAAGCTTAAACTGTCTAGGGAAGGGAGGAGGGCTACATTTAATAAAAATAAAGTATTCATACCTAACTAGAAAGGCAGTTGTATTTAATACATGAAAATTAATTATCTTAAGGAACCTGAAGATACAGAGCAAGCTGCAAATATTAACATTGGAAACTGCTGTTAGAGGGCACACTGATCACAGTTGTTCACCTCCTTGCATCTCATCTACCCAAGGAAAAGTGCCTTTGATAAATGCAGAAAATGCATTTATGACAGATCAGGATTTCTCAGAAGCTTCTGCAAGCATAATCCCCAGAAGGTCCAAAGGACAGGAAAGGTTAGGAAAAGGCCAATAAACAGGACTTCAAAACATGCAAGTCTTTTAAGAGCTGCCATCAAGTTTGAGTTAGGTGGGACAAAAGTAATTCAACCCAAAAGTCAAGCTTCTCTGCAAAGTTTCTTTAAAATAATTGTTCCCAGCACCTAAGAGAAGCAGTGCTGCCAATCACTCCATGCCATGCAATAGTCTCTCCTGTCACTGAATTCCATGACAAAATTAATGGAGAAAGGTATTACCAGCATTTCCTGCTACCTGGAAACTGCAAAAGAAACATAAATTAGCACCACAAGAACAGAAAAGCTCTTTGTGATCTAATTTTGGAAGAAAATGGACTAGAATTCCAGACTTCTCTGAAAGCCTTGTGCAGGTAATCATGTTATTTTTAGTTTCAGTATTATTAGGAAGGTTAGAAAAATTTTGCTCTAACTTACCTGACTAAAGAGCAGTGCTCACACAGATTATGGAACAAGTAAGATCATAAAGAGTCACTAACACCTTGAAACAGCAACAGCAAATAACCACATTAATGCAGCTCTAGACTCACCCATATTCTAGCAAGAACTGTGCAGAGATCATAAACTACTGATGACAGCTTCTGTGCATAAAATACTTAAACTTCTAATTCATAGAAAAATCCATAGCAGGGTAACAAAACAAACTCTAAAGAATCCTTGTCCTAAGAATAGCCAGAAAATAAAATGTCAGATTTGGAATTGGCGAGTACCAGACATTTCTCTTTGTGCTTAAGGCAACACTCATCTCATTCAGATTTATGTTCAACTCAGATATCTAGGAACTAAAATGCAAAAGTTCAGCACCACTGTGGCTTTCCAGCTGGAGGACAGTGGCAAGCACAAGACAACATCCAAGACACTGAAATGGAATCCAGATGGCCCCAAACGACCTGAATTTTTACCATGCTAAGGACAAAGCATTTTGCTTATTAAAAAAAAGTCCAAAACCCCAGCAAACACACAACACAAAAACACTGCAGACCCTCAATGAGCACAGATATTAAGTGAGGCTCAATAAAACCATTAGGACAGCCAACTCAGACCTCCCCAGCTTCCCAACTGACTGCCATGACATAAAGGCTCTGGAGAGCTGTCAAAAGCTTCTAGAGCCTTGCAACTGCTACATACATTTCAGTATCATCCCTCAATGACTAATTTTGAATTAAAGAGTGGCTTAAGCATTTTATGATTAAAAACACTGGACTATGAGTCAGACACAAATACACTGAAGTGCACAGGGCTGAAGCAACTATACAATTCCTAGTTATTCTATTACAGTACATCCTACTACTTCACAAAATCCACATCACAAAAGCATTAAGGCAAAAAACAGTATGTGGCAAAAGCATTCCCACGTGTGTTTTCATGTAAATAATTTTTTTTAGGTTTTCCACAGTTTTATAACAACTCTAAGCATTTCAAGGTGTAAACTTATTAACTGATAGACATTGGCAAGAATTTTCCCTGGACTTTGTAATTCAGAACATGAAAGAGGCCTTGCCACAAACAGCACTGAAATCAAAGGCAGCAGCCCCATCTGCATTCCCCTCTGTTTCTTGCATTACACACAGAAGAGAGCAGTACTCAATGAATCAGTGAAATATATTAAAGCTTTCTGGTGGTTTGGTTTCGAGTTGCTTTTCAGCTTTTTCCAGGAGCAATGGAGGTAACTCCTATTTCTAACAGCTGCAATACACTTTAATTGCAACATCTGACAGGTCAATTACAGATTGCCTGACCTTAACAGCTGCTTTACAGGCCTGACTCCCATTGAAACCAACTGAGTCAGAAAATGATGAGCACCTCCCACAACATATTTTTTTTTATGCCCAATTGCTAAGAAACCATGTGAGATAGATTAAAAAAAAAACAGCTTTGCTGGCATTCTGAATTTAAATTACCATTTCACAGGAACCTAAAGACACATACTGCTCTAAAGTGGAAAGGAAGTCACTACACTGAGAGGGTAAAGTGAGGTCCTTGGGCATATGGGGATCCTTCCCACTCTGTTTTCCTCTCTCAAAATGTGGTACTGATAACAAGCCTGGAAGGATAATTTGTCATGTGAATACTCAAAACAAACAAAAAACAACAACAACAACAAAAACAAACAAACAAAAAAACCCAAACAAAATAAGATTGGCTGTCCTCTCCTTTTTTTCAGAAGCATGGATCTACCCCAACACAGTGCTGAATCAGGCCACCAGTGTGAAATTAAAGAAAATAAAATTTTCCTTAAAAGGTTTAAGTTCATTAAAGGTTTTCTGAACTTTTCAGCACTCCTTGAGAAGTGTCCTCACCCATTACTCATTTTCTCTCAACCTTTGCCACTGTATGGTATCATTCAGACATAGCACACAGACACAGGTCCTTAACTTAGTGGAAGGCAGACCTCAGGCAGACCAGTACAATGGGACTTCTGTAAATGAAATCACTCCTCCAAAACTCAATTTCAGAGAGGCACATACTAAATTTTGACCAGCTACATAGGGAGCTGTAAAACACACACAGATCTCACTTCTGACAACATTAATCAGCATAGCTGTCTCCAGGAATTTCATCTGACAACTCCACAGGCTGAAAAGTAAAAAAGTCAGCAGGTGGGTGGCTTGTAGCAATACACACCAAAATTCACCAGTTACCTGCTGAATTCACAGTGCAATATGAACAGCTTGAAAAGATTTTAATGAATTTTTAAGAACTCCAGTTCTACTTTACATTCAAGATGCATTAATGCAAACTCTCTATTGTCATTCTCCTTTGCAGTTACTTCCTTGTAAAAAGAGCTAAAGTCTTCAATTTCTTATCCTATATTTTTTATTCAATAAACAGCGATCATCAGTGTAAGTTGTCCAGAAAATGCCTTCAACACCATAAAAGTTTCTACTACTGCATTTAGAAATAATTTCTATAGTCTCAATCAGCTAAAAAACAGTTAAGGGTGAATGCACTCCCCTCTATGTGGGTTACATTTTGTGCACACACATGCACAAAAAGGGAAGTGTCATTAAAGCAGCTTCAAGGAAATTAATTTTAGGTCATCAATTTTAAGGTCTTGATTTGCTGGAAGATAAAAGAACAGCAAAAACCACCAGATGGATTCAAAAGGGCAAAGGGAAATAAGTGTCTTTAAGCCATATCCTGCCTTGTCCAATTACAGAATTATGCAGGCAAGTCTAATTTCAGGCATAGGGAAATGTTGCTATATCCATGCTTAATTCATCCACCAGGCATTTGTTTATCAAAGAGAGCCAAGCTCTGAATTACAAGCACCATGAGCAGGTTTGTGGGTATGCACAGCGCATACTGGTCAGGGTGTGGGTGTGTAAACGAGGTTTTTAATTGCTCAGAGAGGTCAGGGCTGAGAAGCCAAGCAGGAGTGGCAGCTCAGGCTGTTTTCCAGGATAAGGTGACAAAATAGTGAGGACTGAAGGATGAGGAAGCTGCTCCCATCCCTGCAGAGCTGCCTCTGTGTGCTCTGTACAACAAAGGCTTTAGACAACATTGGACACTCTTTTGAGGAAACTGAACTGAGCAGTGCAAGTGGAAATGCACACACAGGATGGAAATCCCTCACTTCCATTCCTCACCATGAGCTCCTCTCTGTGAAAATGAGGAACAGCCTCCACACCCCCACAAAAGCTCTCCCAGCTCCATGAAGGATCAGAAGTGTCATGCCAACAGACAATCCCTTCTTCAGCAGCCCGAGATCTGAACAGACCACACAAACCAGCATTGATCTGGCTGGGGTTACTGGAGCCACTGTTCACACCTCACCCATTTTTGTCCACAAAGACGTTTGCAAAACAGTCAGCCCATGGTATTTTCATTGGTAAATGCACTGCTTAGGGCAGCTGGACGGAAGAAGCAGATTAAAAAAATATATCCCAAGAAAGCAAAACCGCTCATGGGGCAGCACCACTATTTACTCATTTTTATAATTTCAATTGTGAAGTTTTAACATGGAAGAAAGAATGATAGCTAGGATGTAGACAGGATTTAAAAGTAAAACTGGAAAGCTGGCCCAACCAACAGAAAAGCAAAGGTTCATAAAATCTGCTTAATTATCCAAAACCATAGCCAATCCACATCTCAAAGCTGCATGACAAAAGAAATGGAGAGTCACACGACTAAATGTTTACACTTTTAAATACAACATACCTCTTAGTGCATCTTTTCAGACACTCACAGAATTTTCTGAAACTGTCAGGCACTGCTTTCAGCTTGCCTGAAATTTCTCAGCAGTGTTAAGGTTTCTGGGAACACTCAACCTGTTGTGAAAAAGGGAATGATAAAAGGGAATAAAGGGAAATACAAAGTAGGAGAAAGTTTGTATGCACAGCTGGTCTGTTCTCCACCCACATCTCTTGCTACTCGCTAAAAATAACATATAAATAGAAGAGTAACACTTTTTTCTTTTCTATAAAAATACTTCTGTAAAGTTGTCACGCATTTGCCCAGAAGGTTTATTCAAAACCTGGCAGAGCATTTTTTAACCAGCACGCTTCTGAGTTGACAGACATTCAGGATTATCTCCCCCTTATTTCTTTCCACTTCTCCTAATTCCTTTGTTTAATGCTTTAAGTTAAGTTGAAAAGGAAGAAGTGTGGAAATGATTAGACAAAAAGAAATGCTACTGAGGTCCTACAAAGATAAGCCTTATCAAACGTCACAGCAGCTCCAAACAAGTCCAGAGTTGTACAGATCACTTTCATTTCCCACCAGAGTACATTTATTTATGTGACCAATCCCAAGTATTACACAAGAGTACTAGGAAAAAAAGTGAAGCCACTCTGGGCAACAGGGATGACAGATACATATTAAGCAAGCAGAATGGTAATGCCCAGCTTGGAAAGCATCCAGAGAGAATCTCCACCTTGCCCCGGCCACAGTGGGGCAGGGAGATGGGAGCAAGAAGAGGGAGGTGACAGCAGGCAGGGCTGTGGGAATGCTCTGCAATGCTCTGCTCTTGCATCGCTCCTGGCTCAGCCAGAGGAGCCTGGGAAGGATCCCTGGCAGAGCCCAGCACAGGCAGGCTCTGCGTACCTGGGGCTGCAGAGGCCGAGGAAGCAGAACGTGCTGCAGCTCGCAGGCAGGAGACAGCCAGCACAACTCAGACAACTTCCACTGTCTCTCCGTGTCACATGTTTGGTGACATTTCCTACACAAGCTCCCACAACACAGGCGTGTGAGCACCACCAGCTCCTTCCCCACACAGAACCCTCATTCTTCCAGCCTGTCTGGGCTCATAAAAACAGTTTTCTTTTCTCAGTGTTAATCCTGACTTCCAGGGAAACAGAATGTTTTTTACATCTCTCTATTTAATTTCAGATCAGTACTTTACTGCAGCTCATGAGAGGTCATGCTCACATTTCACTCCTCTGCCATCTGCTTTGAAATTCCCAGTATCAAAAGAGTCCATACCTTTGTGTTTATAATTTTGCAGTCCTATTTTACAACTGAAGTGTAATTTAAACAAAACACATGAAATCCAGAGTAAGCTCTGAAGTCTTGTAGCTCTGTCTTGTATTTCCACTATTAAAACCCAATATAACAATTTTTTAGATCAAACAGATCCCTTAAAAGAGCACTCCAATGCCTGAATAACCATTTTCATGCTCTTGAAAGAGATCCTGTTCTAAGCTTGAGCATCCCATCTTCTTACAGCTCCAGGATAACAATCCTGCAGGACATGCAACACAGTCACAGCACTAAGGGACATTCTCCTGCAATATTCCTGTCATCCAACACCAGCAGGGTCAGAGAGCACAACACTTTATAAACCACTGAGACCCAGCGTAATGCATATTAAAGCCTGGTTCACACAACAATTCATTTCTGCTGCCCTCCTGGCCTTTATGGGGAACACCACTGTTTACCATGTTTATTGATCTTCTGTTATCCATTGTCCATCAGTCCTCTTCCCTTTGAGAACCCCAGCTGCACTGGGTATTGATTTGGACTCTGCACAGCAGAGTATCACACCTTACTGTCAGGAGAGGAGAGAGTTAAATAGGAAAGACAATGAACAAGAGAAGTAGGAGTTTTGAGGAGCAGAAAGGCAAGATCAGAGAATAAACCCTGTTTTATCATTATATTCTCATGTCTCTCCAAAGACACTAACAACTGGTTTCAACAGAGACAACAGTACCCAGAGAATAAATATGACAAATAACACAACACCCTGGAACTTCTCTCCTCCCAGAGGGTGAAGCAGGAAGAAAAAACACCAGCAAAACTTAAAGGGATTACTGCACACTGCAGACACCTCAGTCACTCTGACCTACTCTATCATCAAAACTCGCTCCTCTGCTTCCTTTCTCTCGCCACTTCCAACAGAAGCAAGACTGGCTGTGGCTAACACAGGAGGTCTTCAAGCAATGCCTCTGAGATGCTTCAATTGAGCAGTTTCAACTTAAGACACTTGTTTTTTATTTTTCAGAGACAATGGTCATCAAGGAGTCCATTAAAGGAAACGATGAAAGAGGCAGATTCTGACTGGGAGTCCTGCACTGCACTGGTTGCATTGTTACTATGCTGACCAAGGAGAGGAGATTTTGCTCTGTACAGACTCAAACTCATGAAACCAAGTTATCAAAAGGCAGCCTCCAGTGCAAAACTCCATTAAAGATTTGTGTGAAAGAACATAAAAATCACCTTAAAAGACTTAAAATTCCATTTGTCAAGTACGTAAATACTTTAGGACCTGTGATACACAAAGATTGGCCCAAACCCAAGCCAATCCATTCACTTATAGCTCTTCTGAAGAGAATACCACTTCAGTGCTATCTCTGCAGGTCAACCCTCATCCCTCACAAGCCTCTGAGGGAGCAGGGGCTGAGGCTGCTGGGTGAGGATAAATCCTCCCAGCCAGTGCACAACCTTCAGGTCTTGTTGTCTTAAGCTGGAAATGGGATTTTGATCAATTATTGTTAACTTTCTGCCTTCAGACTTCTGTGCTTGCCATGTTAACAGAAGCTTTATAGAAGCTGACCTCCAAAAAGAGATAATTCACAATTCTCTCAAGAACAGTTGATCATATATTTTTATGACACAATAACTGGGATTTTTGTCCAGTAAAGATGATTAATTCAACCACTTGCATTACAAACCCCGCCCACAAAAAAAAAAAAAAAAAAAAAAAAAAAAAAAAAAAAAAAAAAAAAAAAAAACCAAAAAAAAAAAAACCAACCCACAAAAACTTTAACTTTGTGAATCTGAACCATTTAGCACAATCCTCTAAAATAAAGAGTGGTACACTTTTTTTTTTGTATCAACAGTTCTGACATGATATTGTTCTCTCAGTAGCTCAATGTTCTACCCTCCTCCGCCTTGAAAGCACAAGACATCCTTTCAAGTGTCCACTTTGCATTACTTAAAAATGTTCATGCCCTTTATCAGGCACATGTGGCACCCTTGTGCACTTCCAGAGTCGGTTTCTACTCTGAATACATCTCTTCTAATACAAAGTACACACTCATGAAGCTCACAGTATTAACTCTTATCCTTTTTTCTCTAATCTCTAAGCCTACATTATGCTCTCATTTTCCAGCATACATTGTCATCTGATTGTTTCATTTAGGGCAGAACAGGTTTCTAGAACATGAGACCTTTATTCATGGATAAATGTTTTAGAGCACACTGAATTAGCATTACTACTGTGGACATCTGATACCACAATTTCTAGCTTACCAAAGAAAAAATAATAAAAATCCAGAGGTTTGAGGGACTTTTCTAAGCTCCAAGACTGTGTTTAAGACCAGAATTTACTTACCCTCCCCTCCATTCTTTTGGAACCTACAGTTTATCCTAATAAACAGTGTTCATTTTTCCTCAGCTCCTGGGCAGGTGTCAGTTACACTCTCCACACTCAGCACCACAGTTTATTCATCTCACAGGAAAAAACTGGCTAAAGCTCAGTCCTGGAGAGCAGGAGAGGGGAACATGTCTTACCTATGGCCACTGCCATGCCTGTGACTGGTCACCTTCACCCACACAGTGTAACTCTGGTGGCCTTTCAGATGTGCTACAAGAGAAACCTTCTGATTTCATCACAGGGAATTGGTTGAGCTGGCACAGAAGGTAGGGGTAGAGCAGCACAGTCCCCAAATGGATCAGCTAAAAAGCTGTTTGAATGCCACAGAGCATCTCAGTCCTCTAGCTCCATGATTTTAAATGTACTTCAGTTATATTAGCCTTTTATTTGCTAAGTATGCTTCATTATCTCCCATTACTTTGTTTACACCTACCACAACAGAGAAATTACTGGCATTACCCATTACGTCCAGGCTTCCTGCTCCACATTTTTTACTTTGAAAAACAGTTGGTTTAGAAGTTCTTTAGTTAGAAACAGCTAAGTATTTGGTATTAAAAGCTGGAAGTCTTAAGAGTTATCACACAAAAAGAAATATACAATTAATACACACTATTGGGCCATGTCCTTCTTCAAGTTTTAACTCTGGATTTTATTAAATGACTTTTTTTTTCCTGGAATAGGAAACTCATTTCAATAAGTTCTTTGCATGGACCAGAAGTGCTCACAAGAGAAGTGCTCAGCTTGCCAGTACAACTCCCAGGCATACCCCAGCAAACTCCAATGTAAGACATCTCTGAGCACAGAATCAACTTCTTGGTCTTTTACTCAAGGGAGAAAGCACCCTGCACTGCTTTAGAAACTCCACCTCAAGCCTCAGCACCTACTTGGAGCATAATTAATATGAGTAGTAATCTACTCTTAATCAGAGTAGTCATCGCTCATAAATCATAAAACAGATATCGGAGTCTTTGAAAGTCAATTTTAACATCCCAAGTCTCTAGTTTACCTTTTTACGTTTAAAGTCCTTTTACCTCTCATTTAGCACATTTTCAGTTCCAAGAAAATCAAAACAGAGTACTCACGCTGCCTGAATTTTATTCAATTTAGGAATATTAAGTTATTTCAGGACTAAAAGGGCAACGTCTTCTTGCAAAAATATACACCCCTGAAATTGTAACCCCTTATTTTTCCTGAGTTGCATGGGCAATATAATCTTGAAAGAGGAGTATGACAAAGCATCTTAACAGAAGATAATCTTACAGCACTGAAGACTTACGCTAATTTATCTTATGGTTATAATACTGAAGTGGCATACAAAAGTTTAAATTAACCTCCGCTGTATACTTCATTTCCCAAAATTATGGTCAGGAACTCCTCAAGACATTGCTGACAGATAAAAATCACCAAGAAGTTCAGCACAAACATTCAGGAGGAACTTTAGCACACGCTGAAGAGACACAGTACACGGGTTTAGCCCCTGAACTGCAATGAAGAGAACACAGATGACACTGAAAATTAAAAGAGAAGCAGAAACCAAGGAGCCGACAGCTAGGGCAAGAGGGAGGAAACAATTTTAGTAGATAGGAAACCCCTCGCCTTGGGTGGTAAAAGCCAACTGAAAAATTCTCCCCCGGTTTCAGCAGGAGCGACCGCTGCCGCCTCCTCTGTCGCTTGTTTTTAAGGTGTCGCTCGTACTCCGGCAGCTCCTGCCCAGCGGCACCCCCGGCTCGGCAAACCCCGCTCCCGCGCCGAGGAGCAGCGGCTCCATGCCGCCCAGCCCCGCACCGGCCCGGCCCGGCCCCGCTCCCCGCAGGCTCCCGGCTCTCCCCCGGCCGCCATCCGCCCTGCCCGGCTCCCGGGGCCGCCCGCGGCCCGGCCCGACCGCCGCCCTCGGCCCCTGCGCTCCTCCCTGCCCGCAGCCCGCGGGGACCGGCGGGGGGCGCCGGGGGGGGGGCGGCGGGCGCCCCCG